>NC_133757.1:49676517-49986071 GCF_036562045.2 Rhinolophus sinicus | reverse complement strand
ACCTAATGAACGGATTCAAATGTTTATCCAAAATAATATCAGATTTCCTTATAAACTGTTAGCAAGCCAGAATACCTCCAGCAACTACTACACGAAGGTGATATGGTTAATAAAACCAAATAATATTGGTACTCTGCAGTGAAAGGGTATGTGATGAGACAGCACTAGCTGCGACGGAAGGGTCTAACATTGCTTCTTGTTGAGGCAAGAGCTCAAGGAAAGTCCAAGTTGTGTCCCCCACCCAACTACCAAGAGGTCCACAGAAGTCTTTCTTTATTCTTCAAGTTCAGTACTTTGACCGAGATTTTGGCCTTCAAGTCAGTTCTGCGAGATCAATTTTTCCGAGGCCACAGGGTAGTCATGTTGATTCAAGACATTTTAATGACTTCAGGAAAAATTTTTCTCCTATTCTAGTTCTACGTATTTTTTCAGTTCCATTTGTTGTTTTTATCAAGAACAGGGGTGGACAAACTACGAGCACGCAACATCCAGGCCACCATGTTTTTATCCATCAAGTTGGAGTGGAACACAGCCGTACAGTCTGTGGCTGCTCTGCAACATGAGGCAGAGCTGAGCGACTGCAACAGAAACAGCACCAACTGCAGAGCCTAAAATAATGTTTACTCTCTGGCTCTTCACAGAAAGTTTGCTGACCCCATGCATATATTACGTCTCCTTTGTTTCCCTTATCTTTTTCTCTATAATATTTATGTTTTCTTAAAGTTATATAATTTTCCCCAAGCCTCTCAGCCACCCACGTCTGATTACATTTTCTGTCTCTGTCTCTCTCTTTTCTGTCCCTCCCTCTCCCCCTCTCTCTCTTGAAAACTTCTAATGTGGTTTTCATTTCTCTGATGCTTTTCTTTTTCTCTTGTACTACTTTTCTGACGCTTGTGCACTGGGTTTTCATCTATTGTCCTATCATCCCTTCCTAACACTTGTGTTGGAGAGCTTCTAAAAAACTGTTACTATATTTTCTGTAACAGAGCATGTCTATAATTTCTTTGAGTCTATGAAAAACTACAGGTCAGAGCTCCATAAAAGCTCCCTAGTTAGATCTCTAAAGTCATGTGACACTTTTAGAGACATCAGTGTGTTGCCAGGAGGGGTTCAGCATTTCACAGCATTTAGCAAGTCATGCTCCATTGTTTGTATGCTGGGCTTATTAGTCCTGTGCCTAGATTCACTGATGATGGAGTTCTTTTCTATTCTTCTGTCTCCCTGTTTTTAGTGTGTTTCAAAGGAGAAGGAAAGACTAAAAATGTCTTCACTGTGCTACCTTTAAGTGAAGTCTCCCCACACATTATATTTTAAAATGAGCTAATCTTGAAAGCAATAAATTATAGGCTTGATAGGTTTTAATGCATCAGGGAATGAAAGATAAAAAACCCACATCAGCCGTGTGAAAGGACAGCTTAGAAGAAGGCTATGCCAGGAACAACATTTGTTTGGAGATCTGTTTGAGCAGCCATGCCAAATCAGTTGTATCACTTAGATTAAAAGTAGCTGCAGAATGCTTACTATAAAAGATTTCCATAGCGTGCTACAATTAGGTTAAGGATTAGGAGTAGCGGTTTCACTTGACCATCACCTGACTTTTCATTTGACCATCAAATGAAAGTCTCTTGTTGCACTCTTCCATTTGAGTTGGTGACATACACTATGTATATAATTGCCTTTCTATCACCTGCCTCTCTGGTTCAAATATCTCCTCCAATTATAGGAGGTTTGATTAGGTGATTTTTAAGGTTTAAAATTCTCTGGGTCTAGGTATTAAAATATCGTGCTGCTAGTTATAATACACATTGTGCAGTATGAAGATGAATTATGTTTTTAAAATATCTAGGTATGTATAGACTAGAAGGCCATAGGCCAAATAGATTTATAGGTGATTATGTCTGTATTGTTCCAAATTATTTACAGTAATCATGTTTTATTTCACAATCTGAAAAAAAATCACGAAAATATGCTATCTAGAGTGGAGATATCAAAAGATATGGTATTCAAATTAACAGACTCTCTTACACACACTTCTTTCCCAAATTTTGCCTGATTTGTTTTTTATTACCGTCTATAATTCAAGATTTGGGTTTCTGCAGGCTTCCGAGTTGTTTACTCTGAATCTTACACCACATTGCTAGTGGATGCCTTTGCTCATAAAAAGTCCTGTGCTTCTGGATGTTATTTTCCAAGTTGGCTGATCAGCGCGACTCTCACTGGAGCAGCCCACAGCTGGCTGTGTCCCATCAATTAGGGTTCTGCTCATCTTGCTAAAAGCTGTCTCATTTCAGCTTCCTACTGGGAATCTGTTTGGATTCCTGACATGAGTCATCCTCAATATATTACAAATCCAGAACGGTGGGTTGGGATACTGGACTAAAAACCAGACTGTGTCCCAAGTGCTGGCAGCAGCGAGCCCTGGTGCTATTTAATGTTTAGCACAGCTTAGAAATGACACTGGAAGTGATCCAGGAATCAGATGTGACAGTTAAAGCACATTTTGAATCTCCAAGCTATAGAGATGACTAAATTGTGTGTGTGTTTCTTCAAGGGCTGGATGTCCCACTCCACCAAGCTCCCACAGGACACTAAAAGACAGACAACATAAAACCTAAGTATGTGATAAACATTATTTAAAGCACTGATGGGATGAAAAGTGACTTCCTCTTTGTATTATTTTGCAACAATTTTCTTCAAATTGCAATAATAAGTTTATGGTAAGTATTGTCAGAAAAATAGCCCCTCATTCTAAATGCTATTTTAGAGCATTATCTTTAATAATGAATACTAAAGAATGCTCACTAGAGACTATCCCTGCAGTTCCTTTGCCCCTTCTCATCCTGTATTCAACCTTTAAATCTCTACACAATTCTGTTCTCTCTGGTCGCTAAATCAGAGGTCCTTTTTCTTCCTTGTGTTCTATCTCTTGCTCTGCCCCCTGTCTCCACCTCACGTCAACAATGAAGCATAAGAAATCTTAAAATTATAAACTAAAGGCATTATAGTTCCCACATTTTTTAAAAAAACTCCATGCACATCCAAAATAATTAGACATATATTGTTTCCTAAAATATGTTTATATAGGAAATGCTGTCAAGTGTATCTAGTACATATATGACAAAAACTACAGTCTTGGTTGAGTGAAATTTATTTTTCTCCAGAAAAGTAAGGAAGACACAGAGGAATGTTTTAGGTTATATCTCTGATGAAGGAAAAGACATCATTTAGAATTTTATAGGTACCAAAATAAGACTAAGAAAGCAAGTCCTTTCGAAATAGGGTGCTATGGGTAAAATATTTTTCAAAAATCATTTATGTTATCTTGAGAAATTATAATTTTGTCTTCAAAGATAAGTTGGTTAATATTAAATTTATTTTTAAAAATTTAAAACATTCTCATTACTCAGTGTTTGAATAGAGAGAAGAAAATCATTAAACAATAAGCTCAAAGACAATTTATGCATTTTAATTAACAATGTGCCTTTTCTATCAAACTAAACTGAGTTTGAAAGATTCCTTTCCTCCTGCTCTGAAATTCTAATGCATTGGTTGAAAGAAAAGCAACAAGGACTAGGTGGCTGCCTACTTAAGAAAATAAAAGAAAATTCAATTGTAAGAATAATTGGGATGAATCCCACTGATATTATAGTATAAATCTTATTAAATGGATTCTTAGAAGATCAAGTCTATTGGTTCCATTGGATCTTTACTCCCCAAAAAACTACAACAGGCATAAGAAAATGTTTATAAAATAAAAAAATGCCAATTCAGTTCAGCAAAAAAATATACATAAACACCTCAACAAGATTTCAGCAAATGTTATTTTGGCTCACTGATGCTACAATGTGAGTTTCCTTTAACACCAATAACCTTTTCCTCAAAATAACAACCACAACAAAACTGAAAAGGCAATCTGGATATGAATCTCATCATCTACTATTTTATAGCCTATCTTTCCTACATTATAAATTATGCAGTCTTGTTTTAAGAAACTGGCAATAAAAGATGTGAGTTTAAACTATTTTGGTTCAAACTGTGAACCTCCAAGGAGTAAATTAATAAAGTGCACACTGAATAGCTGTAACTAAAAGCATGTGCTGAACAGCTTTGAGGTTTCTTACTGGATGTAACCAAAAGAACTCACCGAGTCTCCCTCTGCATATCCAGGCCTGCCTACCCCTCCTCTCTTTACCATGCTTCCTACTCAGTATAAGCCTTATTTTAGTTACGTGTCTAGTGTCTCAGCTTCCTTGGCTTCCTTGGGTCACTTTGCCAAACTTGACTTCTGGTAAGTCTGTTTCATCAACTCCGGTCGTAGGATGAGGCAAGGGCTATAAAAAAAGGCAATGTAATTGTCTTAACTGATACCACTACAAATTCATGTTATCCAACCTTAGCTAGATGATGAGGCTTGCTCACTAAATGCTTTCGCACATTTCCAGTAGACTCTCAGACTTTTTCCCTACAGAAGGTTTTCAGAATTGCTTCCCGCCGCTCAGTACATAACATCACCTCCTACTTTACTGAGGTCAAAGTCTTCTGGAACGCCCTTCTGCAACTTCTCTCTTTTCTATCAAAAGTTCCTCTCAGATTTATTTTCTCTTCTTTTATTCTGTATTGGAATGAAGCATCCCTACTCCTTTGAATATCTACTGTACTACACTCACCCCCACCTACCCCAGAAACTCTACCTACAGGGATCTTACTTTCCATCCAAACTAATTTCCAGTTAAACTTTCCATTGCCTTTTTCTCATTTCTCATATTATTAATACCTTTTGAAAACATTTGATACTGCTTACTACCTCCTCCTCTTGAAATTCTTTTCTTTGAATCCCATGATACTCTTAAGAATTCTTACATGTATGTGGCCCTTCAGTGTCTTTGAGTGCTTCTGTTTCCTTCACTGATTCGTGCTCTTTCAGCACGATTCCTTAAGACTTGTTTTTCCCCTTTGTCTCTTCACACTTCACTCCTCTTGGAAAGCTCATGTTTTTTTAGAACGTCAAGTTATTCTCTCAATGAAAATTATATCTTGCGTCCTTCCTCAAATTGATTTTCAGATCCAAATTTCCGACTGTTAGGTATCTCTATCAAATACACCCCAGGTTAATTTTAACCAAGTATGTTCCCAAGCCTGCTCCACTCCTTTGCTTCCTATTTTAATTATCACTCCAGCCTTTGGTCAGTCCCTCAGGCTTTAGGTCTCTTCGCCATCTTAGAGGCTTCACTTCCTACTCCCAGCCAATTCCCTATCTCATCAAATCCACCACTACCCTTTGAACTTCTTTTTCACTCCTTTTTACTTTTTTCTACCAACATTGGTATAACTCAGAGGTTAAGAGCACAGGACCTGAAGTCACAAATGGATTTGAATCTCAGCTCTCCCATTTACTGGGTTTGTGATTTCAAGCACGTTAACTACCTCAAGCTTTAGTTTCTGCATCTATAAATCCAGATGTTGTGAGGTGTCAAATGGCTAATGTATAAAAGCACTGACACTCAAAAACACTAAAAAAAAAATTGCTATTGTTAACTATTCCTGCAATGGCTTCCAATCATTTGTCCTTCTAATATATTCATGAAAGTGCATCAGTCACCCTCCTGAATACTGGGTGATAGCATCCTCTCTTTTAAACACTTTCACTGTCTTCTATTTGCTTAAAGAATAAAGTCAAAACTCCTTATGATTTTAAAGGCTTTCCACAAAATAACTCAATCCCAACTCTTTCTCAAGGTACTGGTTCCTTCTAAAACACGACCTTAAAATTGTGTTATTAGAGTCTTATTTTCTTATCTGACAGCTGTCTACTCCATGAATTTGAAGAATGCACCTGAAAATTTAACAAAATATTTTGGAAACTTAATTCTTCAGTCAAAATTATAAAATATTTTCTTGGGATCTTGCAAGTCTTTCCAAGTGAGTATTTCATATGTCCATGACTGTTCCTGCAGCAGACTCAGCTAAATCCCAGGGCAAACATTTACTCGAATCCTTTCTCATTTGGCTGGTAATGAACTCTGCATCAGAAATTAAAGACAAGAGAATCTGGCTGAGTTTCAGAGGTAGCAGGTGGAAGAAAAGTTAAGCCAACTGCTGAATACAATGACAAAAGAAACCTAATAGCCATTAGTGGTGATAATATGTTATTGTAAAACATGACTAATCGTTAAATTCATGTTATTCTTTTCCTAAGTATTTCTTACAGCACTCATCTACCTACCATCAAGTAAAATAAAATAATTATAAAGTGTCCTATTTCATGTTGCTTATTGACTAGATTGCATCTCAGTGACTGCTTCTTTTTAGAAAAGTAATTAGATGTTTAAGTAAACGGAATCTAAATAGAAATCAATGATTCTCTTTTCAAGGATTTTTTTCTATTTCATTAGTTTATCTGATTAGTAATTTGTAAATACACACGAACAGAATGTTATTTTATGAATAATACATGTCCCTGGGTAGAAAAGGGAAAAGATTCTCGGTGCCCTGTCTTCTGCTGGCCACTTGTTAGGACAGCCAGTATAATACTTAAGTAAAAAGTCCAATATCGGGTCTATTTTCTGATCAAAGCTTATGTGAGGGGGAAAGGAGACAGAGGGTATATATATATATATATATATATATATATATATATATATATATATATATGC
Source organism: Rhinolophus sinicus (assembly GCF_036562045.2). Classification (NCBI taxonomy): domain Eukaryota; kingdom Metazoa; phylum Chordata; class Mammalia; order Chiroptera; family Rhinolophidae; genus Rhinolophus; species Rhinolophus sinicus. The sequence continues at coordinate 49,979,418 of NC_133757.1, read as the reverse complement.
GTACAGACAACCCCAGATTTTACTATATTTTGACTTAGGATGTTTCGACTTTACTAGGTACAAAAGCAATACCCTACCCATTCAGTAGAAACCATACTTAGAATTTTGATCTTTACCAGGGCTGGCGATATGCTGTACAACACTCTCATGATGCTGGGCACTGGCAGTGAGCCTCAGCTCCCAGTCAGCCACTCGATCACGAGGGTTAATAAACAATACAGTGTATTGTGTTGCCAGTGGTTTTTTTGGATATTGTGTTCTGAGCACGTGTAAGGTAGGCTGAGCTAAGCTATGATGTTTGGCAGAATAGGGGCATTAAGTGCATTTTTGATATATGAAATTTTTAGCTTACAACAGGTTTATCAGGATGCAACCTCTTTGTAAGTCAAGAAGCATCTGTATAGAAAGAGTGAAATGAGGCTGAAAAAGCAAAGTATTAGATTCACTATTCCAATAAACAATTTGGAGTTGAGTTCCTTGGGAGCTAAAATTTGGGCTTTGATTATATCATGACGAATAGCCTCCTTTTCTAATAAAAATGACAAAAAGGGAACTCACTGAACTTGAGCAATTTCATTAGTCTTCTTGGCTGAGTCCATATTAAAAGTTACTGCATCCAACAAAAGAGGCACTTTAGTGATTTCTTTTTTTTTTTTTTAAAGATTTCATCAAAAGCACATTTGTTCCAATGAGCAGGCATTAAAATATTATCGTTAGGAATATATGATATTCCTCAAAATTCTCATTTTGTTTTTACTTCAGCTGACTGTTGTTGATGAGGAATTATTAAATAGCTGTCAAAGAGCCTTTCACCCTCTCCCTAGAGATGAATCACTTTATAATGGTATTTATTTATGGTCAAATTCAGGTTTTTAAATTTACCTCTACACCCAAATAATAACGGAAAATACTGCTCCTGTGTGCAATAAGCAATACAGTAATTATTGCTTCTCAGTGGCTTAAGGAACCACATAATTACCAAAGCAAATGTCACGCTTTAGAGCTGTGCTATCCAGACTGTAAGAAAGCGTAACCTCGATAAACTGGAGTAATGCTGTAAAACTCACCTACACATTTGTGTTTTACCCTATGTTAGTGAAAAGAAGTTCTATGCAGCCAAGTGATATCATGACAGATTGTGCAAAGCTTTTGTATAATTTCAAAAAGAAGGAAAATATTGGTCGGAGAATTGAGTCATCACACCACACGTAGTAATGTATGTATGTTGGACCCAAGGAATCCAAGCATTGGTAATCGGTGCCATAATCATATTTCAAGTTGGCCATTTAATGTTAGTAAAACAGTATCACATAAAATTAAAGCCACTTGAATTTCACTCGCTTTGTAATATGATTGTATAGCTACGTAGGCGCTCTACGCCTCTCTGACCTTATCTTGTACCTCTGTCCTCTGTAAGAAGCCCAAGGCCTGCTTACAGTTCCTTGATCTGGCCAACCTTGTTCTGGCCTTATGGCCTCGCATAATTTCTTTTCTCTGCCTGGGATATTTACTCCACGGATTTTCATATGCTTGGCTCCTTCTTGTCATTCAGCTTTCATTAAACACCGTCCCCTCAGAAGGATCTTCTCTTTCCATTCAGTCTAAAGTAGTTCAACAGTCACTGTGAACACAAGACTCTGCTTTATTTTATTCTTGGTGCTTCTCCCATCCCTTTCCTTCCCTTCTGCCTATACCACCACCACAGCACAAGGTCCATCACTGATTCCACTCTATGTTCCTGGCACCGACAGCTGTGCACCCCTGTGATCATTCAAATAATCCCTGCAAGTCTGAGGAAATCAATGAAGTAAGGGCCTCAGCACAGCTGTCCACAATGCCTCTCACGTCCCATTGCCTACCTATGTCTTTGGCTTCATCTCACACCAGCCTTTTCCTCACTCTCTATACTTCGCTGTACACTGGGTTTTTGTAACTACTTAAATTCTACATTCTCTTCGCTCTGCACAGGGGCTTTCCCCATTTAGTCCGTTTAGAAAAAGACCCCAGTTTATTCCATCATCTGGTTAATGCCTGTTCACTTTTTGCAAATCTCATTCAGTCACCACCTCCTTGATAACCAGTCTAGGCCACATTCCCTTCTTAAATACTCTTAAAGTTCTTCATCTCTCTCTTCTAAGCACTTATGAAATTATAATTTCATATTTAATTGTGAGATTATATGACTAATATCAGTTCCTTTATTAGATTGTAAACTTCATGAAAGCCTGAACCATGCCACCTTTACAGGGCCTGGCACATAAGAGGCTCTCAGTATTTACTATTATATGTACAAATATCTGTGGAATAAAGAAGGAAAAGAGAACTTAATATTCCTTAATTTAAATAAATAGCTTTTTCTTATATAGTTCTCATGTAAGAAGGCCTGTTCTGGGAATTAGAGTTGTTCTAGAGTCCTTTTTTTTTTTTTTTTTAAGAAAACATTACATATCTAACATTACAAAAGAAAAAGATTTGTTTTGGGATGTTAAAAGTTCCAAATTGATATATTTAAAGCAAAATCTCAACATCAAGCTTTTAGACTTGCTTTTTTAAAAAAATTAAACAAAAAATTGGGGGATAATGTATAAATATCTTACCAAAAGGACAGATATACACTATTTCCCCTGATGTGGTGCCATAGGAAGCAAAATCACCTGTTATGTGCTCTTGCCAAAAAACTGAACTAGAATCTGATCACATCTCTAGATACAATTAACAATTTGTAGGAATACAGGAGATGGGGGAATATGTTAAAAGATGCCACAAGGATTAGCAGCTTCTGTAGGGAATTTCTACAGCAAATAACCTGGTTTGTTCAACAAATAAATGGCAAGGGCAAAAAAAATGTAAGTGAAAGATTCAGTTCTCATGGCATCTAGTCAAAATGGAAGTTCTCCTTTGTCAGAAATATATTCAATAACACGTCATACAATTATACTGCACTATACCTTTTACCATTTTTGTTGGAAATAGCATGAAATAGAACTAATCAATACTCCTGTTTGTAGGAATACTACAAATAATGAGTACATCTGTTGTGAGTTTTCTCATTTTTTTGCCTCCAAACTATCAAACTATCAACAATAAAAAACAAATTTTAATCAACCATGCTACAGAAAAAGCTGAATTAGCTTTCACCCTCTATAGAAAACTATCTTAGAAAATTGTTGTCATATGAAGGAATGATCAGAGTATGAAGACAAAAAAATGCAGAAATAAAGAGTAGTATAGAAGTGTGTGTGTTAGTTAATTAACAAAAATGTTTTATTATTCTTCTGGAATATGTATTTGTGGGCTTTTAAAATGGGTAAATTGTTGGATCTCTTTTCTCTTTCTGAATATTCACTTACACTGCTAAAAATAAATTAGGCAAGAGGAACCTACAGATTAAAAGATAATAAAATGTATGGTTCTTGTTTGGATTCTGTTTCAGATGAACTAACTGATAAAACATTTATGGGACAATTAGGAAAATTTGAACAATTACTAGTTATTTAATGGTGTTAAGGTAATAATGCTGATATTTTAGATATCAAAATGATATTGTGGCTATCCTTACATAGCAGAGAAATATATTGAAGTGTTTTGAGGAAAATGATACGATTAATGATTTGCATAAAACAATTCAATATTTGCACGTGCACGCACATGTGCAAGGCAATGGGTGAAAGTAAAGATGAAATAAGATTAGTCATGTAGTTGATAACTGATACATGGGATTCATTAAACTATTCTTATAACTTTCATAAAAGTTTTAAATTTTCATAATAAAATACTAAGAATATAAAAGGGAAGCTTAAGGTTATTTATTACAAAAGTACTTGGAGGATAAGAATTGAATAGATTAGGGGATTCTCCAAGAAAAGCCTTTAAACACAAGTCCCTTTTTCAGAGTTGTCAGTGTGCACGGATAAATTAACAGCAGAGGATGCCACTGAGGAACAAATTGAACAGTCCAGGTTTATGAGTTTGGCTTTGTTTTCTTTATGTCAAGTATATGTTCATTTTTCCACTACTGCATTATGAAAGTTCTGCAGCTGCCTTAGGGTCACTGACTCTGTATCACAATAGGCAAACAGAAGGGAAGGGAAAATGAGAGCCAACCGGATGAAGAAATACAGCAAAAATGAAAACTGCTGCTGATTTGATGGAGAAACGGTTTCTCAAACCCGCACAGAAGCAGGCAAGAAAAAACAAACCATCTACTCTATAAGCTATATTCTCCTCCACAATCATATAAACCAAGACAGATTACCGAGATGGTAAAACCCACTTAATTTTGCTCCTGAAAAGTATTCTGTTTAAAGTTATCTTCTCTGACTATAAAACCCACAAAAAAGGCGGGCAGGGAGAGAATATTATCCTATTATAAGAGAAATACAGAAACAATGAGTCATAAATAATACAAATGAAATAAGATACAATTCTTTTGGTATATGACCTGACGGTTGTACAGGGAATGAAACCACTGTTGATTATGCTGTAGTAAAAAGCTACTCAACACAATTATTCAGGAGTTACAAATATTTCAAAATAAGCTTGAGTGGTGATGTTTTTGCAAAGGAGTGAACAGATTTACTGGATCACTTTTTATAGGCATTTATAGAATAAGGAAATATATAAATATATAAACAAATACTATTTTAATGTTTAAACAAGGCATAAGACAGAAAGTGAAGCTTTACAAATTATGCAAAGGAATCAACGTTCTGTTTGCTTTTAAAAGCACAGGCTGAATAATTTGAAGATATAAACATATTGAATATAGTATTTGAGCAGGGCAGGCTCTGAGAACTGTGGCTATCCAACAGCCTAGAGCAGTTAGTATTTAACTTTACCATAATTTTACTTTTTACTCAGTTTCCGATGAAATTACAAATTTGTAGGACTCATGTAGGTTCTTGCCAGTGTCACTAAAGAACTTTTAAGACATTCAGAAGCCCTAGCCAGGGCTGTTAGCGTTGTCACTTATGAACCGCTTTGGTTTTTTTCTTTTTAAAGAAAACTCAAACAGGCTTGATTTACATTTTAATTAAATACAAAATTATTTTTAGATGGCAATGTGGTTAACAAAATTTATTTGTCTTGTTTATTTTTTATTCCTACTCCAGACTCAGTGAAAATGCTGAAGTTACTGAAGCAAGGATAGAGGATTGGCTTAAAGGAGGCAGAAAAAATCCTTGGCGATAGCTGGGAGCCTGCACTTAGAACCATTTGCATCAGAAAATGCCTTATGGCCTTTAGGACAGAATGGGCCAACCTCTCAACTGAGGAAGTTTCCATTTTAGCAAGCTAAACACTGGGTATCACGATTCCTCAAAGGCCACATACATATTCTGCAAGGAATTCTCACATGAATGTGAAAAGCATGCTTAATTAAGAGTCACCCGGAATTAAGTACCTAGAACCCTCACGAAACAAGAGATGTTTCCTACTTTCTACTTTTAGAATTGTTGGGACGGTTTTTCCTGCAGGCCCCCCCCCCCCCCAAGAGCTCAATCTCCCCCTTATTGGAGCTATCTCCCGCAAGCTCCCCCTAAGAGCTCTGCCCCTTCCTCCTCCCATACCTTATCAGAGATGATTCCCGAAGGCACCATAGTTAGAGGCCTCCCTGTCAAAACAAAGTTGAGGGATCACAGCTTCTAGGGACGGATCTCCCTGGCATCCCGGCCAGATTTCCCCCCCAACCCGGAGGCCTAAACATATAAAACAAAGCGCCTGACCCCAGTCAGTACTCAGTTCTTTGGGAACGATTCCACTGGGCCCACTAGTGTAATAAAGCTGTGTTCTCCTTGCCCTCTGGGAGCCGCTTGAGTTTCTCGGTCCTCGCTGCTTTTCCGCAACAGAATAAAGTGGCAATGTTCAAGAAAACAAACTGGCAAAAAATTACCAAAGATAACCTCCTAAGAAGTGTGTGGGTCCGAGTCAGTCCATGCCTCTCAAAAGGAAGTAGGGAAGATGGGAAAAACATGTGCCTGGACGCAGAAGGCCAGAGTTCTGCTGTTAGCTCCAGGACTGGCTCAGACGGTGACCTTTCTGAAGGCCCTCGTCTGTCTCTGAACTTCAGCTTCTCTATCTGGGATATGAAGACTGCATTAGATGATGTTTAAGGTCCTGACTATAAAATGCTGTCTAACCATTTTTGATACTACAGCTTCTATACTATCATCCTAGTGGATAAAGGATAAATTTACATTCAAAATAATGTCCCTGAAGTACCTGGCAATATAATCATTCAAGTTCAGAGTCACTGATATCAACGACACTGTACCTATAAAAATCAACAGAACAGAACCAATCTTTTGGAAATACTTCAGCAAAAAGCACTACAAGTGTTATGAGTCAGTACTAATTAGCTAGAAAATTATTTAATCAATTGACCTCCAATTAATTGACCTCCATTAAAGCATTTTAAATTTCTTTCATACATAATAGTTGCCTAGCTGCATAGGTGTTACTGTATCATAACACTAAAAGTACTATAAATTTTCAGAGCAAGTGTTCAAAGCACTGTAAATATGGTCTGTACTCATCCGTCTCCCAAAGTTAATGGGAAACGTTTTGGTTTCTCATTTCACTGCAACAGTTTAAAAAATAATCCAACGCCTACGATTTGTGTACTTAACTGGATGTAAATTATATTTCAATTTAAACATTTTTTAATGCATGCTGGCAAGGTTAAAAAACAATCATCAAAACGCAATTCAATTCAAAGATTTCTTTAGGAAAGCACAATTTTCTCTTTTATATATTAATAGTATTCTCTTAGAAGACGTTTGCTTTGTTACCAGTGATTTTCAGGCTTTCGAATGAAGAGATAACTCAGAGGACTTAAATTTTAGACAAGGTAGCTCTATGGACTCATTAAGTCATTCAGTAAATAAATCTTGACTTGCTGATATATGAATAAGAAGCTTCTCCACCTTTTTGCATTATTTGTCAAACTGATTATAAAAAATAATTTTAAAATATGATCCAATTGATACAGGTTAGCTAGCATGTCCCTAGGTAGACAGGGAGGTCCCTGGTGGAATAAACAAAAGACAGCCATATCCTAAAACTTCAGGTTTTGAAATCACTCCTTTGCTCCAGGACATAATGTAACAAGGCCTTGAGGTTAATCATAAAATTCATTTTGGCCTGACAAATGGAGCAGATCTGATAGATAAAGAATGGGTTACTTTGATAATTCCTTTAGGATGGGCAAGCAGAACAAACCTGGTAGATGAATTTCATTAGAAGGCACCAGTTCCCTTCTTCAAACAAGTTCCCTTCTTCAAACAGCTCCCCTTCCCCAAGCAGGCAAGGGAAGGTATAAACTAAGAGCTTTTGCCTCAGTTAGGGGGCACCCCCCATTCAGGACCCACTCCCGCTCGGGAGCTGCAACCTCTTCTCCTGCCTCCAATAAACTATCCCGTTTTTAAAACTTTTTGCCTCTCCCTGGTCCGTGTTTCCATTCTTCGGCTTCACGAGACACGATCCCAGCCCACACCCAGAAACTGCTGGCAGATCCAACATCACCTATATCACACTCAAACGTTAGATGTCCAATATATTTTGAAAACAATTTATTACACACTTTCCTCATATTATCTAGAGTTCTTAGGTTATGACTAAGCAACTCATAAAAGAAGAAATACAAATGGCCAATAACCAGAAAAAATGTTCAATCTTAATAATAATGACAATTATTAAAAACAATAAAATGAGTTGGCTTTGTTTTCTATCAGATTGAAATAAAGAGAATTAGCAGTATCTAACATGTGCTCTTGGCTCAACAATTCTGCTTTCAAAAATTTTCTGCACTGAACTTGTCACAAGTATACAAAGATACGCGTGTTCACTGGAGAACGGCTTCATGAAGGCTTGATCTCAGTTCTGTTTACCACCGTGTTTTCAAAACCAAAAACAGGGCTTGGCACACAGAGGGTGCTCATTAAATATTTATTGATGAATGAATATTCACGTTAGCACTATTTATTACAGTGAACATTTGGAAACCATCTAAATAAATGATGGTATATCAATACAAGAAACACTACATAGTTGTGAAGAAGAATGAGTTGATCCACATATACATCTGTGAAAAGAATGTATCACAGAGATCTTAGGTGCAAAAATTAAATTATAAAATTAAATATAGTATGATTTTATATTTGTGTTAAAATATATAGTGTGATTCTATATTTGCAAGTAAGAATATATCCTCACATTTATATACCCTTTGGAAGAATCTATACAAATTGTTAATGGTTTTATCTTTAAGGAGAGATGACATTCGCTTTTCACTTTAACACTTCTGTATTATTTGACTTAAACAAATATCACATATTAATCTAATAAAAAATTTCTAAAATTAAAAAATTTTTAAATGTACCTAGAAAAGTATTTGGGAGGATGTAATAAAAATATAATGGTTACCTTTGGGTGCTGGGATGATGGGTAGTTATTTTCCCCTTTATGCATTTAGTTAGTAAAAAATAATGCCACACTAAGTAATTTTTTCCCCTTTATGCATTTCTGCATTTTTCAAATTATATGCTCACTGAATATGAATTATTTTAGTAATTAGGGGAAAATATCAAGAAAGACATATCTAAGACAGCCCACTAAAAGTTATGATTCACCACAAAAATAAAACAATTACGAGTACTTATGCACTAAATAGCATATCAGCTGTTTATCATAAAGAAACAGATACCACATCAACGGTGCTTCATCAGAAGCCATCATTTCTAGTAATCAAGAGCTGTGATCAAATTGGGGGATGCATAAGTAACAGTGTGCCCCAGTGTTCACTCGTGTTGGAGGAGTAATTTGGCACAATTCCTTGGAGTATATTTTTCCTTGAGTTACGGCAAAAAACATTTTAATATTATTATAGATATACTTAGTATGTACATAGTAAAAATAAAACGTATGCAAGTTTCAAATGTAAACCATGGGATTTCAAAAAAAATTTTACACTTGCCAAGGATATCCCTAGGATCCTGGGAGGTATACTTCTCACTCTGTGTAGATGGGTAACTTTTGGAGAATAGCTTGAAAATTACCTAGTATAGCGACTTTTTTTGTTATGGTGCCAGGTTAGAGCCAGTAAATAGACCATACGATAGCTTTTATGCATAAACAAAGTAATCATAAAGTTTGAAAAAAAAGGAAAAAAATGAGAACAAAAGTTTCAACTGTAGGTGACCAAAAGTACCATCTGATGCCTCATTTGCTTGGCACTGTCAGAAAATTGAGTGTTCCATATAAGGGAGTTTCCTATGAAACTAAAGTGTACCCTTTTAAGTATAAAATCTTTTTAAGTTTTAACTTTCTTTCTTCTAAAGAACTTTCCAAGCATTTTTACTTTAACTTTTTATTGGGGAAAAATTTAAATATTGTTGAGTATAGGTTTAATATGATTTCAAATCCACTTGTTTATGACTTAAATGAAGTTGTTTTAATCTTCTTGTTTATGACAAAAAAGTTGCTTTTATATAAGTATGAAGCTGTATCAGTATGTCATCACCCCACATTGCTTTGACATAAGAATGAAGTAAGCGGTGCCAGGATGTCATCATTCTACATCTGTTGTCATTGATAAGCAGTCAGTAGCCCAGCAGCTGAGGGGCCGAGCTGGTGGCTTATCGAAAAGAACATATGGAGAAGCAAGAATGGCAGGAGACATTTAGACTACAAATACTGAGAGTTCGTGAGGACTATCTAATTTTTGGTTTGGTTGAGGCAACTCTTTGATAACCTGAAAACTCTCCGGACACCGTTAGGGATTCACTCCTGTCTTCAGGAGGCATTCTTGGCCAAGACAGTTGGCCAAAACCAGTGGTGCAAGAGATCAGCCTGCCTAGTAACTCTGGTGTCCTGCTTCCCTAGCAACGTGCTCTAGCAACAGGGGACTTTTGTGCACTGGCCGCTGGAAATCAGTTCTTGTCACCAACTCTCTCGGGTGTCTCCTCATATTAAATTTGCACTTTATTCCTTCACCTCCCCTTGCTGGAACAATAGTGTTGTTCCTTTGTCATTTGTTTGGAGTGTGCTATTTCTATATTTTGCTTATAAAAAGATATTATCCTGTATGCTACTGGCTTGTGTGAAATTCCCACAGCAAATCTGTGCTAAATAAATTGCTGGCAAAACAGTCTCTGAGTATAACTTCTGCTGCCTCCCACAAAACAAACAAATATATACAAATATATTGTACAACAAATTCCCACATACCCATCACCCAGATTCAACAATTACCAATTTATGGTTGATAATATGTCATCTGTCCCACAGCCCATTCCCCCCACTAACATACTATTTTAAAGCAAATCACAGAATTATATGTTATACACTAATATTTCACTATCTCGAAAAGATAAAATTATTTTAAAAACATAATCACAATGATTATACATGCACATATTTTCAATTTTCAGCAGTTTTAATAGAAATTTCTCTAACATTTACTCATTTTACTTAAAGCATACTGATTATAAAACAACTTTTATTTTAAAATCCAGAGTCAACATTCCTGGAAGTGGCGTACTGCCATATTAAAAAAACTAAAATGTAGCACTAACTCTGAGGTGAAATGGCAGGTGGTAGAGTGGGCTTTGAGGATGCTGCTGATGAGAGCTTCAAGAAAAGTGAAGAAAATTTTATTAGGAGCTAGAGGAAATATATGTAATGGTGCAAATTCTGGCAATGTTGTCATACCTGATCTTAGCCAAAAGGCTGAGAAGTGATAGGCAATGTTGTCACGTACAGTAATATGGAAAAGAGGAAATGTACCTAATGAACTCAATGCTCTAGATGAGGCAAATTTTATGTTGAGTTTTAAAAGCGATACCTGTCTTCTTCTAGCTGTCCATAGTAAAATACAAATGGAACAGATAAGCTATTAAAAAAACCTATCTTTTTTTTCCCAAGGGAAATTTGGAGGAAATATAAACAACCTAAAATTTGCTGGTTTGAAAATAAAACTTTTTTATCATTCCCCATCTTTATAGAAGGCAAACTGTTCTCAGATTAAGAAATAGGTTCTAGGCAAGCATCAAATCCAGAATGAACCTTTAAGATCATTTATTAAGGTCTCAGAAACATTTAAGGTGGTGCCTCGTTGACCCTTTCAAATGGGGCGGGGGGCTTTCTAAAGATACTAAGGACACGGCTCAAAGGTAACTAGCCATTAAACAACAGGATTTCTAAGAATCTTAAGGGTATTGTCCCACTGCAGTCTCACAGGGAGTTCAAGATTGAGGAAGACTTATTTTGGAGAGATTTGTGGGTGTGGGTTTGTCTAATGGAGTGAATTTATAAATTGATTCAATAAGAAGCCCACAAACGTTTAAGAGAAATTGTATTAACTTAAACTGAAAGAGACAGAAACAGAACAAAATGAAGGGAGGCTTTGGACATCCCCAACTTCTATTGGCTACTCAGCTGCAAAAACAGGCTAGTTTTTATGCAAAAGCCAAGGATGACTCAGAAAAATCAAGAGCCTGGCCAGCAGAGTCAAGAATCTTAGCAAACAATCCAATCCCATAGACAGAAAGACTGATCCCTAATCAAGGAACTCGCAACATGGTTTGGGAGACTCCAGAACTTCTGTCAATCAGTAACTACTATGTATCTCCTGTTTTCCCCCTTTTTCGTTGGGATGGTCTATTGTGATTATCCTATGCTGACCCACCATTACAAGGCCTGCATCACGACAATGCACCAGCTCACACGGCACTGTCTGTGAGGGAGTTTCTAGCCAGTAAGCAAATAACTGTATTGGAACACCCGCCCTACTCACCTGGTCTGGCCCCCAATGACTTTTTTTTTCACCCGAAGATAAAGGAAATACTGAAAGGAAGACATTTTGATGACATTCAGGACATCCAGGCTAATACAATGACAGCTCTGATGGCCATTCCAGAAAAAGAGTTCCAAAATTGCTTTGAAGGGTGGACTAGGCGCTGGCGTCAGTGCATAGCTTCCCAAGGGGAGTACTTCAAAGGTGACTGTAGTGATATTCAGCAATGAAGGATGTAGCACTTTTTCTAGGATGGATTCGTGAACTTAATTGTCAGACCTTCGTATGTTGCACATATGGGGGACAGATAGCTTCTCTCTTTAGACACAGGGCTTCAAATCAAGAGGAATGGTTCTCAAGCAGCTCTATGCAAGGAATTACACCTGAGGAGCCTCTTTCACACCTGAACTTCATCTCACACAGACGTTAAGATCCTGGACTTGGGAGTTGATCCTGCTGTGAAAGTTAACATAAGTGGAGCTTTTTAAAAATGGAGCCAGAGCAACCATTCCAGAGGCACTGCCGTGCATGTCTTGCTCCTTGAACCTTTGGAATCTTTGAACTAGACAAAATAAACTTTGAACTGGGCCAAACCAACACTGTCTTACAAACAACTGTTGACAAAGCAAACAGGAAAGCAGACATTCTTACCACAAGGACTGATGATTATGGATTCTCTTTCTTAAAATATAATCAGTACCAGCCATGTATAGCCAAAGAGTAACTCAGCTTGTTAACCCCAATAGAAGTTTCTTCTATTCATGTAATTATTTCCTTTTCTTTTCTCATTAAAAAAACCCTTGTCTTCACTCTGTAATCGGGACACTATTTGGGTTTCTACCTGAATCTGAACTTCCTGAAGTGCAGTTCTTTCTGATTCCAAACAAATGCTTGTTGCCTCTCATTTGGGCTTTTTATTTTTAGGTTAACCCTGTAATGCAATGGGAATTAGGGGTCTTGGTAGAGAAACTGAATGTATTTGAATGTATGTGAGAGGGATGTGAATTCTTATGGCCAGAGGCAGACTGTGTTTACAAAAGATACCCACCACAATATAACCCATCACACATGCTTTTCTCACTATATGATAATGCTGATAATTCTTCCCATCAAAGAAGGGTCTATGATTTCTCAAATTTGGGTAGGCCTGTGAATATGAAAGAAGTAATGAAATATGAGGTCTGACAATTAAGTTTGTGAACACATTCTAGAAAAAGTGCTACATACCTCATTGCTGACTATCACTACGGTCACCTTCGAAGTACTCCCCTTGGGAAGCTGTGCACTGACGCCAGCACCTAGTCCACCCTTCAAAGCAATTTTGGAACTCTTTTTCTGGAATGGCCATCAGAGCTGTCGTCATATTACACTTTATGTCCTGAATGTCATCAAAATGTCTTCCTTTCAATATTTCCTTTAGCTTCGGGTAAAGAAAGAAGTCACTGGGGGCCAGATCAGGTGAGTAGGGAGGGTGCTCCAATACAGTTATTTGTTTACTGGCTGAAAACTCCCTCACAGACAGTGCTGTGTGAGCTGGTGCATTGTCGTGATGCAAGAGCCATGAATTGCTGGCAAAAAGTTCAGGTCGTCTAACTTTTTCATGCCTTTTCAGCACTTCCAAGTAGTAAACTTGGTTAACTGTTTCTCCAGTTGGTACAAATTCATAATGAATAACCCCCTCTGATATCAAAAAAGGTTAGCAACATCGTTACAACAAGTTCATGAACATAATTGGAGGACCTCATATGATTTCTGAAAATAAGTCATAAAAGTCAATACAGCTTCCACTTGGTTCTTTTGGGATGTTCAATCTCGGAACCCAGCCACTACGTGGTTAGGAAATCTGGGTTACATACAGAGGACACATGTAGATACTCCATACTACAGCCAGCCTCCGCCAGACATGTGTGAGGAAGAGCCAGCTGTCAACTGACTGCAACCACATGAGACACCCCAAGCGAGAACTACCTCCCTGAGTCCAATCAACCCTCAAAACTAGGGGAGATAATACTACAATGATTGTTGTTGCTTTAATAAATTTTAAGGTGATTTGTTACAAAGCAATGGATAACCAGAAGCCAGTATATACCTCTTTAGTATATTAAATCGTTGTGGCCACAAAGTGTATAGGGCTCTTTGTCTATATATTAAGTGGTCCCAGACTACTGAGCTTCTACAAAAATTTTCTGATAGTGATTCATTTTGCTGGTTTCTCTCTTCTTGAGTGGTTTCAGCATCTGGCTTCCTATCTGTTGCTATATTTTGCCCAACTGAGGTTCTGAGGCAGCTCGGCCTCACCTTTGTAAGGATGCTTATTTCTAGGTTCCTAACTACAATATTGTAGCAAGCCTTAAAAAGCCACATCATCATCGTCGTCACCAATATCAACTAGGCACTAGCCGTGTGATACATATACCTTACATGCATTAATGTCATTTAATCTTCCAAAGAAACTTCTGAGGAAGTATTATTATTATTCTCAGATTCTCATGGAGATACTAAGTGACTCTATCCAAGGTCACACAGCTAGGAAGTAGCAGAGCCAAGATTCAAACCTGACTTTAAAGCCCCCACTATTTAACTACTATACATATGACCCCTTTTGATAAAGGAAACTGAGGTAGCAATCTGTTCTGGATAGTCATTTAAAAATGTTTATTGCTTTTCATCATTTAGACAGAATTTTTTATATAAAAGAAAACATGTTCAGAAGGAGACAAGTTAAAAATAAGTTCATATAATTTCATATTCTTATAATAGGTTGGTTGAAAAGTAATTGCGATTTTTACAATTATTTTTAATCTTTGAAACTGCAATTACTTTTGCACCAACCTAATACAAAGGTGCAGAGACCATCTTGGAACTAATATACCTACAATTGAATAATAATTATTCAGATTAGTTGAGCTTGGTAGTTCATGACATTTCAATAATTATAGCACAGCACATTGGTTGGAAGGCTTCCTGATAAAAATAAAATAAATTTCTCCTATATTTAAGCAGGCAATATAATTAAGCAGAGACTTAAAAAGACAGAAATGAAATAGCTTTTTCAGCAATGTTTTTAAAGAGAAAAACATTCTCTAAAGAGAATCCATTCAAGGACTAGCATAAAACACTAGGGGTATAGATGGGGATGGTGAAGAAAGTAATAAAACAGAAAGAAGTGAAAAATAATAAATACTAATGATCATGGTTTGCAGTCCATACATGACATTAAGTTAAAATTATTTTATACATTACGCATAACGCTGGGCTATAATAAGAGATAGCCAGCCAGTAGCTGAGCTTTAATAAACTTAAATTTGATTTTAAAAAACATTACAGTCATTTCATAATATAAAGGAACTCAAGTGACATAAGATCCATCATTAATTTGAAAATGTTAGAAACAAGGTAGGGCAACAAAGACAAAAATGTGCCACTACTTCTTACCTCTCAACAATGAAGATATTGTTTCACCTAAAATCTTAATACAGTAGTCCCCCCGTTATTGCAGGGGATACTTTCCAGGTAATGTCTGAAACTGCAGATAGTACCAAACCCTATATACATTGTTTTTTCCTATACGTACCTACCTATGATAAAGTTTAATTTATAAATTAGGCACAGTAAGAGAGTAACAACAATAAATAATAATGAAATAGCACAATTACAACAATAAAGTAAGGGTTACTTGAACACAAGTGCTGCGATACCTTGATAATCTATCTGATAACCAAGATGGCGACTAAGCGACTAATGGGCGGGTAGTGTATATGTATGCAGAGGGGGTAACGCCGGACGAAGGGATGATTCACAACCCAGGAGGGACGGTGCACCACTTCGTCATGCGATTCAGAACAGCACGCAGTTTAATAAAACTTATGAATTGTTTACTTCTGGAATTTTCCATTTAATATTTTCAGACTGCGGTTGATCACGGGTAACTAAAACCTCTGAAAGCGAAACCATGAATAAGGGAGAACTACTGTATACTCTTGCAATCCCTCCTCCCACCTACAAAGACTATGAAAAATACATCATCTAAATGCTGCTTCTTCTGGAGAGAATCAATCACTCTGACGAATATCCACTAAGTATATACCAACAGAGAAAGGCTTTCAAGATCAAAATCTTGAAAGCCTCCAAAATATCTGCTCTATCTCTGTCAGACCACAGTATACTTCTTTGTTTCTTATTTCTCTATAATCAAAATGAAAAGCACTATTATGATTTAAATATATACTGGATTCGAGAGCCTAGGAGACTACATTTCAACTGAAGTGCTGGTATTCACAAAAGTACTCCTGTAAGTAAAGCTTTCTGAGCATAGTGGCACAGCAGGCTTAGTAGCGTTTATTCTGCAGCCGCAGCCTTCCTAGATATAAACCTATAAATAAATAAGCACCAAGGAATCCCAGGAATCCCCAGGGTTATTTCATCAAGCAAAAAGAGATTCAATTTAATAAGAGATGTATATTTCCACTGCATGTTTATTATACCTTCATCTCCATTCATCTGCAAAATAATACAATTAAAAAATAAACCACATCAGAATTATCTTGCAGAGTTTTCTTTTTAATACCACAATTTCTAAGAGAAGTCCATATAATTCAGCTTAGATCTCATTCAGTTAAGAATCTTTATACGTTTGTTTAGGCTTCTGGGAGGTTTATAACAAATACAACTTCCTGTGTAGCTTTCAACACCCCCTAACTGGGAACAAAAGAAGGAGGATAGAAAGCACTGACGATAAAAAAGTCTGGAATTAGCCTAAAAGTTATTTCCCTTCTCTTTCTATACAAAAAAGCCAACATTCACTCAAACCAGATTTAGGGAATATCTTTTCCCCTCTCTCCTTTGCTGATTTTTGCAACATGAAAGATATACACTAGAACTAGACCAAAATGCTGGTATCAGAGGGCTGCAATGCTATAGGGTTAAGAAAGATCCACAGAGCTCGGAATTCTGATGCATACGTCTCCAGTTTCAGTGGTCTACAACAATTCATGAGACAGAATAGGTTCCTCCCCTCCCCCCACCCCCCCAAGTCTCCTGAATCATTCAGACCTGAACCAAAGCCGTAAATATGCCCAAAGTGTGTAACTGGCAACAGCTGGTGGGTCATGTAGTGAGAAGAGGAACTGACATCCTTTTGAGATCTCTGATCATGCTAGGCAGTTTTCAAATTTCTTTTCTAGTGCTCTATATTTTATTGTGTGATTTAAGGGGCTTGGTGAAATGAAGCCTGAGATGCCTATAAAAGAGAATACCTACTTTTGTGTCATGATTAGAAATATGAATCTAATTTCAGAAGCCCAGGAGAGTTACAAAGATTAATATATTGATAGTCCTATCTCTTTCTGGGTGCAAATTTGATGGAGAATTATGAGGGAACAGGACTTTACCAATATTAATGAAAATAGAATGGGAAAGCTAGAAATCCTGAAGATAAACTTCACCCATATTACGTTTGTGGGAAAGGGGTGAAAAGAACTAATCCTATATGTCAAATATGGTTTAACTTTACTTTCTCTAAATGTAGTAAGAAAACGGAGCAATTCCTCCATAGAACAAAATCAGAGAGAGAGAGAGAGAGAGAGAGAGCTCAAAACAAGACGATTAGACTATAAAATGATATAAAGCTAGCATTATAAATTCTGAAAAGCGCCTATACTTACTCATACTTGACATGAAGCTAAAGCCAATGTAGTTCTAAACACATCACCGACGCTGTAGGCAGTTGAAGAATGCTGTGCTGTACTACAGCTAATACACAACAGCAATCAGTCAAATTCCAGCCATTTGACTCCATTAGAGATTAACTGGTACTCATACTACCAAAACTTGAATTACATAATATTATTTAAATCTAAAATATCTTACTACCTATTGCGCTACGATTACATTCTTAAGTACCTTAACTCTTTCCAAAATGTTCCAGTCCTTCAATCCCAGTTTTGGAACTGGTCAATTCATCCAATGTGTCGATTGTGTTCACTGGATGGTGGTATGTCATAAGGTCCCTAGGACCTGATAGTCAATGGGAGGACCAAGGACAGGGAGGGAGAAGTTACAATCCTGCCCTCTAATTTTTTCTTATCTAATACCCCAAACTCACCCCTTATAAGCCTCAAGGAGTAGGCACGGCCATCATTCTAGACAGGCAAAAATGAACTAGTTACAGGACTCGAGAACTCTAAGTAGAGTCTTATGTAGGGAAAGAGAGAACAAGAACCAAGAGATTCAAGAAACCAGCCAAACTGGCTCTAAGACATCCCACTGCATTCTAGACTGCTGTCAGAAGAAAGGATTCAGACATAGCCAAGCCTTCCTTTCCTTAGTCCCTGCTTAACAAACGTGAGGTTTATTCCAATGAACCACCTGCTCCACGGCAGTACCTTTTACAACAGCGCACGTTATAAACTAGCAAGCAAGCACTTGTCATGAGTCAACGACTCATGATGTGCTACTTCCTAGGTGACAATCCAAACTGAGTTTTTAAGACATCTTCTTCACCCATCCCTTAGCAATACGGATGTGGTGTAAAACTTCCAAATAGAATGTACTAGATAAACTTTACTCATCACTAGTTTGTAGATACAACCATGCATACAGCCTACTACCTATGTGTTTTCACTACAATCCCACCATTGCAATGCTACACTGGAAAGCAACCAAGTTGTTTAACCAGCTAGAGACGTACACTCAAAGTCAACAATTACTTGTTTGGGTAATGGCTGGACACCCATGAAATGAATAGGCCAGAATTCCATCCACAGACTGGAACACAGAATAGAATCTGTCCTTGCTTTCTGACAACTGTTACCACTTTCCTCAAGTAAAAGGTATCAACTCCGTGCCTCTTATGTACAGAGCAACACTGAGGTGCTGTGAGGAAAATAAAGGTATGTAAGACAAGCTCCATGCTGGCTAAGAGATAACGATCTAATTAGCAAGGCATGACACAATTATCAAAAT
Source organism: Rhinolophus sinicus (assembly GCF_036562045.2). Lineage (NCBI taxonomy): Eukaryota > Metazoa > Chordata > Mammalia > Chiroptera > Rhinolophidae > Rhinolophus > Rhinolophus sinicus. The sequence goes on along the minus strand of NC_133757.1, from coordinate 49,960,664 downwards.
AGACATGCATTCCTTTATAACAATGCTTAAGTGCCAAATGAAAAGTAAACTCAATAACATTTAAATAACCAAGTGAAATTCAATTTGCAATGACTCAGGATTATTGTGGGCGGGAGTAGCCAGAGAAGGCTTCTGGGAGCGGGGACCTCGGCTGTGTCCAGAAGGATGTGTTATTTTAAAAGGTGCAGCGGCAGCAGGTATGTTTTTCAAATCATGCTTTGTTTAGCTTAACATCAAAATCATTTCATATTACATTATTAAGTTAATAGAAAGAATAAGCATAGCTAGGATTTGAAATTGGATGTATCTGGTTCTAAAAACTCATCCCTGTCTACTATACATGCCTCGTTTTTAGGCAGCAATCGCAGTGACTGTTCACTCAATGTCGATGTGTTCAAATATAACATAAGACAGGATATGGATATAAAAAAAAACTACAACCACCAAAAAACTAGCCATAATTCTACAGCTATTCACAACTACATTAAACTAAACTGGGTGACATCTCTGAATTCCAATCTCACATCTAAAGAAATTATCTCAATGGCAAATCAGTCCATTGCATATCATTCTATTCTGGAACTTTTACTGCACAGCTTAGGACCCTTAAAACAGTATTCTTCCCATACTATACCATGGAGAATTTACATCTCCTCAAATTGGTTAAGAAACACCTTGTAGACAAGGATGTATTTACTACTCTTCTTTAGAATCTGTAAAGTGCTCAATACATTCTGAGTATATAGTCAATAAACACCTATTAGTTAAGAGCTGCTGAGAAACACTGATTTCTATAAAAATCTCCTTTCCAAAAGGATTCTTTCTTCATTCATTTCTATTATTAGATAACCACCACTAAATTAAGTGACTACACACACATGGTAATGTTGTCCTCACAAATTAAACCAAGATGAAAATGGCTGCTCTTGGAGGATCTTATTATGGACAAAGGTCAGAGATAAAGTGAGCTCTTATTTCTATGAAATGAGCCAATAGAGGGATTTTTAAATAAACACTAAAAAGTGAGTAAAATTGCAATTCTGGACTATATGCCAACACACCAAAGAAGCTCATTTCAATCTGTCAGGCAAAAATGCCTACTCAACAAGTATGACTTCCTAGAAAATATTTGGCTATTTTATATTCTGTTTCCTTAATCTGCCATGTCAATCAGAGAATGTTTTTGAACACTGAGATATATTTCTATTATGCACACTTTTTTTATATTATGCACATTTTAAAAACTCTAAAATGTATTTTAAAAATTCATGTCTAGTTCCTGTATGCCATCCGCAAGTTAATAAACCTAAGTGTAGGGGGTGGCAGGAGCGGGAGAGCCAGGCATAGGAATGGAGGCAGAGAGAGCAGAGAAAAAAGGAAGTTTGGGCTTCAGTCAATTCACAGCCACTAACCTTGCAGCAGGGACACCAAGGTTACTAGAAAACTGCTGGCAGGGGCACTGCCAGGTTTGTCTGGAGCAGCCACCACGACCATTCGCTTGGCTGACTGCGTGATAAATGTGGATATTGGGGAGATTCTCCTGCTGGATCTCCTGCATGCTAATATCCAGAACAGGAGGAGCCGTGGGTAAAGGGAAAGAAGGGCAATCCCTGGGCTGTGGAATCCCAACTCCCTTAACAGCCGCAAGATTCTGCATGCACGGCTTTAGCAAGCAAGGAGAACACACACTAGGAATTGGTAGATTCGGGTTTGAAAATCATTCTCTGTGTGCTTTTTGCTCCCCACTCCAATAAGGGCATTATTATTTTAGAGCTGAAAATGCATCAGCATGTCGGAATTTCCCCAAATTCGCTGGGTAGGAGGGATTCCCCACCCGGGAGCCCAATGAAAAAATAAAACTGCTCTGCAGTCTACTTCAGCTGGACGGGCAGCGAGCTCAGCAGCCCTCACACACACCCACGCGTGCCTAGGGACAGGCTTTCCCCAGCATCGTGCACTGAAATGAGATGGCCCTCATCTCCCTGCACAGTGCCACGTTAACTGTATGGGAGCTCCCTGATGCACACATAGCTTTTCCTGCCAGACAAGGGCATTTAGAGACCTAATTCCTGCCGACAATTGCTTTGCAGGACTTTTCCTCCTTAGATATGCCAGTAGGCAGGCAAGCTTACTTAAATCTGTTCTTAAACCTGTCCTACAACTAAACGTAACCAATTGAAAATTACACGTACCTTCAAAAAAATGCTTAAGAAAATTATGCATGGCTACAAGGTGGCTTCATTTTAAGTAAACAAATCACACGTATTAGCTTTAAAAACCACATTTATTACACTATCTCCATAAGAGACATAATTCTAAGAGATCTATTAAGAAAACAGAGTAAAATTTTTCCCAAATGTGACGGTATTAACTTGATAGGATATGAAAACACAAAAGTAAAGAAAACAAATGTCACTGTACTCCCTTTTAGTCAAATTCAAAGCAATCAAGCTCTCTCTCTCTCTCTCTCTCTCTGAATCAGGCAATACTTTTTACATTGGTCCTCAAGAGGGAGTAGAAGGAAATCTTCTCTTGGAAAAGGCTAACCCCTCACAGATCCCTCCCCTCAGAAACCCCGGCAATGGGCTCTTCAACCTTGCAGCACAGCATGAAGGGTTAAGGAAAGAGCTACAGCTTCCAACAGTGCCGGGGTTCCCTTGGCGTCCCTTGAATCAAGCAGCAGGGTTAATTATGCGGAACGGCCAAAAAGGTACAGTAATTGGATATTGACTTTTGAGGGCTGGTAAATTTTAATAATGTCTTTGCTCTAGACTTAATAGTAAGCTTAACCTGCTTCTGAAACTAGAGACGACGACGATGGAAAAGAATTTTTTTAAAAAGAAAAGAACATAGAAAGAAAACAAGCAATACTATAAAAAATTTTTTTTTTTGGAATGAATCATGGGGAGGATCCTTCCTACATTCATCTGATTTTAGGGACTTGCCACATTTTTTTCTCCACCTCATTCCACTGTATGTGTTTTTCTTGGCATGATCTCTGCTTTCTCCCTTTCTTTGAGAAAATGAACAGTATTTGCTCTATAGTAACACTTTGGATACAAACCCCCCCCCCCCCAAAAGCCTCTCTACATCCTGCAGTGTTTAATTTGACATATTTTTACCTCAGAAGAAAATGGGCTAGAAATCCCAACACTTTCCCTCTAAGCAAGCTCTTTTAGGAAGAGAGGGCTGGCAGATGCCCTCACAGATGCAAAGCCTCTCCGATGTCAAAGACAGACTCAGGTGAGTGGCAGGTGGCAATTCCATATCTGAGTCTAACACACATCCCTTCAAAGAGCCACTAGCTGTTTTCACCATGCCTTTTGTCCTAAATAATATTCTAAAATGAAGAACACCACACTTGCTTTGGACATGGGGATGGGGGTGAAGGAATAGGAAGGATTTAAACAACATAATCTAATCCTTCAAAATATCTGGATGCTTTACACAGCATGCACCCAGATGATATACCTATGTCAGGTAATAAAATCTAACTTGAAAACAATCTACACATTGATATTACCTAGCCAAGGTATATATAGCATGTGCAATGCAGTAGTTTCATTTAAACTATTCAGTGAAGAACTTAGGGTAGATATTGATTATGCTTAAGGTGAATTCAGCAAAAACTTCAAACTAATTTCGTTTTCTATTTTTTATGGCTGGGAACTCCCTTCACACTTCCCTATGGAACTGTAGGCTGCAAACTGCTCAGGTTTGCCTTCATAGAAGGACAGTCCAGGGAGAGACTCCGCCAGTCACGTGTTTCTAAAATCCCTGCATTCTTCATCTTTAGAGTTCAAGCGTTAGTCCCTTGTATGCTATTGCAGGATGCTGGCTCATGGTTCAATAGCTACACTAGAGTCACAATAACCTCTGCTGTTTCTAGCCTTGCTGACTACCAGCCAAGATACAAATAATACACGAGTTCTATATGCAAGGAACTTACAAAGGAGTAAGAGAAAACAAACACACATCCTTATAAAGCTAAATAAGAAAACAAAAGTTAAAATGGGTTCCTCAGAAAAAGTAGAAATTCAGTTAGACTTTTTTTAAAAAGTAGGTAGGATTTTGATACATGGAAAAGAACAAGAGAGCATTTGGAAGAGCATGAGTGAAAGAATACGTACCGTGTGAAGGTGAGAATGTAGCAGCATGCTACACATGGGAATGGATGGATTTGAGTACCCCTACCCCTCCGCAGGCACTTCACGAAGGAGATTTCGGGACTGAGAAGGGATATGGCATTCTTTTATATTGCCAATTCTTGGGTTCCTCTCCCCCAAATATGTGGTTAGAGTATATTTGGTGAAGGAGAGATCCCAGATGGAGTGGGGGAGAACTGTGATCCAAGGACTGTGGAGAGGAGGCTGCAGTCCTGGCAGCACTCACTGGTCTCCCTCAGGGAAGTGACCCCAAATAGCTGATGAGGAAAAAGGAGTTTCCCCTTTCTGTAGCCTACGCGTGACTATAAACAATAGTGCCCTCATTCTGTCAGAATTGATCATTTGGATCATCTATAGAGATCCTGTCACTAAAATGGGTTCCAGGATGATTATCCCTTTGGCCAAGCCACAAGGACCTTGAAATATATCTCGGCAAGCAAGGGAAAGAAGGAAAAAATGAAACGAACTGACATGAAAGTAGATACTTATTTTTCTTAAGTACTTACCAACTCGTGATTCTCATTCTCCACCTTCTAGGTGACAGTGAAGGTTAAGTTCCTACATTTAACTCTCAACTGATTCCCAGGAAACAAAACGTCTGTTATGTACAAGCACACAACCACCTGTTTCGGAAAATACATAAATACCCAACCTCCCCAAGCCTTGTTTTAACCAAAAATGGAATAAATGTACGCTGCCTCACACACAGTATACTTTGTCTATATTTTGCCTTTGGGAATCCTTACCAACTATAACTTAGCTAGCCTTAAGCTGAATCTAACCCCACCATTATTCATTTAAAATTAATAAATCTAAGAAACTGAGGAGGCTGCATCAGAAAGCAAAGTGTCAGAGGCCAAAGTAAGCCATGGGAAAAAACTGTAAAAGCTTGCAGTCCAGGCTAAGGATGCGATCGGCTTATACATGTAAACAAAGGGGTCCCCTACTGGCCCCACGTAGCCTCAACCTCAACAATTTCTTATCCCCCAAATCCTTGCCTGACAAATTCAATTCATCAAATATTTCCTGATCATCAATAACAAGATACCGAGTTCTCCATCAGCAATCTCCCTAACATTCTCTCCCTTCACCCCACTCTACTGTGCCAATTCTTAAAATTATAGTAAGATGGTAAAAATACCCAGAAATGAAAACTGTTCACTGAATTTCTGTCTCTCCCTGTCAGTCAGAGCAATTAAACGGACATCACAAGTCACCAAATTAAAAAACCATTCTGTTCGTGATATCTGTTACTTCACATGTGTAGACTGTTTCTATTCTTTAAGAGCCCTTTCCTGCCTAAAAGTACATTTGATTCTCACAATAAGCCTGTGGGTGTGAGGCAGCTATTAACAGGAGAAAACCAGAGATGCAGTTAACATGGTAAAACTCAGATATCACTATTCCAGGGCTTTTCTTTTTTTTTTTTTTTTGTAGACCTTTCTGGATGATGGGAGGGTTAGGAGAGGGAGCAGGAGGGAAGCTCGGTGGCTTTCCATCCAAATCAAGGAGGCATCATGCACCAGCTCTAATGGAGATTATGGTAAGTTTGTTTTAACAAGTGATGACAAAGGTATCGTTCCTTCTCTCCTCCCAATTCATCCAAAATATACACAGCCACACACATACACGTTAGCCAGGCAACATCTTAGAACATTACTTTAAAAGAACTGGCAAACTTAATTTTCCATTTCCTTCTTCCAGTTATTTTTTAAAAATACTGTTGAGATATAACTTACATACCATAAAATTCACCCTTTTTAAAGAGTATAATTTAGTGGTCTTTAGTGTATTCAGTTATGCACAGTTATCATCACTACTTAATTCTAGAACACTTTGATCACTCCAGAAAGAAATCTCATGCTCATCAGTAGTCTTCCCATTCTCCTTCATCCAGCCCTGGCAACCACTTACCTACTTTCTGTCTCTATAGACTGCCCGTTCTGGACATTTCATACAAATGGAATCAGACAATATGCGGTGTTTGGTAACTGGCTTTCATTCGCATAGTATTGGCAAGGTTCATCCCCGTTAGAGCATGTGTCAGTACTTCATTGCTTTTGGTGGCAAATAATATTTCATTGTATGGCTATACCACATTCTGTTGATCCATTCATTTGTTGATACACATGTATATCAACAAATGAATGGGTCAACAGAATGTGGTACAGCCATACAATAGTTGTTTCCACTTCTTGGCTATTATGAATAATGCTGCTATGAACATTGTGTAAGCTTTTGTGTGGACATACGCTTTCATTTCTCTTGGGTATATATTTAGAAGTAGAATTGCCGGGTCATATGGGAAATCTATATTAAACACTTTCAGGAACTGCCAAACTAGTTTCTAAAGTGGCTGCACCATTTTACATTCCTGCATCCTCACCAACACTTATTTTCTTTTATCATTATTATAGTCATTGTAGTGGGTGTGAGATAGTATCTTATTGTGGTTTTAATTTCCATTTCCCTAATAACTACTGAAATCAAGCATCTTTTCATGAGTTCATTGGCCATTCGTATTATCTCCTTTGCAGAAATATCTATTCAAATCTTTTGTCCATTTTTAAATGGGATTGCTTGCTTTTTTACTATTCAGTTGTAAGAGTTTATTTTTATTTTTAATAAATTCTGAAAGCAAGTCCTTTATCAAACTATGACTTGCAAATATTTTCTTCCATTATGTGGCTTTCTTTCTTTCACTTTCTTGATGCTATCATTTTGAAGCACAGAAGTTTTAAATTTTGATGAAATCCAATTATCAATTTTTCTTTTGTCACTTGTGCTTCTAGTTGTCATATCTAAAAGATAATTTACCTAATCCAAGACCCTGAAGATTTACATCTATGTTTTCTTCTAAGTGTTACTGTTTTAGCTCTTATAGTTAGGTCTTTGATACCATTTTGAGTTAATTTTTCTCTACGATGAAGACAGGGTCCAACTTCATTCTTCTGTGATATGTACCCAGTTATCCTGGTGTCATCTGTTACACAGACTATTCTTCCCCTCACTGAACTGACAGGGTTTACTTCTGGATTCTCAATGCTATTCCATTGTCTATCCTTATGCCAGTTTCACACTATTTCTATTACTGTTACTTGGTAGTAAGTTTTAAAATTGGAAAGTGTGAGTCCCTCAACTTTGTTTCCTTTTTCAGGATTATTTCAGCTATTCTGGATTACTTGAATTCCCACCTGAACTTTGGGGTCAGTTTGTCAATTTATGTAGAAAAGAAAAGCAGGAGAGATTTTGATAGAGACCGTGATGAATCTGTAGGTCAATTTGAGCATTGAGAGTATCGCCATCTTAACGTTAAGTCTTCAGACCCAGGAACATGGAATATTTTTCCATTTGTTTAGGTTTTCTTTACTTTCTTTCAATGTTTTATAGTTTTCAGTGTAGAAATCTTGCACCTCTTTTATTAATTCCCTAATTACTTTGATCACAGAGATACAGAAGAACTGATGTTCATTTATAATTAGGTAAGTTAATGGTTCTCACTATACCATATTTCCCCGAAAATAAGACCAGGTCTTACATTAATTTTTGCTCCAAAAGATGATTAGGGCGTATTTTCAGGGGATGTCTTATTTTTTCATGTTGAACAATCTACATTTACTCAAATATAGTCATGTCATCGTCTTCTGGAACATCGTTGTAATGTACTAAATGCGTCCATCTTGCTGACGACCTTAACTGGGGCTTATTTTCAGGGTAGGTCTTATTTTCGGGAAAACACGGTATTTGGTATGGGTGTTCACATATTAATTTATTCTTCCTCTAATTCTTACCTTTATCCATTAGTTTTACATCCATATAGTACAAAGCTTTAAGTAATCTGAAACTTGTTACAAAAAACAGTAATCCATAACCACTACTCCCACCCTTAACCTCCACCCCCAAACAAACTCACTTCACCTCTTCCCAGGCCTGTCAGAGAACCACCTTTCTGTATTTTCTCTCATTCTCTAAATAATGCACTTACAGTGCCACTTCTTGAATTTTCACTTTCATGCATCATCTACTGACACCCTACTATAGAAAATAAAGTTTAGCTCTCTTTCACATGTACACATTCCCACTCATCTTGTCCTCTCTGAACAGTTATATCATAATTTTATTCTCATTACTTTGACTACATAAATGGTATTACAGCTCAGCCACGTAGTGCACTATGATTACTTTTTCTTCCCTGCACGACTTTAATTTCCGTAGTTTATGACTTTTTTTTGGCTCAGTCCTCTATGTATTTAAATAATTAATTCTACCCCCAATTTTCTTCCATTTATATAAATCTCTTCTCGATTCATTCAAATATATTAAGTACTCTATCCATTTTTTCTTGAAAAAAAGTCTCTCCTGGAGCTTTCTGAACCACTACAATTTGGACTGGTTGTTCTCTAGGCCTGCTGAATAGCTGTTATCTCAAGACATACACATGCCATCACTCTGAAGATTTCTTTCACCTCTAAGATCCCATTTCCTGGTTATCATCTCCTGGGGTACTTCCTCACTTTGGTACAGCACATGTCCCAATAGCTTCCTGAGAAAATATTCTTCGAAGGGAAAATGTCTGAAAATATCTTTAGTCTCCCTCATCTTTATTTCAAAGGTTGATTCTATTCATAGAATCGTAGATTAAAAATTGTTTTCCTTCAAAGTTAGAGGTTATTTCTTCATTATTTAGTAGCTTCCACTGATCCCTTAAGGAAACACTTTTCTCGATTCTGTATGATTTTATTTTTTCATCATTATTATGAAATTTCACAAAGAGGTCCCTTGATCTGGGTCTCACTATGCTTGGCAATTGTTGGATTATTTCAATTTAGAAACTTGTCTTTCAGTTATGAGAAGTTTTCTTGAATTGTTTCTTTGGTGATTTCTTTTCTTGCATTTTTTTCTGTTCTCTCCTTCTGGAACTCCTTTCACTTGAACCTCTTTTGATTACTGAACCCCTTTTACTGGTCCTCTAATTTTATTACTCTTCTCTCCTAAGTTTTACCTCCTTCTTTTAGTTCTAGCTTCTTGGTCACTTCAAAATTTCTATGGAATACTTTCTTTGTTAACATGTTTTTTAATTTCTCAGATCTCTTTTTGGTTTTCTGCAAGTTCCTTTTATAGAGTACCTTATAATAGTTTTATAGATATATTACTTGCTCTTTTTCTCTCTGAGGATTATTAGTGATACATGTAAAAATATTTTCATCTTCCTGCATAAGTTCTGTTCCCTTTAAACTGATGCTTCCTATTTGTTTTGTTTCTATTGTTCATATTAAAATTGTTCCTCAAATGTCTAGTGAGTGATCACTGACTGATTGCTCATAATTAGGAGTGGGGGTTGGTGGCTAAAAAGCTAATTGGAAGATTTATGCAAATGATTGTCTTCACTGTAAGCAGTTTGACAGGGTTAATTCCCTGGGGGAAACCCCAATGCTCGGTATCTTTAGATCTTTTCTTTCAGACTATGTCAGGTTGTCTCCAGAGAATAATATCAATCTTCTACTTAAAGGGTAAAAGCTTATCTGCCCATGTTCCCAGAGCCAAATGAGGGAAGAAGGCTAGAAATATCAACATTGAATAAGTCACTTTCTATTTAATCCACCTCTTTAAGTAGAGTACCCCTTCCCTTCTGGTATTCTTCATTCCGGAAAACATCTGTTTCATTCTTTTTAGGGACTAAATTTTCAGTTTTCATCCAGAATGGGGGAAGGGAAACTGGTGGACCATATAAAGAGATTTTCATGTAAAAAGATTTTCAATGAATCCTTCAACTAATTTCTCCTGTTGTTAATTCATTTCCATATCAGAGGTATCAGAGTGTATTTCAGGGTACATCAGGTTTCCTTCTCATTATTGACATAATATAATATTCAGCTTTCTTAAAGAAGTTCTCATTCTTCTTCTCTTCGTACTCCTAAATCTAAAATTTCCAGTACCTTCCATTTCCTTCTCCTTTTCCTCTTTTTGTTCCTCTGGTGAATTTATCTTGTAAAAAATCCCTTTATCATTTTAGTGACATTTTGAGAAGGAGTAAAGGTAAAATCTATGTTTAATCTAGCATCTTCAACTGGAAGCACCCACATTTATTTAAATCATATTTGAAATCCAATACTAAGGTCCAGAGCAGATCAGCTACACAATTCCAAAAATTTATCTGGTGATAATAGAAGCAATAAAGTTAAGGTACACTACCTACTCTACTTCCCCCCAGCCTTTAAAATTTGCCCCAAAGCCAACAAGGAAAAAAGTACTGAATTCTGAGAGTCATTAGGTGTTGATGGCCAATGGCAGCTAGAAGTTGAACTTCAAGGTTTTGTGATGTTTGTGTTTCTGTTGTTGTTTTAAAGAATAAGAGTAATGAAGTGGGGAGAGACAGGGATAGACTTGAGGAGAAGCAAATCACTTCTGTTCAGAAGCTATTTTTCTAAATGTTTTTCTACTAGGTACATTTTCCTTATTGTCTTTAAGTTTTATAAAGAAAATCTATTTTTGCCACACCCCTCTTGGGCTCCATTTGGGAGAAGGGGCTGGTTGGTCTCTGTGGATGGTCACTGCCTTTTGATCAACTCCCAGTCTCAAGGGCTCTGCTGGCTGCCCTGAGTCACCACATTCCATACATGAGAATTTCACTCCCTGGAGTTGTACAGTACACAGCTTGAAGGAGTGTATGGGTTGGCTCCTCCCAGAAAGAAGCAGCTCAACAGTTGTCATTTTGGAGTTTAAAGTATGTCATAATGGCAAAGTTTCAAAGGACTTGCATCATTTAGCCACTTTCTATTCTATTTCTATTTATTTTCTCTGATGATAGGTTTAAAAACACTAAGACCAAATAAAGCTGCTTTTGGATATCCTTTTGTACTTATGCTTTTTCCAGAACTTTGTTGATGAACTATTTACTTGGGGAAAGCTTTGATTCTCAAAAGTGACAAAAATCAACAATGAAACAAATACCAAGAATTTTAAAAGTGTTGAAATCACTAAGAAACTTTCTAAAGCCTCTGAACTTTACCTGGAAGAACTGCCACCTATGAATAACTACTTACATGTATTTTAGTACAGTTGGTACAGAAATCTACAATTTAGTGGTAAATATACACACTGGAACCACCTAGTTTTAGAGCTTTGGGATGCTAGAATGGCCAAGAATTATCCGCAAGGGAGACACCATCCCCTAGATGACATTGGCTCCAGCTTTTACCATGAATTGAGAAGTTACAGCTCTCAGGATCCTTCTGCCATAGAAACTCACATGAAACAAATGTACTCAGCTTCAACTGGTATACTAGCCCTACTTTGGTACCCACCTGATTCAAATGATAAGAATGGCAAACTTACTGATGTCTTGGTATCTACCAACTATTTTGGACAAAGCTCAGAAATATAATCAGAGGCAAGAAAGAAAGAGGATTGAAATGTTCTTTTATGAAGATAATACAGAAATGAGTGAAGAGTTACCACCTAAATATCTTAGATGTCAAAGATCTACTAAAAACAAGTATTGTTAACCATGTGAATTTAAGTATTTATAAAGTAATTAAAAATAAACTGCTTAGAAATAAACCAATTTTAACTACTGAATAAATGAAACCTTAACTATATCACTTTTGAAAGTTTTTTAATACCTATAGTACACTGACCCCTCGCCAAGCATGGACAATTTCATGGTGGAACAGTATTCTTTCAAAAAATAAAAAATAAACTTAGGAGCACAGGATACAAGAATCACCTGGGTCATTTTCCCTCGGGACCTGGGCTTCTATCACGAAAGTAAATCAAACATCCAGTAGCCTCTTAATCATAACAATTACCCTGTTTCCCCAAAAATAAGACCTAGCTGGACCATCAGCTCTAATGCGTCTTTTGGAGCAACAATTAATATAAGACCCGGTCTTATTGTACTATAATACAAGACCCAGTCTTGTATAATATAATGTAATACAATACAATACAATATAATACCGGGTCTTTATAATGTAATGTAATGTAATGTAATATAATATAATATAATACTGGGTCTCATATTAATTTTTGCTGCAAAAGACGCATTAGAGCTGATTGTCCAGCTAGGTCTTATTTTTAGGGAAACACAAGTAGTGAGTGGATGAAAGCCTGGAGGACTTCCTTACAACATGTGCTCAACTTTGATTATTATTTCCTTCAAGGCATCTTGTCTACCACCTCAGGCATGTGAGTGTCAGGTAACAAATCCAGATAATAACATACACAAAACTTGTATGCAGTGAAGAACTGTGAGTACCAGTAGCCCAACAGATTTCTTCTCATAAACTAGTTAAAAAGGATGAATGAAATGAATGTCCAAAGTACTTCTCAAGTAAAACATTTCTTGTTTCACTAGGACACCATGAGAAGAATTGAAAGAAGATTCTTCCTCTATGCCACTCACCAAATTAGGAAATCACATAGAAGAATATTTTCCCCACAATCCTGCTCTGTCCTTGCATTCCTTCTCTCAGAAAATGGTACCATCATTTAGTTGTCAAAATTATAAATTTAGCCGTCATTCTTAACTCCTTCCTCCCACCTTCCTTCCTTCCTTTAGTCACCAAACACTATGGGTTCTAGCTCTTAAATAGCTGTTAAATCCATCTGTTTCTATAACTTGAAGTCTGGCCTGAACCAATCCTATTCTCCCTGCCTCCTATCTATCCTCCACAACACAAGCATAATTATTTTTCTAAAATGTTAATCTTTTCATGTCATTCACTCGCTTAAAATTCATTTCATTAGCTTTAAGAATTTTAAAAATTCTAAATATTTAAGGGGAAGGAACAAAAATAGTAACATATTCCCACGAAAAAGGTGTCATGAGTATATACTTGGGGAAAGGGCCAAAAGAAAATACATGGATTAGTAAAATGCCAGGAGGAAAAAGAAGAGCAGCCGTGGGGGCTGAGCTACGATGAAAGCCAATGCTAAAATTAAAGGTGGTATAAAGACTATTTTTAAAAATGAGTAAATTGTCTTTGTGTCACATTCAAATTGTAATATTACTTCACACATCATTTATATTAGATTTTTCAATTCAATAATATAAAATAGAGCTCCTACTATACAGAAGTCTCTGGATTACGTACTTACGTCCTATAAGCCTCCATTCCAAAGACTTATTATAATTCTCCTTCCCCAACAGCCCCACCCCAAGATAATACCTTCTCTATTTTCATTTTAAAACAGAGTTACAAAATATTTATGAATGGAATAATATGATGTCTGCGATTTGCTTTAAAATAATTCTGGGAAGGAAGCTAGTGTGAGGAGAGGAAAGATAAAACAAGATTGGCAAAGTGTTCATATGCTGAAGCTAGTTAATGGGTATGTCAGGGTTCATGGGTTATTCTCTTTACTTTGCACATTTCTGAAATTTTTCTATATATGAAGTAAAGAAAACAAAAGCTAAACAACACAAAAAATTATAAGAGTGACCCAGTGCTGAAAACATGATAATGCTGTCATTCGATAAAGTGTTACACAAGATAGGTAGGTAGATTTTCATATTTCAGGCATCATTTTGATATTATCTTGAACAACTTAAAAGGTTATTCTTTCAACTTCAATCGTGCAACAGGAATAGTTTACAAAAAGTTAGAAAAACTGTAAGACAAATCAAATAAGGATGATTTTCTTAGGTAACAACACCTGCAACTAAAATATAGAAACCATATTTGCTTTAAGAAAACTTGAGTCACTCTATATTTCCATTATTTTGTTCCTAGACCCGTTTTTAAAAAAAGTTTCTTAAAGTTAGCATTTATTTCACAAATACTTGATTTTAAACAGTCCTGGTCTATATTATAGAATAGACTGTACGGCATGTTGTACTTCCAATAAAATTCTTATAAATATGATCATGCTGCTCTCTTGATCTCTAAAACTGCCCTTGGGTTGGTTACACAGCAGGTTTTCTTAATTTCAGCACTACTGATACTTTGGGCTAGATAATTCCTTATTGTGAATGGCTACCCTGTGTATTATAATATGTTTGGAAGTATCCTGGATGCCACTAGCATCGCTGCCCCCCACCAATTGTTGACAACCAAAAGTGTCTCCAAATATGGCCAACTGTCTTTTCGGGAGCAACGTTACCACCTATTGAGAAACATTTACAGCGATTAGATGGTATGATTTTTTTAGTTGCTTGTTTAAAAAATACTCTAATTTTGTTTAGCTTCATAAATACATTTTCCTTATCTAAGACAGTGAGACACCCTGGAATGTGTGCATGTATTGCTATCATTACTTACAGGAACAGCTTCCTAGTCACAGAATCATACAAGCATCTTAATAATCTAGTTTGGTGTTCTCAAGATGGACCACAGCCCAGATCCGTGGCTATCTATTCAAGAGTTTAGGAGTTCTTTAAAAGAAGTTTTACATTTTGTGCCTTGATCACTGATAATCTGTGAAAATTTGGATCATATGAATGAATATTTCATAATTGAGTGTTGCCAGGATATTTGTGCCCCCACTTTTGTGTTTACCAACAAAGGAAGTCATCAGTTTCCCTCACTATCCCAGGCTAATGAGAAAAGCAGAGAGGCAGGCAATACAGGTGAGCCATTGGAGGCCCAATGATATTGCGATGCGCTACATGAAAGACAGTTTTAATAGAACTGGGTTAGGAGAATTAGATTACCATTTTGTGCACCTTGTGTACAGTATTCTAGGTAGCCTAAAGCCAAAGAACCTACAGGGTAGCAAGCAGTAACATATTCACACTGGAAGCAACATTTTAGTTTCAGCAAACCATTATCATTCATCATATTAATGTTAATATGTTGGTTTTGTAGTTTTGTTTGTATTTTTGTTTTGGTTTTGGGGCTCTACATGGATGTAGCAGAGGAACTTCTATTTAGCTTTATGTTTGTCCACACTATACTTAAGTATATAATTAAAAACAACAATGTACTTTAAATCAACACCTGGAGCATTTGTCCCTTTCAAAAGATCTGCACATTACAAAAATTTAAAAATTGCTGACCTAGTCCAATTCCTTTATTTTACTCAGAAGAAACTGCACACTCATGGTATTAGTAGTTTGTCCAAAATTACACACCTGGCAAAGAGAGAATTAAAACTATAGGTCTACTCATGCACTTGTTATCATATACCTCAGTGTCTTGTATAAATAACATACTCAAGTAAACATTTTTTCTTTTCACATACCATATTCTACATTCAACTTATAAACAGTGAAATAAATCAGTACTAGAGATACAGTATAAACAAACTATAGCAGTATGTTATTTTACAAGTATTTTCCTATAAAATATTAGGGTGGTGCAAAAGCAATCGCAGTTTAAAAGGTTAAAAAAAAAATTTGCAAAAACCGCAATTACTTTTGCACCAACCTAATAAGACAGACTAATCACTCTATTAAAAAATAAAAAAAGATTATATGGGCGTTGTTTTTACCAAGATACAATTCCTCAGCTCCATACCTCATAAGTTTTCTTGGCATTTAAGAAGTTGCTTAAATATTCCATTTTTTGTATAGCTGTGAAACATTAGAAAGTTTCCCCACAATAAGGAATTTGTTACATTATCTATAATACATTTCTGTAATAGAATATTTTAGTGAAAATAGTAACTATTTATTAACTGATACTGTGTACCAGATTTTGTGTTAAATGCTTTATATGACCTCATTTAATCTTCTCAATAATCCTATCATGTATCCTTACTTTACAAATAAAGTTTATT
This sequence comes from Rhinolophus sinicus, assembly GCF_036562045.2. Taxonomy (NCBI): domain Eukaryota; kingdom Metazoa; phylum Chordata; class Mammalia; order Chiroptera; family Rhinolophidae; genus Rhinolophus; species Rhinolophus sinicus. The sequence continues at coordinate 49,944,777 of NC_133757.1, read as the reverse complement.
TACCAAGTTATATAAGTGCTAAGTTGAAAAGTCCAGAATCAAAACAGTCTGATCCTAGATTCTGAACTTAAGCTAGATGAAAAACTGCCACATATTAAGATTCTGGTATATGTGTCACATGAAAAGATATTCAATGTAATGCTTTGTGATAAAAACAGTTTAGCAACTAAAATACACAGGAAAAGTTGGGAAGGATCTACACCAAACTGCTAACATTGGGTCTTATTTCGACGTAACTGTATTTTCTAATTTTATTGCAGTGAATAAATATTGCTTGTTAACATCAGAAGTCTTTTATTTTTCCAGCTTTATTGAGATATAGTTCACATATAACATTATGCAACTTTAAGATACATGATGTGATGATTTGACGTACTTATGTATGGTGAAATATGTAACCCCACAGAAGTTGTTAGTTACCACCCCCATCACTATATAATTACCATTTCTTTTTTGTGGTCAAAACATGTAAGATCCACTCTCTTAGCACCTTTCAAATCTATAATAGTGTTCTTAACCGTAGTCACCGTGCTGCACATTAGGTGCCCAGAACTTACGAGTATTCATCTGAAAACGGGAAGTCCGTACCCTTGGACTACAGCCCATCTTGTCTCACTCTCCCCTCCCAGACCCTGGAAACCACTGTGCTACCCTTTGTTTGTGAGTTCCTCTTTTTGAGTTTCTACGTGTAAGTGAGATGACACAGTATTTGTCGTTTTCAAACAACTGAGTGTTGAATGATAAAAATCAAACAAGCCAACAGACTTACACTGGGCAATAGAGACATTAGGGACAATCTTGGGTACAAGACCCCCAGGCCCTGGTTACAAATTATGACTTAGGCTCCAAAGAGCTTAAAAAAAAAAAAGAAAAAGAAAAAATCGTCCTTTCCCTGTTTCTTACACTAGGAAGTCTCAGTCAGAGAGGATTTACCTACAAATATAGGAGAAGAAAACTACTAGTCATTTTATAAACTTTTTTTTTCACATATCAAGGTTGAACATCTTTTCATGTAATAATTACCAATACATGGCAGTTTTCACAAAGCTTTCCCATGATACAATTTGAGAATTAAGCAGGAAATTTAACAACTGCATTAATCATTAATCAGTATCAAAGAAATGCTGTATTTGTGAAACTTACTGGCTAAACATTTAAAGGGAACATTCTTTTCACTATGCTTTTAAAATCTGTTTACTTCTGAAAGAAGCCTATATTTGCTCAAAACAGAAGAGTCTTAGATGTCAGTGATGAGGAAAATTATTAGTTTTTAATAGTTAATCTTTTTCTACTCCTTGGTGTTGAAGCAACAGTAAGCAATCACATTAGTACTCGAGAACAAAAAGGAAGGCATTGGTTTGGTAATGTGTGAGGTCTGACAATCAGGTCCACCAACGCATCCTAGAAAAAGTGCTGCATACCTCATTGCTGAATATTACTATGGTCACCTTCGAAGTACTCCCCTTGGGAAGCTATGCACCAATGCTAGCACCTAGTCCACCCTTCAAAGCAGTTTTGGAACTCTTTTTCTGGAATGGCCATCAGAGCTGTCCTCATATTACTCTTGATGTCTGGAATGTCATCAAAATGTCTCCCTTTCAATATTTCCTTTATCTTCCGATAAAGAAAGAAGTCATGGGGGCCAGATCAGGTGAGTAGGGAGGGTGTTCCAATACAGTTATTTGTTTACTGGCTAAAAACTCCCTCACAGACAGTGCCATGTGAGCTGGTGCATTGTCATGATGCAAGAGCCATGAATTGTTGGCGAAAAGTTCAGGTCATCTAACTTTTTCATGCAGCCTTTTCAGCACTTCCAAATAGTAAACTTGGTTAACTGTTTGTCCAGTTGGTACAAATTCATAATGAATAATCCCTCTGATATCAAAAAAGGTTAGCAACATCATTACAAGTTCATTAACTTAATTGTCAGACCTCGCATGATAGTCATGGGATTATTTGTGTGTTAATTAAACCTGTCTGCTCTGAGCTACTTCTCACGTCATTATTAGAAATAGAAGGTGACACTAGACAATCTTAGTTATCTAACTGTTAGGATAGAAAACTATGAAGATGTCTAAAATTTAAGAACAAAAGTTAGCTAAGTTTTCCTGAAACCAAAAATGAAAGTATTCAGAAAATACAAATATTTTATTAGCACTACAATGCCTTTACCATACAGGTGTAATAAGTCAGGTCTTCCTTGTTTTATTAGTTTCCTATTGTCTCTGGAAAAAGTTACGACAGATTTAGTGGCTTAAAACAACACTATTCTCTTACAGTTCTGGAGCTCAAAATTCAAAACGAGTCTTACTGAGCTAAATAAAGTCAAGGTTTCAGCAGGGCCGGTCCCTTCTAGAAACGCTGAGAGGAGAATCCGTTTCCTTACCTTTTTCAGCTTCTAGGGGCCTCCTACATTCCTCGGCTCATGTCACATCTACCACTAACTCTCATCTCTTGCCCCCCTATTTTAAGGATCCTTGTGATTACAACAAACACAACCAGATAATGTAAAACAACCTCCCCATCTCAAGATCCTTCATTACAATATCCAAAGAAAGAAATCATCAATTTGCAAAGCACCACATATTTCCAACTTTTGGTTGATGCATCTGGAAAAACAACTGACCAAAGAGTTCAAGAATAGCAAAGATTTGTAACTCAGCAATGAGGGATGCAACTCCATGGCTATCAGGTCTCTGGAAGTAATGAAACTAAGTATTGCACCTTCTGCGAGCTCATGCCTAAAGGCTTTTTCTATTTGATAAAGGTAGCAATAAAAGTCTACCTCATGGGCCAATGTTGTTATGAGCTAATCAAAGGATCCAAAAAAAGACTTCACTGTATTCCACATCCAATAAGGCCCAAGGACAAATGGCTACATATTTTCAGCTGTCTGGGCATCATGGGAAAGAGTGAATATATCCTCTCAGTATTTGCTGTACATTCTTCATCAGCCTGTAATACATATAAAAACCCTATTAAAAATTATTGAGACTTTTCCCCTCTTACACTATCCTTATCTTAGGACACTATCGTGTGGGTGTTAGATTAAAAAAATAATAGAGCATAATTATATAGTTTATAAGTGAATGGTGTTATTTAAGTTTGTAAATAATTGGTAAGAAATTTACATCCTGTCAATCCAGCTTTCCTCAGGCTGGCCACCGCTGCAGCAGGACCAGGTCATGGCTTAAATTAAATTCGAATCATCTTGCCCAGACTGTGGCAACTACCTGCTACCCAAAGAAGGGGAAACTATGAATTAAGATTTCTTTAATCCCACGATTTTAAGAGGCCCATATCCTAATTCACACATGCAAAATTTCCTAATTAGAGCAGGGAGTACTTTTATTCTTACCAATACTTTAAACCAAATAAACTAAAAACTCCCTTACCACAAAACAGAAGTGTTGGATAAAAATATAATAAATATCTTTGACATGCACAGCTGAGCACATAAGAAAAGAAGACAAACACCTATGGCATAACCATGAATTGAGAATTGAAAACTAGAGCCTCAGGTAAAATTCCCTGGGCTGAGTAATGCACAGGCTTGGGTTTTAAAACTCACCAGGGTGGACTACATCACAATTTAAAATGTCTGTGCATCAGAGGACATAACCAATAGAGTAAAAAGGCAACCTTTTCCCTTTAAAAAGGGAACCGAAGGAAATATTTGCAAGTCATATCTGATAAGGGGTTAATCTCCAAAATACATAAAGAACTCCTACTACTCAACAAGAACAGACATTTCTCCAAAGAAGACACACAAATAGTCAACAAGCACATGAAAAGATGCTGAACATCACTAATCATTAGGAAAATGCAAATCAAAACCACGAAGAGATACCACCTGACATCCATTAAGATGGCTATTTAAACAAAACAAAAAACCAGAAAATAATACGCATTGGTGAGGATGTAGAGAACCTTTGTGCATTGTTGGTGGGACTGTAAACTGGTGCAGCCGCTATGGAAAACAGTATGGAGGTTCCTCAAACACTGAAAAAAAGAGCTACCATATGATTTGCAGTCCCACTTCTGGGTATAGAGCCAAAAGAAATAGAAACTCGGAAATATGTGCACACCCATTTTCATAATAGTATTATTCACAATAGCCAAAAGGTGATAATGACCCAAGTTTCCATCAACAGATGAATGGATAAACAAAAAGTGATATATACACACGATGGAATATTATTCAACCGTAACAAGGAAATTCTGACCTATGCTAGAAAACGGATGAATCTTGAGGATATTACTCTATGTGAAATAAGCCAGTCACAAAAAAGAGAAATACTCTATTATTCCATTTATATGAGGTACTTAAAGCAGTCGAATTCTTATGTATAGAAAGTGGAAGGGTGGCTGACGGGGACCAGCAGGAGGGAAGAACAGGAAGTTGTTGTTTAATGGGCCTAAGGCTTCAGTTTTGTAAGAATAAAGAGCTTCGGAAACGGGTTGCACAACAACGTGAGTGTACTTAACACTACTGAACTGTACACTTAAAAATGGTTAGGATGGTAAATTTTATCTTACGTGTATTTTACCACAATTTTAAACAATGCATCAGGGGGCTGGAGATGAAACTTTGAGCTATTAAAAGATAAGGTTATGACTAAGATCCTCATATAAAGGCAAGACTCTTGAAGTACTACGTCCTCAATGAAGGCATGTATTATAAGGAACCAATCATACTACAGGGATATGACAAAGAAATATACCATCATCCTGGCCCCCTATTAAAATAGTACAGTAAACACTCTCAAACTCAGAAATACAGAGTTGTGCTGAGACATGATAATCTCAGACAGAAATCAATCAAACTCAAAATATCTCGAGACAAAACCCCCATCCAGGCCACAAAGAATTCCCACATTCAAAAATCCAGTGAAGGTAAAAAAGCAACCTACGGAACCAAAGAAAATATTTGTTTATTCAAAAACAAACAAATAAACAAAAAACACATTAGGAAATAATCCACCAGGGATACTATTAGATACCTACCCCAAGAACTTCAGATACTAGAAACGGTTTGATACAGACTATAAAGCATATTTGTTTAAGACAAATGACCAAAAAGAGAATTTGAAAAATGTTTTAAAACTAAAAATTATAGGCATATTTGAAAACACCTAATAGAACCTCCAGAAATGAAAACTAATAACTATAATTTAAAATTCAAGGTTCAAATAGCACATGAGACATACTAAAGAACGAATCAGTAAACCAGAAGTCAGATATTGAAGAATCAGCCATGATGCAGTAGTAAAAAGATAAATACAAAATAAAAAAGAATGAAAAAGCTAACAGATGCTCCACAGAGAGGTAATAACAACAATGGGAAGAGGTAACATTCAAAGGGATATTTGAGAATTTTCCAAAAATTATACAAGACAGAATCCAAACACGATAAATAAAAACACATCTAAATATAAATACATTACTGTGAAGTAGACGAAACATGAAAAAGAGAATATAGTGAAAGAAACTAGAAAGCACATGAAAAGAAACTCAGTATCACTAATGTTTAGGGAAATGCAAATCAAAACCACAACAAGATACCACATGACACCCATGAGAATGGTTATTATTGGGGGGAAAATAAAAAAAACAGAAAATGAGTGTTGGCAGGGATATGGAGAAATTGAAACCTTTGTGCATTGATGGTGGGTACAGCTGCTGTGGGAAAGTGTGTGGTGTTTCCTCAAAAGTTTAAAAGTAGAATTACCACATACACATATGATCCAGCAATTGCACTTCTAGGTGTATATCCAAAAGAATGGAAAACAAGGACTCAGATATTTGTACACTATTGTTCATCGCAGCATTATTCACAATAGTTAAAAGGCAGAAACCACAAATATCCATTGATGGATAAACAAAAAGTGGTAGTACAGACATACAATAAAATATGATCAACCTTAATAAGGAAGGAAATTCTGATACATTCTACAACACACATGAAACTTGAAAACATTAAGCTAAGTGAAATAAGTCAAACACAAAGGACATATATGAGAATACCTCATATATATGGAGGTATGTCATAATACCTCATTATGACATATGACATATGTGTCATAAAATAGTCAAATTCAAAGGGATAGAAAGTAGAATAGCGGTTACCAACGACTGAGGTAAATTGGGAAGTTATTGTTTAATGGATACTGAGTTCTCATTTGAGATGATGGAAAAGTTTTGGAGATGATGGTGATGGCTGCACAACAATGTATAAGTATTTAATGCCACAGAACTACTTAAAAATGATTAAGGTGGCAAATTTCATGTTATATATATTTAACTGCAATGAGAAAAAATACAGATCACTTTAAAAGAAACAATAATTAGACTGAACTAGATGTCTAAACAAAATGAAACTGTATCATCAAAAGGTTGAGATTAAGTAAATGTCAACTTAAAATTCTATATGCCACTACACTGTCATTAAAGGATACTGGGAAAACGAAAACATTTCCACAAAAACATACAATGAGAGAGTTTACTATAAACGTGCCCTAAAATAAAGAACAACTACAGAATATACTTCAAAAGAAGAAAATTGAACCTAAAAGGAAGGGAATGGTGAACAAAGACACTGGCAAAGATAGGGATAAATCTAAACCAGCATTGTATAAAAACCAGTAATAATAACAACAAAAATAGAGGAATAAAAAAAGTGGAATTTAAAACTAGATTAAAAAGATCATTTTGTATGATAGAGGAATTATAGCAGTAAAATTATACTAAGGTTTCTACGATATATGAAAGAAAGGTAGAGATACTGATTAACTTTAGTCTTTAAGTCAGAAATGCATATTAAAATTATAAGGGTAAATATTAATAGAATCATAAAGAACAAACAACTTTTAAACCCAAAGAGGGAAAAATGGGCATAAAGAACACATTTTCAGGAAGGAAAAGCAAGAAAGAAGGAAAAAACAGAATTTAAAAAAAAACACACCAGAAAAATAGGGTAATTTATAAAGTACAAAATAAAATGGTAAAAATAAACACAAAGATAACTTCTAGGATGCCAATTTGAGAATTTCTATGGACCATCCATCCACCCAGCAAAACAACTGTAAAAAAAATATATAAAAAACAAACAAACAAAATCAACCATTTAAGGGATCTGGAAATTGTCCTAAAAGTATGTAGCAAATGAAGAAACATTTATTCAAGAAAATCGAGTACATCTCTGTAAAAACAGCGAAATCCAGGGCATCTGAGTCACAACCTGCTCTCCTCCCCACCCCTCCCTGCCTACGGAAGCTCCCATCTGGGTGAGTACAAGCAGGAATGCAGGGCTTCCCTTCCTCTCTCCCCAACTCCCAATTGGACTAGGGTATCTTTCCAGGGGGGGAGTCCCCCTGCATTTCTCATACCTCATCTCTGTGTTGCAAAAGCTCTGACACAAACAAGAGCAGCTAAGAGGCCTGGCGTCCACTTCTTACACCAAGCACCCACTCACTGAGCAGAAGTTCTACCATAGCAGGCAGGCCAGAAATACTGGGATCCCAACTGTGCTTGCCCAGCTTGGTCACAGGGTAGTTTCCACAACAGGAGTTTCCACGAAGCAGCCATGTCATTCCAAGAGAAGGGTCATTATCCTCACTCCCTACAGGGCTACAGGGCAAGTGGCAGACCATCAGAAGAGAGTTCTTGAAGCTCTCCCCAAGGGGACTGACTTTATTTGGAACACAGGGTGAGGAAGTTAAGGCCTGAAGGCACTATCAAAAACACTAAGAGATTTTGGTGATAAGAAATCAAGAGACTGGTAGCTCTATGAGAGTAACAAGCTGATCCTTACAACAGCTAGACTTCTACAGAGACAACCATGGAAACAGACAGTTAAGAAGAGTCCTCCTGGATTCAGAACAAACCTCAACCCCAGGCCTCAAAACTACCCCTACTAAGGAGACCCAAATCTGATTGCATCAGCATGTGGAAGAAATTATGCCCCAGGCATGATTACTGATAACAATAGAGCAATCAGCTGACTTCCTGGAGGATAACAGCTGGGTGAGATACCTATAAAGGCAGAGACTACACATTGCAGGGGAAACAGACTTCACTAAAGTGGTCCAGCTAATAAGCATAAAATAAAAAGTCTGTGTTATTAAAGCATATGTCATAGTTTAATCATATTTTTTTCTAACTGCTACATAAAATTATGGTGTCTTAAAACTGATGGCATCTTCAGGCAATGAAATACAGTATATTAGTAATAGCCATCAACGTGAGTGGACTAAACTCACCATTTAAGACGCTGAGATTTTCATCTTGCTAATTTAGTACCTATAATGCATAGAGTTCAAGATTGATTTGCTTAATTCTAATTTATTAGAATTCTAACATGAATACCAAATCCTAAATTCATTGAGATTATAAAAAATGTTTAAGAAATTAATTATCAGAATCCTTTGTAGAGAAGATCTTTAGAACCTTATTACTATTGACTATAAAGCAGATTTTTAAAGAAGACATGTCTATTCCTGCAACTGGAACAAGAAAGGTTAATTATTAAAATATCAAAACGACTTCAGAGTCAAATAGTTTCACCGAAAGAGGATTCCAGGATTCCAGAGACAGAATTTATGAAAGATTACATGGTAATTTTATTCTGTGCAGAAATAAATACAATTTTTAAAAGAACGAATTACGTCATTTTTTTCCTTTTCTTCTCTAGTTCAAAAATTGACTACTCTTGGTTTTTGAGCCTTTTGAGCCCATTCTTTTGCTCGGCCCGCTCCAAACACTTTGGAGTATCCTTTCTCTTCTAATAATGGCCCTTGAGCCACTGCCTTCTACTTGGGCCCGCTTCTACCTCTTTGAAGTGTACTTTTTCTTCTAATAAATTGCTCTTTCACCACTTAAAAAACAAACCAAAAAAAATCGACTACTCTTTATTTCCCAATCTTCTTCCTTCCTTCCTTTGGAAAGTTTTTACTCTAATAGATAGTCATACTGTTAAACAAAAAACTTAATTCCCATGGCTGAAAGCCTTTCTAAAAGAAAGGGTTTACTGGGCCATAAAGGACCAGGTCCTGGGGCATGCAGTCTAAACCCTCAGCAGCAGCTAGAAAGGTAACACGTCTGCTGTCCTGGAGCTGACATGCTTTGTTTATACAACAAATACTAGGAGGAAGAAAGATGTAAGTTGTTTTGAAAGAATTTACATAGCTACAGATGAGGCAAAGCCGGGTTATGAGGGCAGAGTGCTCCCTTGGCTTGGTGGTGGGCAACAGTCCTAAAAGTTCATGCAAATGCAGGATGCGATGGCCTGTCCAGTGGTTGGGGAACAGACTCCCAGACGTCCATCCAAAGTTCCAATATGCATTCAGGAATGTGAGCAGTCTTTGGTCAGCTGGCCCCAGCTATTAACAGGCTAACTGCTCGGTCTCGCACTTCCGCCAGCTGTAATTTAATTTAGAACATCTAAGAATTTCTTTCATCATTAGGAGAAGTCACGTTGAGAATCTTGACATTTTCTATGTTTCTTTAGAGGTTGTTTTTTAAGTTGATCTGATCATCCAACATTTGCCTAAATTAAAGGTCAAGAGCCTAACAAGATGAAGATGAAACAATCAGTATAATCTCTCCCAAAATTAAACAGATTTCTGTCCATTCATACATTCCCTTTAATTCCTATAACAACCCTGAAGTTTTAGTTTTATTTTATAGATAAGAAAACTAAACTTCAAAAACCTTCAGTGATTCAGTCACCAAAAAGGGGGGAGAGGCGACAGCCTCAGCACTCAAACACAAGTCCTAAACCCTTAATTTTCACCCTTTATAAATTCATTAGAACCTAATATAAAAGACACAAAAGAGCTGACATGGATTTCATACTATAACCCACAGATACAGTCAAATCAAAATAGGTATTTTCATTCCCCTCATGAGACTTCCAATGAGCTCCTTTTTCAAGCAAGAATTCACATGGAAAAAAAAAAAAAAAGAATTCACATGGTCCCATAAAATTGCTGATCCTGTATATCTGTGCCTAAATTTTCCCATCTGTAAATTGCAAGTGACATTTTCCCTAGGAAACCTCAGAGCTGAGAGGACCATTACAGACAGCAGAAGGAAAACTGTTTTACCTTGGAAGCCCCTAACGTGTTAAACCAAAGGAATCCATTAAAATAATAAAAAGACATAAAATAATCCTAGTTTGAAATAATAACACACAAAATCTGTAATGACAGAAAGTAAGTCAAGAGTGGCCTGTGGCTAGAGGTAGAAGGACGAGATTAACTGCAAAAGGGGAGAAGGGAACTTTTGGAGTGATAAAATATTCTACGTATGTCGTTGCGGTGGTGCTTTCATGGATGCATACACTTGTCAAACTCATTAATTGCACACTTAAAACAGGTTTAGTTCATTGTATGGTAAATTATGCCTAAATACATGTCAAGTTGGTTTAAAAAGGAACAAAGCCACAGAATCAAGGCTAGACCATATAGAAAAGTTCTCCCCATAAGAACAATCTCTTCTGAGAGAAGAAAAGGGGAAAAAGCTACCTAAAAAGGTACTTTGAATTTCCAGGCTTCTCTTATTTTATTCCAACAGATATAAACTTCAAGAAATAAAAAAATAGTCTGGATTGTGTTTATATTGGAAAGTTTTAGAGCATCTGTAATTCACTGGTGAAAAAAGTGATTCCTTACTCTGGATGAAGTTATTTGCCTCTAATATCTGCAATAGAAAGCACTATAGGTTATTAAAATAATAATCTTTGAAACATCAGGCATGTCCCAGGAAATAATAGCTTTCCAGAAGGAGCTGGCGTAAGACAGAACAAAAGGCTAATAAACTCTAACCTTCCTCCTACTCATGACTCTTTCCCATCATTTCTCATTTTTATAGTTCCTCTAATGAAACCATTTGTAGATTTTGCAATATTTTATGGACAACATTGTTTAAATTAATACATTGCAAAATGATCAAATAGTCAAATTAATTATACTATGCTATCAACAACTCAATTCTTAGAGACTGAGTTTACTGGGCAAAGCACAGTATTTTCATTAAGACCTTTGTCATTAATCTTCCCTAAAGGCATATATCACATCAATATAAGTCGCATTTTTATCCCATTCTACAAATTTGTGGTCCTTAATGACTCTATACAGTGGCTGCTAATCCAGGAATTTACAGTGAACTTGTGCTATGTAAAAATTCAGACGATCCCCTGATAAACAAACCCCATTCTCTTCATATAGCCAAAGAGTAATTAATATAAATCAACTTAGAACTTCATGGTGTGGGGGTTCAGAAAAAGTCTCTCCATGATATGCCTCAGTGGTATGGGGATTATTTTGAGCTAAAAGCAATTGAGACCCTGCCGGCTCAAGAGAAACCTCTGCCCACTCCCCATCCCCGGGATCCCCACCCCACCAACTATCTAGAGGAATCTAAATTAGGGGCTTTGCCCGTAATAAGGGATTATCGGAGATAACTGTTTCAACCTATGTATAGGGCAGGGCAAACTTCTAGCTACTGAAATCTGCTCTTCTTAAACTGACATCCTGCAATGACCCTTTGAAGCCCGCAAGGCATCTTACCTCAGAATGTCATAAATACCCATTTGCCCTTTCTGCCTTTGAACTTCTCATGTATGTGGGGTCTCTGACTCGCTGAACTATGTGGGGTTCCCATACATATGTATGTAATTAAATTTGGTAATTTTTCTCTTTGCAATTCTGTCTCATGTTTATTCAATTAGACCAGCCAAAAAAATTTCAAGGGTAGAGGAAAGTTTCTGTCCTCCACCACAATGGCAATTACATTTCACAGTCACTCTGAGAAAACTGTGCCCTATTTTTCTTTCTTTCGTTTTTTTTAATTCTTTTTTTTAAATGCATTGGGGTTAATTAATGGACATCAAAGCTACATAGGTTTCAAGTGTATATTTCTATAATACATCATCTATATATTGCATTATGTGTTCACCACTCAGAGTCAGTTCTTCCATCACCATATATTTGAGCCCCTTTATCCTCTTCTACTATCTCCCCTCCCCTGTTACCCTCTGGTAACCACTAAACTGTTGTCTGTGTCTATGAGTTTTTGTTTCTTTGTTTGTCTTGTTACTTTGTTGCCTTCAGTTTTATATCCCACATATGAGTGATGTCACATGGTTCTCAACTTTTTCTGTCTGACTTGTTTCACTTAGCATAATAATCTCAAGATCCATCCATGTTGTCGCAAATGGCACTATTTCATCTTTCCTTATGGCAGAATAGTATTCTATTGTGTATCTATAGCTCATCTTCTTTATTCAATCATTTATTGAATGATGGTTTGGTTGTTTCCATGTGTTGGCCACCGTAAACAAAGCTGCAATGAACATTGGAGCACATATATCTTTATGGATAAATGTTTTCAGATTTTTCAGTTATATACCCAGGAGAGGGATTGCTGGGTCATATGGTAAGTCTATTCTTAATTTTTTGAGGAACCTCCATACTGTATTCCATAGTGGCTGTACCAATTTACAATCACAACAGCAATGTATGTTTTCTCCACAGCCTCTCCAACACTTATTATTTGCTTTGTTGATGATAGCCATTCTAATAGGTGTGAGGTGATATCTCATTGTGGTTTTGATTTGCATTTCCCTAATAACTAGTGAAGTTGAACATTTTTTCATATATGTTGGTCGTTTTTGTGTCTTGTTGGGAGAAGTTTCTATTCATGTGCTCTGCCCATTTTTTAATTAGATTATTTGTCTTTTTGTTGTAGAGTTGCGTGAGTTCCTTATAAATTTTGGATATTAGCCCCTTATCAGAGGCATTTGTAAATATCTTCTCCCATTTGGTTGGTTGCCTCTTTGTTTTGGTGATGGTTTCTTTTGCTGAGCAGAAAGAAGCTTTTTAGTTTGATATATATAGTCCCATTTGTTTATTTTAGTTTTTACTTCCCTTGCCTTTGAGATCAAATTCATAAAATCCTTTTTGAAACCAAGGTCCATAAATTTAGTACCTATGATTTCTTCTATGCAGTTTATTGTTTCAGGTCTTATGTTTAGGTCTTTGATCCATTTTAAATTAATTTAGGTACATGGTTACAGATAGCAGTCTAGTTTCATTTTTTTTACATGTGACTGTGCCCATTTTTCAATTTGAAATACTAAAAATCTGTCTAGTGGAATGCAACCATTTCAACTCTGTCTAGTGGAATGCAACCATTTAAATTCAAATTATAATTATTCCCTACTGCTCTTCCTAATGAAAAGGTATAATCACTGCTTAAACTTTTCATTGTGTAAGCAGTATATTTAAGAACTCTTAGTCCAGCTGGTGAACAGAAAATATTTGGGCACATGTCATATACTTTCAGCTACCAGGCCAAGCACAGACTCATCTTTCAAAATAACTGCATCCCTAGCTATGCAATACATTAAATTGCTGCATAACCACAAGGAAAAAGTACCATGTTCACACACAAACTCCACTCCCAATTAGCAACCATCTCCCTGTATTTTTTTGATATCTTTAAGTAACAACTTCCTTCTGTGGCCAGGATTATACCGTCCATTAAATTGAATAATGGACTACTTGGCAAGCCAGAAACTGGTTCAATCACCACAGCATAACGAAGAAAGAAAAAGTAAACTGGAATAGACTTCTACAATGGCCCAACTGCTTAAATCATTTAGTGGAAATGAAAGCCACAGGACAGGGAAAGCCAAATATGTGGCGAGTCCACATTATGTAAATGTGCAGTAGATGCTAAAGGGAAAAAGCTCACTCTTAAGAATAGAAAAAAAATCTAACAGTTCAACCTAAACTGTTTTGCTTACCTACTGATAGTAAATGGCCGGCCACTTTTAGACAAGGAAATTAAGAATTTAGGTTAACTCTCTACAAGGTTCCTCTCTCAAGAGAGACAGAGAGAGAGAGAGAGAGAGAGAGAGAGAGAGAGAGAGAGAGAGAGAATTATTATTACCTCATATCTCCCAAAACTTTCTTTCTGTATTCCTCTATCTCAGATGGCATGACCCAGTCATCTAAGCCAAAAACTTAATCAGCTGAATTATATAGAGAGAGATTCCTGAACAAAAGTAACAGCCTTTTCACTGTCTCTTTACCTCCAGTCTTCGTCTCCCTCAGATCATAGCTGAGAATGATCTATCTAAAGTGAAATCTGATCATGTCACTCCCGTTTCAAACCCTTCCATGTCATGTCACTGCCTGCAGGATAAATCCAAACCCTGCAGTACAGTACGCAAAGTCCCATCGCAATCAAACCTCTCTCTCCATCCTTCTCTCTCCCCATTCCACCATCTCATACCACATCTTGAACTAATTTGTGCTTCCTTAAAAAAATAAATAATAAGCCATGCTATTTCACACTTCCATAAGTACTCACACAGCTCCCCTTAACTCAAATGCTTTTACCTAACTCATCTTGATACCCACCCATCAGCCACCTCGGTATTTCTTCTTCACCCAATTCAAGACTCAGCTGATCTCCTCCCAGAAGTGTTTCCTGGACCCTTAAACTGGGTTAGGTGTCCAACTTTTATTCTTCCATAGTGCCTTGGTGTGGTACACAAAACAATGGCCACACTTTCATCCTCCAAAATCTCTGAATCTGTTACCTTACATGGAAGAAGGTGCCTTATCAATGCAGTTAAGGACTCTGAGATGAGGATTTAAAACCATCATCCAGGATTATCCACACGGGCCCCATCTAATCACACGAGTCTTAAAAATCAGTGTGGGAACTGGACCCACTGCTGCTGGCCTTGCTGATAGAGGAAGGGATTACGAGCCAAGGAATAGGGATGGCCTCTAGAAACTAGAAAAAAAAAGGCGAGGAAGTGAATTCTCCTGTAACATGTCTAGAAAGAAACACAGCCCTACTGACACTGATTTTAGCCCAGTTAGATCCATGTCAGATTTCTGACCTTCAAAATTGCAAGATAATAAAGGTATGTTCTTCTAAGCCAGAAAGTTTGTGGTAATTTGTTATGGCAGCAATAAAAACTAAGACACTTGGGGACAGTATTATGATGCTATACTGGCTTGTCAGCTCGTGGATGGGAACTTTCTATCTTACTTAAAATTGTATTCCCAGTACCTAGCACACTTCCTGCACACAGAGATGCTCAACAGTATTTTAGAACTGACACATGTTCATAACTTAATTCCAAAGATCCTATCATTACAATTAAAACATTTTTATTTAATCTAGAATCTTTTTTTTTTTTTTTTGGGAAGAACCCAGTACTTTAATAAGAAATGCCCACACCCCACAAACCTGGAAGAAACGAGCAGGGGTGGGGGAAGGGGCCCCAGGAACAGCAGTCCAGTCTCTGAAGTTTCACGGGGGTGGGGGGAGGCGAGGGGGGGGCCTGCAGTGAGGGCAGCTTGTCCTCTTGTCCCCCAGGGAGCTCCAGGCCGTCCTCCAAGCTCGCCAGGTATTTTGGGTACGATGCTTCTGAAGGCCACAGACATGCGGGTACCATCCTGAAGCCTGTGCAGAGAACGCTGGGGCAGTTTGTATTCCTCCCCCGGCCGCCGGCCCCATTCCTTCACACGCGGCGTGTACTTCCTGCACTGCTCCCAGCCGCAGCTGTTTGCGTCCAGCCTCTGGCTGATCACCCGCACCATGTGACTGGCCTCCCCGGCACTCAGCATTTTCAGGTTCAGTATTTAATATTCAGGGGGAGCGGCTTGACCTTCCCAGAGTATTTGTGGCCCTACCTTGGCCGTCCACCATTTAAGCATTACATTGGCTTTACTTTGTTGCCTTTGTAACGTTGCTGCTTGGTGGATGGCCAACAGCAGAGGTGGCTTAAAATAAGGGTCAAGAACCTTCTAGCCACCCGCTGAGAGCCTTGGCTGTGGCCCAAGGAAGAGGCTGCAGTCACATCATCATGATGTCCGCGTGGAGTAAATCTTCCATGTGTGTGCTGGTTCTCGATGCTGCCCTGGGTTTGCGAGAGCTGGTCCTCCATTCCGGGCTGACTTAGGTGACGCTGATGCTCGATTCTGGGCTGGGTGTGGGAGTGCTATTTCCAGGCAGGCTAATGGAAAAGTGGCAGACTCTGGCCTTCCGGCCTGAGGGCTGAACCTTGTGGGTTGGGGAAGGCCTGGGGCTGTTCAAGTCCAAGCCACAGAAGGGCCTGACTTTGATGGGGCGGACCTTTCCCTGAGGTTTTTTTGTGCTGAGGATCAGATACGTGCTCATCAGTCTGTCGTAACTCCTGCGTGTCACCGACTCCTCAATATGCTCCCGCTCAAACCCCATTTTCACCATCCTCCGGGTCACCCAGGGGTCCATGTTCTCACATGAATGGCATAAGTTCCTCCTTTTGGCCCCAGTTTAGCCATCGGTCCTTCATTAGGTTTTCTAGCATGACTCTGTCGCTGGGGTTGATGGTCGTTAACCTCTTTAAGATCATGAGGCACTAGTAGGACATGTAAGAGGGAACATGGATGCCAGAGCGGAAAGAAGCATCTTCCTGTGAAGGGCTCTGTCCCAGTGGTCATCTTACAGAGCGGCACTCCCAGGATCCGGGGCCGTCACAGTTTTCGCCCAGCAAGAGCTCTGGGGCAATGTAAGAAAAGATGCCGCAGAACATGTTTGGGTGGGGGGAGAGAGGAAGGGGAGGCGGGGGGAAAAAAAGAATATACAAGGCAGTATCAACCGATAACCACTGGGATGGTTTTCCTTCAACTTGACTCAGGTTTAACGGCTTAATTGTTAGATAAACCATGGATCGCTGAGCTATTTGCATCCTGTATTGATGACTAATGATTTCACCGTCTTCTTCTAAGAAATAGCAAGCTTTTGAGTGTACACACTGCCATTCCTTTCTCAAGTTTGGCTCAGTTAACTCTGAGGTTCGGTTACTATTAGCCCCCATGGCAACTGTGAAAGAAACAGATGTTTTAAACTTCCTGGTTGTTGCCAGTAAAGAACTCCTGGTGTCACCTTTATTTGAGAATGTTTCCTCATCAGTTTTTCTTATGATTCTAGGTGATGGTTTTGGTACTGGTGATGGGTCCCTTTCAGGGGACTCTTCGATGTGGCTTCCAAACTGTTGACACTTCAGTTTATTGTCAACCTCCAGTTTTTCTAGAGTAGTTTTGAGATAGTCCTCATTGGCTGTCATATATCATTTACCAAACTAGATGTAGTCAAATTTGCCATCAGCATTTACATTAGCCAAATTTATTATGGCACTTACTTCTTCTCGAGTCATCTTCTCACCTCTTTGTTAAACGTTTATAAAGGACAGTGTGTAAAATATAGCCATAATCATTTACATCTAACTGCTTAAATGATTTTAGCAGTTCTGCTTTTGAAATTGGTTTTTCCTTTCTTAAAATTATACAAAAATCATCGAAATTCAGTTTGGCAGTTTGAGGAGTAGAATGCTTATTAATAGTCTTTTGGGATGGATTTCTTCCTGCATGCTGAAGAGCTAAATAAAGTTGATCTTTAGAACTAATGTTTTCTAAGCTGAAGACAGTTAAGTAGGCAGCTCTACAATTCTTATAACATACCTCCTCTTCAATTAGTGGAAATTTCTTTTTCGAGGACTCTCTGAAAGCATTGATTTCTGATTGGAGAAAGCTGCATCACTTCCGGGACTGATGGCCATTCTTATTCCAGCTTACAAACAAGGAAGCCACTTCTTTGCATGTATTCCACAATCCACTCACCGCAGCCAGAGGGACCTCATCCTTTTTTTAATTACCATGGCAACTGCCTTCAATCTAGAATCTTAATCGGCAATATGAATTGCTTTCATTGCTCATTAGTCATTCTAGGTGCCCAGATGTATTAATACTAGTTTACTTCCTCTGACTTTTATTAACAGGACAAGTACTCACTTACTATGACCCAGGCTTCCCATGGAACTTGCATGTAAGTAGATTTTTAAATCCATGTTCCTCTATCCTATCAGTTATCATATATTTTTAAAAATCAGATATATCGTCATTAGAAAGACATTTTTAATTCTATCAATTCCAAGATCCACTAAAAATTATTTTATTTATCCACAGTGCTTTTAACTTAGGTCTCCTAAATATCTGACAAAATATATTAGTACTAGAAGTTCATCTCTTGAATCAAAGATCTAGAAATATTCAGAAGGGAACCAAAGTGCCACTTTATAACCCTCTAAAGTGTACATTATTTTCCCCTCCTCAGAGGCATGGTCAGTACTACAGCTCACAATGATATCAGCTAACAATTTTTTGGGCATAATATGTGCTCATCTCTGTGCTCCCTAAGTGTTTTACAAACATTCTTAACGTTTACAATGACCCTGTGAAGATGATTCTATATATTTCCCCCACTGGGGTTGAGGTGGGAAGACTTAGAGGGATTAAGTATCTTTCCTAAGATTAATTAAAGCAGCTCAAAAGTAGGAGACTTGGGAATTCAAATCCAAAGTCAATTGAAGAGTAAAAAGAAGTACATTTCTTAGATCAATGCTTACATAGCTTCTTCTAATAAAAAATGGAATTTGGGATACATTTGACAAAGTTTTCAGAGGGACAGGCACCATGAAGGCATGGCAGTGACTATCATAAAATATGAAAAGGTACCATCGTGTGACAAGGTGAGAAAAGGTATTCTGGCCATTAACTTTATTTTATTTGTACCTTAGAATCTGTTTTATAAGATGAAGATAGGTTTATAAAGCATATATCAGTCCTGTACATCTTTCTTAGGCACCAACTGTTACTTCCATTCTTTGGGAGACAAAAAGTAACAAAAGATTCTAAATTTCTGGTTCATTTTGTGGCTTTAGATTGAGTCCATATGCAACTCAAACCTCTCATTCAACATCTTCTGCCGCCTCTCATTACTACTGATTAGCATTTATACAGGCTTATAAATGGCCTGCAGAACATCAGCAGTATTGACCTTCATTTCACTAATCCGCTCTACAATCTTAAGTCGATTCACTAATTCTCTGGTCCTTGGTTCGCTCATCCAGACAACAAGAAAGTTGGGTTAGAGAAAGTCTAAAATCTTTTCCTGATTCTAACATCCTAGGATGGCACTAATCTTTGCACTCTGCCTGGCATTCTGAGCTCAGTACAGCTAAAAGAAACAGAAGGAATGAAGGCATAATGTAAAAGCTTCAGAGGTACTATGTTTGAATCTCAGCCCTACCGCTTACTACTAACTCTATGACCCTGGCAAGTCTTAGTTGCCTTCCTGCAAAATGAGGACAAAAATATCTACGGTTCTTTTGAGGTTTAAATTATTAAGCAAATTTTTTAAATGCATCTAAAAGAATGGTGTTAAGTACTCACTCAATGTTCCTTTCTCTTCAAGTGTGACTTTAAAGTATTATAATCAGGTTTGTCAGGAAGCCATTTCTTGAAGCAAGATTTGAATGTTTTGTAGGATTTAAGGCAATGTATTATCAAGAGTGTCTTGGTCTACTTGGGCTGCCAAAACAAAATACCATAGACTTAGTGGCTTAAACACCAGAAATTTATTTTCTCCCCATTCTGTAGGCTGGAAGTCCCAGATGAAGATAAAGCAAGATTGGTGTGTGGTTGAGAGCTCTCTCCTGGCTTGTAGACGGCCACCTTCTTGCTGTGAGCTCTGGTGTTTCTTCATCTATTTATAAGGGAACCAGCCGTATTGGATTAGGGCCCCACGCTTATGAGCTCATTTAATCTTTATCACCTCTCCAAGGACCCTTCCTCCAAATACAGTCACATCGGAGGTTAGGGTTTCAACATGTGAATTTTGGGCAAACACTAACATTTAGTCCATGAGAAAGAATATTATTTTATCTTTGTACTGAGAGTTTTTTTACTTTAAAGCAAGCTTTACAGACCTCAAACCTCATGCTGAGTTTCTAAGCTAAATAGAGGTGCTTGAGGAACAGACATGTCATAAGGTTGTTAAGCAACATAACCTTAATGGCACAACTTGAATAGAGGCAGAGTTACAAATAGAATTTGAGCCTTTAACTTGGAAGTTCATCCCATTAAATAATATTGCACTTTCCAAACTTGTATTTCTGAATGTGTTATCACTGTCCTCTCTCACATGATCTTTTTTATTATGCACGACCAATGCACTGTACAACTAAGCTGAAGGAGAATAATATTGCATCTCACGTTATCTCTTAAATCTGCCTTAAAATTCTGTTTTCAATAGAAATTTATATAACATTAAGGAAATGGGAGATTTTTAAAAAAAACGACTGACATTCTCAAAGCCAAGAAAATAAACAGAGCCGTGAAAACCAAGGTTTAATTAGCCTTATGGTTTTGTGATTTCTACTTTCAGGGAAAACCAAAAACTGGCACATTCAGCAAAATCACTGGCTTATTTCTTGACCAACACTCATCAATGAGCCTAATCCACCCAGGCACAGGTAGAGTTAGATAATTATTGCCAGTAACTGAAAGTTGTCTGTTCGTGCTTTCAGAAAAAAATAGAATGTTTTAATAACTTTATTAACCTTCTCTGGGTGGCAGAGATTTTCTTTATACACTATTCCTGTAGGTACCAAATACTTATATACAACTATATCTGTGGACATGATATAGCATAAAGGGTTGCTTCAAAGAACATTCTCATGGATGGAAAGAGAAACAGAATTCATTAGCGGGGAAAAACACTGGCTTGTATTTCATAGTTATCACTCCTCAGAACACTTGGCTAGGTGTTCTTTTCCTATTTTTAGATACTAAAAAAATGTAAAACTAGGTAATACTATTCCAATTCTTATGGCTTAAAAACAAACAAACGACTTTTATCGTTTAGCATTGAAATGCATGCTGGCAACCTTCTAGAAAAAGTGAGAAGCTCCTATTCAAAAATAGCAATTTTTACAAGGCTTTCTGCACTTTTTTTGGTGGGGAGGGAGAGAGTGGGAGATGAATCACATTGTACTTGTCCCTAACAAACTAAATTAAATTTTCTTTATTTTTCTTGAAACAATGTTTGTATTCTGTGCAATAACATTGCACCTCCCTGTGTTTCTTCAGCTAGAAAGGGTGGTGGTGGCGGCGGCTTCCTGTTGCTAATCTCTGTGTTACCTCACCATCTCCTATTTGGCTCTCAGCTCTTTCACTACCTGAATTATAATTTTCCTGCACCAAATTCCTTCCGCTGTAAATGCCTGAGATGGTTTCTGTTTTCCTAGTGAGACCCTGACTGATAAAAACCACTTACTGAGTGGAAAAGGTGAAGGAGAATATAGTTAATAATATTGTGATAATTCTGCACAGTTACTCATGATTAGTAAACTTGGTGGGGTGGTTACATCATAAGGTATGTACATAAATATCAAATCACTCTATGGTACACCTGAAACTAATATAATATTGTATACCAACTATACTTAAACTTAAAAAAACAAAAAACCCACTTAATTGGCAATGTATCATTTACTTTTTGAAATGTTAATTAGTTTTTTCATATATACTTAGGTGCTTTAATATGATTCCTCAAGTAAAAAGCTTAAGCTTGAATTTATGGGCCTTGATATCAAAACTCTTGACTTCTCAGGGCACACGCTGAAATGAGGACCGAGAGTGAGGAGGGGAGAAAAAGCAGACAGGGAAGGTCAGTGAACAAAATGGATGATGCAAGCCACTCGGTAATATGTTAGTTGTGCCAAAGTAATGTCAACCAGGGAGTCTCTCAGATTGAGCTATTCTTTGAATACAGCAAAAGTACTATTAAAAACAGGTCAGTAAGTGTACTGACTAAGAATATAACAAGCCATGATAATGCTATTCTGGTCTCCAGGAACTCCCATTTATCCAGTGAATTACGCAATTTCTTCTGAGAGTCTCCCCAAGTTGGCTAATGATCCAAAATAAATTTTTTAATGTATGAGTAATTGTTAGTGACTGTAACCTACAGCCATCTACTGAAAATGCAATTCTTAAATGCTAACACTCCAAACATAGACTGATATCTACAAACATTATTATTTCAGAAAAAAATAAATGAAGAATACCGTATGGCTCAGCAAACCTCTTTTGGGAGCTGGTTTCAATGGGGCCTGTGTCCCTAAATCAAGTACTTTGACATAATCTTTGAAAACTCCAGTCTGGCAAGAAATAGTCCCAAGAGACCATATTTAGATGATCATTTATGTTTCAGCAAATCAAACCGCTTTGACTTACAGCACAAACTCATAATGATATAATACCAACAATAACAAGGACAGTATCAGCTAGCACTTAAATAGTATTTACTACACATATTTATGTGCCAGGCACTGTTCTAAGTGCTTTATATATTTCACTCATAAAGCCATTCTCACAATTCACTGGGACAACAATTATTGTTCCCCACTCCACCGCCAGTATTACAGAGTAGGCTTCAAGACATTGAGTAAACTGCCCAAACTCACATAGCTAGTAACAGAATGTGACCCCAGAGTCCACGCTTTTAACCATTGTACTGTATTCTCTCCCTAACTTGGTCAAGGTCATACAGCTAACTAGATGATGAAACCAGAAATTCAATACAAGTCTGGAACTACATTACTAAGAACTCAGTTGTGAGACATGTATGGTTTATAACTCCCCTTGTCAGCCCTCATAAGTCTTTACCATTACCAGCAAATAATGCCTGTGGAGCTAAGCAATAGGCATGGCATAATATGGGACCCCAGTGTCATTTATAATTCAACCAACCTGCATGGTACACAACAGAAAGGGCCAAGTGTTTATGATCAGAAAACCTGGGTTGAATTCTTCAACATTGCCATTATTAGGTGGTTTACTATTAACTAGACGGCAGGCTATGGGGTAAGACAAACCTGGATTGAAATTCTAGCTTTAAAACCATTGTGTAGGGTGACAAAGTTTGTGTGTGGTACAAAGGCACTCGGCCAAAAAAGCAAAATGGAGCTGAAATCTGCCCATGTTTAGCTTACCAAGCCATCCACCCTAGAATGGGGTTACATGTGCTGGAAAAGGTGGCACCTACCACAGGCCCCCAAGCCAATTCCTGGGTGGTGGGGCAGCCCAAAAGATGTCTCAGTTACTGACTTGGTTCACTGCAGGGTTGGGGGTACCTTTTTCTATTTCAAACAAAGGAGTCTCATAAACTAGTGGTGACTGCCTACTCCACGACTATCAGCTTTGTAATCTTGGGCAAGTTACTTAACCACTGTAAACCTCAGTTTCCTCATTCAGAAAATGTGTTTGAAAACAATACTTGCCTCATAGTGTGGTTTTGAGGTTACATAAAATGAGGCAAGTAAAGTGTTTAGCACAGTGCCAGGCACTTAATAAGTGCTCAACAAATTGTGACCAATAAATTGTAACCACCATGCGTAGTATCACCTCTCTGGGCCTCAGATCCATCATCTGTTAAAACAAATACCATCTACTTCACAATACAGTCCTATGAATGAATTGTGATAATGAGAAAGCATTTTATAAACTATTGCATGTTTACTTATAATTTTTATATAAAGAATTAGCAAATAAAAAAGTTCTTGGTACCTAGCACTCAGTAAATGGCACTGTTGCTGTTGGTATTAACAACTCATTTAAAATTTCTACGTCATACAGTCTTGTTTTGGGTATTTCTTATTTTAGAGAGGATAATCATGCTCTTTTTAAATTGTGAGAGGAATATTATTTCATTAGAGAGATCTATAAACAATACAAATCTAAGCGGTCTAAGACTAAATGGTATCCAGTCTGAAAAAAAAAAAATCCTGTAATCTATCACGGCTAACTTTAAGAAAATTCACCTCAAGGAGACTACCCTTCTAGCTTAAAATTAGAGCTTCTCTATGAGAACAACTGTGTTTTATATCCACATGAAACATGAACTACCAGGTTTACACACAGGGGCATAACTGCAAATTTCTCTGAACAGGAACATAGCATTCCTCAGAAACTGCCCGTTGATTCTGTTCATCCTCAAAATAGATATTTGACCCTGCTCCCTTAAGAAAGGGGCTCCTTCTACACATATTGCAATGTTTGGGATTGTCAGAGCTTCTTCTATTACCATAAATTTCAAGCTTAGAATCTCCCAGCAGCCATAATTCAGCTACAAAGAGCACACTTACCACAGTCCTGCAAACCAGAGGATTTCACAGGCCTCCAGTTCTGCAACTGGATGACGCTTTAGTGTGACCCATGCAGCAGACAAAACCCGCAATGACACAAAGACCTAAGATTGCTGTCAGACCTTATACTTCCTTCGTGTCTCTCTATCTTCCACATGCACATTTGCTTCCAAATGCATAAGTTTTGGTTATTCAGTTATTACCACCACCAGCATAAGGGAAGAAAAGACTCAACTTTACTAAACACCTGCATCTTCTTAATAATCGGGCACAGAGCACAGCCTATGTGCTGTAGTGTGGATTACTGTGTCCATCAAGACACATTTTGATGGGATGGACACCATGAAGCTCTGGATTCAAACCTGAATCTGTCATATCACAGCTTCAGCAACGTGTTTAACGTTTATGGGTCTCCTCTGAGATAATGTATGAAAAAGACTTTTTTATTATAAACTAACAATACATATGGAAATAGTTATTTCTGCCAACACTATGTCATACAAATAAATATAAAAATCCATGCTTTAGTTATCTCAGTGGATTATAAAGTTGTGAAAGTGCTTTTCAGGAATAGAAACCTTCTACAAATGCAAATCTTATGAATTGCATGAAAGGAATACCTTTTAATTCTTTAGAATCTCATTATGGCACCTGCTAGAGGTCCTACACACAAATGGCTCAATCAAAAGGTAACTATAATTTGGAAACTTCTAGAAGCCTACATATTCACAGTTGGGATAATTAGTAATCAGCAATATTATCAGTTTGGCAATACTTGCTGCTTTCTTTTGGCTTATTTAGTAGCATTTTCTGCAGCATGTGCTGCTCTTAACAAGAGCAGTAAAAGTAGAGCCTCACATCTGCCTATCCTCACATCGCTCAGGGGACTCATGGCAAGCGATATTACCTCCATTTAATAAATGAGGAAAGTCTGGGCAAACACCTAAACATGCAAAATAAAAATAAGACCAGAACTGGAACAATAAATAGGCTAAGTTCATTGTTCTTTTCCCTGCAGTGTACCGCCTTCCGTGGGGCAGGACAAACCTCTAAACTGAATAAAAAACAAAAACAGAAAACTACCCTGTCCTTTCTTCCAAACTTATTTATTACTTGTCTGAGAAACCTGCACAACAGAGAACGGGAAGCAAAATGTTGTCCCGTTTGGCACTGCAAAGGATTAACTTCATGAAATGGTTTCTACTTGGCAGCTCTACAAACTATATATAAACCGACCTCCATCGAGGCCAGCCTCATGTGACTCAAGCTGCTCCATTTGGGAAGAAAACACCAGACATATAGCAAAACAATCGGTCAAATCAAGGCTCCCTACATCATGACCAGGTAGATGAACAGGGCTGCCAAACGTCAAGTATAATACTGAACAGCTATTGCTAATGTGCACTCACCACACTTACAGAGGAATTATTTTCTTTATTTGATGTGCATTATTACTAAAGCACAACATCTCTTATATCCAGAACATACATCTTACATATAAAGCATGCCACAGAGAAATAAAACCACCAACTCAAACGGCTTTAAAAGACAACTCGGAAGAAGCCACAAACACAAGGCAGTTCGGGAATTATATTTCCAAAGTTGAACACTTGTGTGCTAGACAGCAGACAAACATGTCATCACGGGTGCAATACTTCACTAACAATGCGTGGCAACATTTACATGGTATACCACAAGTTAAAAATGGCTGCTTCTCTAGGCATCCACAGATGAAGTAATGAAGTAAATGCTGATTTGGTTTTAAAACACTACATATATTTCCTATGCTGACATGAATCACCAATATGAATTGGTACAGAAAACATATTCAGTCCACAATATATCAAAACTGCAAACTTTCAGAAGGCAGATAATGAGCAAGGATTTCTGAAGCAGACGATCTCAACAGATAAACCAAAGACCACTGAAAGGGTTTTTTGATGTAAGGACAAATACTTACAACTGTTTAATTACATAGGAAACATTTAAAATTGATCCTTAAATAGAAAAAAAATGGGTTAAATATATAAATGGGCAACTCAGAAGGGAAACATAAATAGCTAATAAATACTTTAAAATGCATAACCTCACTCAGAATCAGTAAAATGATTAAAAACACATGATTCCATTTCATACCCATTATATGAATAAAAAATAAAAAGCCTGACAACACCAAGTGTTGAAAAGAATATGAAGCAGGTAAACTCTTATACACTGGTAAATTGGTAGGACCACTTTGGACAGTATAAGTAAAAGAAAAAAGTATGCAAGCCCTACACCCTAGCAATCCTATTCATAGGCAAATGCCATGGAGAAAGCCTGGTACATGTACCCAAGGAGAATGTTCACACAGCAACATTATTATTATTGTAGAAAAAAAATTGGAAATAGCTGCATGACTAGCAATAGGAGAATAAATAACAAGTGTTCAAAAAGTTTCCTGAATGAATGACACTGAAGGATGAATAACAATGTTCTCAGAAGGTCGGAGCCTCAACAACCTGGGGGACAATACCAAAATGTGTAACATCTGTGGCATCAGAAAGGACAGAAAGAATATAGTACAGGGGAAAAAAAATTTGAAGCAATAGTGCCTGAAAAGTTAACAAATGTGGTGAAAGACAAACTGTTACATCCATACAATGGAATACTATTCAGTAATAAAAGGAACAAACTATTGATGTGTGGAACAACATGGATGAATCTCAATGGCATATGCTGAGTGAAAGAAGCCCATCTCCAAATGGTACAAACCATTTGATTCCATTTATATAACAATCTGCAAAAGGCAAAAGTACAGGAACAGACTAGATCAAAGGTTGCCAGGGATTAAGAAAGAGGAGAGTGTGAATACAACGGACAGCACAAGAGAACGTCAGGGGTGAGGGAATTGTTCTGTATTCTGATTGTTGAGGTGGCTACAGAAACCTACATACATTAAGTCATATAAATGTACACCCCCAAAATAGTTTTAGTACATATAGACTTTGTTAAGTCAGAAGAAAATCAAAGTGATGTATATCCAAGATATATGGCATTACATATCACATATCCACCTCCTGAAAATGTAAAAGGCGAGCAGATGGTGCAGTTAGCTGCCTCCACTAAATACTATGACATCTCCCTCAAAGACGAACAAAAAGTCTAAATAAGGGCACTGAACAATAAAAATCACATATGTACTCAATGTCTTACAACAAAATTTTCTTAGGAAAAAAGGACTCAGTTTGTGTGTGTGTGTCTGTTTTATGAACTTAATCTAGAATTTAAAAATAACATTGCACAATTAAAATGAAACATTCACGTTGCTTTCATGCCTGCAAAACATTTCTTGCAAGGGATGGGAGACACTGTCGAGCTGTTAAATTAAAATTCTTTACCTTTTCCTTCTTATTCAACCTCTCAAGTTCAGTGTTCCCTGAATAAAAACTTACCTAAAGGCGGAGAGGGAGGAGACCCCACTGGCACATCAAGACTTTAATGTTGACAACTTGCGTAAATTCACTTCCTATCACCTACCAGGATTCCAAAAAGAGAAGGTAGCCAAGCTACAACAAGCTGTGTGTCCCAATTACCTGGGACAGTCCTGGTTTAACACCGGATGTTCTGACATAATTATTAACAGCACCTATCCTCTTTCACTCGAAAGGTTCAATGAATTACATGGCCACCCAACCCTTTACCCATTTCCCTTTAGGAAACTAACTCACAACTCCTCTCTATCACCAAAACGTAGAAACTAGACTTCATGAAGAGAAGTCCCTATATTAGAGTAAAAAAAAAAAGGCAGGAAAAATGTGTTATGCATTACATTTAATTATTTTGTCAATTATAAAATTCTAATAAAATTCTCTTCTTTGGATTGTATAATTGCATATAAATAATCTGAAACCCTAGCTAATCCATACCCTAATACCTTAGGAGAAACAGTTCTATCAGCTATGTTGAAGAAAAATAAATCACCCACTTAAAATCTCTACTCATGCCTCTTTTCTAGTTTTAAAGACAGTTAATATTATGGAAAGGCCAGTACACTTTATTCCAATTTAGATGCTGTTTGCCAAATTCTAAGGAAGCTAAATAACTCTAATATATCTCCAAATGGAAAGTTTATGTTTCCTTGATGTGATATTGTCAAAGAAAGAGCAAGTTTCAAATTACCGTTCTTTCTTGAGATGTCTTTCTTTTATAGTCTATCTAAACAATGAATTTATTTCTTCAGGGAATAAACTACCCAGACTCCTTAGAGTATTGCCTTCTTGGCATCCGCATTTTGGACAGCTCACCAGACAGGGCAAAGCTAATACTTGCTATCACTCCTGGTAACAGATCTGATGGGGGAAAGACAATAAAACGCTAGACCTACATTGTGAATATGACAGCCACTCATTACATGTTCTGCTGAGCACCTGAAATGTGTCTTGTCCTAACAGAGCTGTGCAATAAGATTTTGAAGACTTAGTTCCCAAAAAACATAAAGTAACTCATTAGTAATTTTTATATTGTATACATGTTGAAATAATCTTTTTGATATATTGTGTTAAAATATATTATTCAAGAGGCTGGCCCGGTGGCTCAGGCGGTTAGAGCTCCATGCTCCTGACTCCGAAGGCAGCCGCTTCGATTCCCACATGGGCCGGTGGGCTCTCAACCACAAGGTTGCCAGTTCAACTCCTCGAGTCCCGCAAGGGATGGTGGGCTACGCCCCCTGCAACCAGCAATGGCAACTGGACCTGGAGCTGAGCTGCGCCCTCCACAACTAAGATTGAAAGGACAACAACTTGACTTGGAAAAAAGTCCTGGAAGTAGACACTGTTCCCCAATAAAGTCCTGTTCCCCTTCCCCAATAAAATCTTTAAAAAAAAAAAAAAAAAAAAAAAAAATATATATATATATATATATATATATATATATATATATATAAAATTCAAATTAATTTCACCTGTTTCTTTTTAACTTTTTAATGTGGCCACATTATATGGAACAGTCCTGCAATAGACTATGTTTTGATGTGTTTCCATAATAATTTTTATAATAACAGCAGCAGGCATAATACGGACTTAGTTATTAAGTCTTTGCAATTGCACCACAAGGGCCAAAGCAACAAAATTATCTGTAACATGAACAGTAACAAGCACTATACTCTCCCCTTAGCAATTTTAAAAAGAAAATAAAAACCAAGGCAAAACTCAGAATATTTCTTAAAATGCAATGCTCCTCACTTTGGTGGTTCAAGGGGTATTAATTCTCTAAGAATTTATTGAGTACCTACTATTTTCTAGGCACTGTGCCATCCCTGAAATATCTCAAAGCAACCAACCACAGATTTTAAGACCACAGTGCCAGCCTGGGAAACCCACACCCACAGAGAAAGAGTGTAATGTGGGATGAGGAAGCAAACGTAGGCCTTGAACACATACTAAACGCAGCAAATAGGAAGCAACCCGGATTCAAATAAAAATAAGCTCAAACTATTATTCTCTAACACTTTTGTCCTACATCTACTCCTCAACTTTCTCTTATGTTTTTCATTTATATTTTTAGCTGCTTTTGATTACATCTCCAGAGTTAGGCTGAAAAGTCTTAAATGGTTCCATTGTTAAGTTCAGAATTTCCTTTATATTTCCAAATTTCAAATAGGCTTACTTCATGCTGAGCAACCTGCTGTTAAGTGTTTACCAAACTTCTAAGTAGAAAATCATAAATCAGTCACCTCCCTAATCCCCTACATAATGATATACATATTGATAGCTCAGAGTTGGCATTTGAGGCTTCAAATAAATTCTTTTTTCTATACCCTGGCTTACCTGACATAGTAGCAATCATAACAAATTTTGCATTAAGTTGAAATTTCAGATGCTGGCTGACATTACAATTATATAACAGCATAAAATCCCCAAACACTGGGGATTTTGTATTTGGATAATCTCTGTTTGGAGGCAATTTCAGATATTTCAAACACTGAAGTCTTCGTTCCTAGAACTAAGAGGAGATCTGAAAATACTGGACTTCAGGTTTATTACTCAGGACAGACACTTCAATAAATACAGTTAGAATGATCTATCTCTGTAGAGCCAGATTTATTCAATTTAAAAAGGAGGTAATATTTACATAGCTACAGTTGATGATTATGTCTCCTTGACACTTAACGTTAACTAAAAATCCAAGAACATTGTACAAAAGCTTTTTTTTAGAACCACAAAAAAAAAGTCTTTTGGATTCTCCATATACATGTGACTTGGAGCTTCTGCTGCAGTATTTTTTCCCTTTGCAGTCTGACCATAATTCAAGTATTTTATAGAGGCTTTTTCTTTTTGATTTTTGAAAAACTACAGTAATGTTAGTGTGGCTGGTATCAGATCGTCCTGTATTCAAATATTACAGCTAACAGTGATACCACTAGGTTCCATGCCCTACTATGTATGCAGAAGGTGCTCAATAAATATTTGCTGTGTGAATAAATGAGAGAAAATACGCACACTAGTATCTAACTGCAAAGAAAAACTCAATGCAAGGTAATAAAATACAGGCAGAACATGGTGGGATGCCCTTTCAGTAGAAACATTAAAAATAGCTACTCAGTCTGGAATGATGAAAAAGTTCTCGAGAAGGATAGAGGTGATGGTTCACAACAATGTAAATGTACTTAATGTCACTGAACTGTGCACTTAAAAATGGTTAAAATGGTGAATTTTATATTATGTATATTTTACCACACTCAGCCAAGTATAACTACAGACTTTCACAGGAAGACACTGAGGCCATGGTGAGAAATTCTGGCCATGTAAAATATTATGCTACGTGGTACAGTCAAAAACTTAAAAATAAGCAAAATGGCTCTCACTAAAAAAGTTGTACTGCAAGGCTACTCTGTTTAACAAAATATGTTTGTCAAGTCCTTGTGAGAAAGTACATACTGTGGTAGCTATTTATGTATAAAATATTAAATAATCTTTACTGGAAGAAAAACTAAGTATAACTTCAAGTAAACATAGCATTTGAGCCTTTAGAAATAAACCCACTTGCTTAAAAAAAAAACTGAATTAAACTGTTTTAATCTAAGTTGTTCATAAGCTTTTCAATTTTACAGTTTTTTAACTCATGTAGACTGACCACATGAATAAGTTCATAGTATGAATATGAAATACTTATTTGCAGACCTTGTTACACAAGTCCAAAAGAAGAGGGGCAGACCACTTTAAGAAGAGAAAACTCTATCTTACACTTACTACCCAAGTAATAAAAGAAAATATGAAATCTTAACTGGTGATATGGGAACTATTTGCTGACGCCAAAGTGTATCTGAACATTCCTACAATCTTCTCCAACAAAACTCAGACACAGATCTGGCAGAAAGAAGTCTGTGCTACAGCTTAAAATAATCTGGTATGAACCAGATGTTTTAAAGAAAGGAGAGTGGGCCTATGATTTTGAATTTACCACCAGCCTTGCTATTTTATATTCTGCCCCAAAGCTGTGACCAGTCAGCCAAAACTTCTAATTTTTCCCCTCCTCACCAAACTCTTCTGGATTTAAGGTACTAGTTGGCAAAAATGAAGTGAGTCCATTGATCAAGTCTACACGCAGTCTGTCATTAAGTAGGAACATCTTATTACTGTAAGGTTAACCATCCAAAAACCTTTAAAAAAGATTTTGGATCTAGGATGGGAAAAATGAAGCCAAAAGATTAACTACATAGTTATTATATAACCTATAGAATAAAATTATAGAATATAGAATAAAAATATAGAATATATATTCTATAATATAAATAATAATAGAAAATACTTCCTACATTCAGGGTAGGCTTAAAAAGGATTGGGTTAGGGCCGGCTGGGTGGCTCAGGTGGTTAGAGCTCCATGCTCCTAACTCCGAAGGCTGCCGGTTCAACTCCCACATGGGCCAGTGGGCTCTCAACCACAAGGTGCCGGTTCAACTCCTCGAGTCCCACAAGGGATGGTGGGCAGCGCCCCCTGCAACTAAGATTGAACATGGCACCTTGAGCTGAGCTGCCACTGAGCTCCCGGATGGCTCAGTTGGTTGGAGTGTGTCCTCTCAACCACAAAGTTGCCGGTTCGACTCCCGCAAGGGATGGTGGGCTGTGCCCCCTGCAACTAGAAAAAGCAACTGGACCTGGAGCTGAGCTGCACCCGACACAACTAAGACTGAAAAGATAACAACTTGAAGCTGAATGGCACCCTCCACAATTAAGACTGAAAGGACAACAACTTGACTTGGAAAAAAAGGCCTGGAAGTACACACTGTTCTCCAAAAATCCTGTTCCCCTTCCCCAATAAAATCTTTAAAAAAAAAAGGATTGGGTTAAAATAATTTTCAAATAAAAAACCAAAACACACACACACACACAACTATCAAGGGGGAGAAGTGATGAGCTACAGCATAACCTACACAAAACAAATAGCTGGATTATTGGAAAGAGCTGCAGGGTTTAATTATACTGTCGAACAGTAAATACCTTGCTCAGCTTCTCAGAACCTGCCCAAGAAAACTTCAAGTAGAAGTAAAGCTACTACACAGAACAAAGGTTATTTTCAAGTCTAATTAGTTGGTCTCAAATTCTATCATGGATATACCGAATCTTTCATTATTTCTTCATAGCTGCTCTTCCTATAAGAGCATTTGCCCCTCTAGGTGATAATGTAAAATGAATTTTTATTCATTCAAGTTTCTTTCATTTGCTTCTATGTGCATAATATACCAATTTACATCATAAAGCTTATACGGCAAACTTCCAGAAGCAGGAACGACTTCTATAGCACCTTACATGAACAAGTACAGAAAAATAATGCTTTCAATGATTAGAGCAGTGCCAATACACAATTGGTACTAAGTATAAATATTGAACAAATAAAGG
The DNA here is from genome assembly GCF_036562045.2 of Rhinolophus sinicus. Classification (NCBI taxonomy): domain Eukaryota; kingdom Metazoa; phylum Chordata; class Mammalia; order Chiroptera; family Rhinolophidae; genus Rhinolophus; species Rhinolophus sinicus. Next base: position 49,911,846 of record NC_133757.1, on the reverse strand, counting down.
AATGAATTTTAGTTAAGTTTACTATCTCTCCCTTATAAAGTACTTATATTAAAAGGGCTCCAGCAACCTTTCTCTAGACAGCTAATCACAAGGCAATGCCATGAATACAATGTGCTAGCCGAGTCTCTCTCTCTCACAAACACACACACACACACACACACACACACACACATATCCATTTGACACCAAAACCAAATATATGGTACTTGTTTCCTCAATTTCCCTGATTTCCTGCTTTGAATAAAATTCTTAGTAGTATTTACAGCTTTGCACCTCTTAAAATTCAGCTCAGGAGTTGCACAAAGTGCAAGCGGCCATTCTAACTACCTCTTTAGGAGAAAGACCTTTCCTAACTCAGGTTCTCTGGTGCTTCTGTCTCCTATGTGGATAAAACCAATCCCTGCAATTTATCCCTAGCCCAGGTCTTGCCCGTGGGCAACAGATTCTTTTAAAATGAATGCCTCTTCACTAGTAGGCATACCCATCCATGTGGCAGTTGTCGGGCAAGACGTAGTCTGACGTACCTTCCACGGTACCCAACATGACCCCTGCTAGGTAGTTTTCACACAGTCACGCGGGTCAGGGAATAGGCAGGTACCCAACGGACACATGAAAACCATGGCTATTAATTTATAAACAAAAACACTGACCAGTGCTGGCCTGTAGGTTGTGACTATAAGAATTGTATTCGTGTCTGAGCATTGTTTACTTAATCAAAAGTCTAGCAGTCTGAAAAAATGGCTGAAACATATACAAAAATGCTGAGAACCTCTGGGGGAAAATGGTCATGCAACAGAATATAAATAAAATAGAACTGCAAGTCTGAAGAAATCCTTGTGGTGACAAAGATGGACAGAGTACACAGAAAAATAGGAAACAAACTGGAATAAAAAGACTAATCATATAGAAGTTTTTGATATAAATACTTCACCAGCCACAATCAGCTTGGAAGTATGGCCCAGGAAACGTCCCCAGGGGTGACGAGTGACCACAGGGAACACAGGCTCTCTTCTCACAGCATAGATGCCTTTCATTCCACTGGGTATGCAAACACCTTCCACCCTCAAAGAAAGACTGTTTCTCCATGTTTATCCTTTTCAGGGAGTGTCTACAAATCACAGGGGCATATATTGGACATAATTTGCTTCTGCCTATTGAAACCTATATTTAGTCATGATCAATTAAATGCTGCTCTCTCAAGAGCTCAATTATTAAACTCATTAACTGTTGTATCTGGGGGAGATTGTGTTTATAATTAAATATATTAGTAAATACATTAATATTTTATTAACAACTATTGAAATATGCTGGAATAGCCTACATTATGCCAAACAAGGCTATAATATTTTTACACATCAAAAAAATATTTGCCTGTTAGATCTAAAACCCTCTCTCTCAGGACCCTGGTGGTCTCATCTCCCCACTGTCACAACAGGATTATAGGATCTGTCCTGACAGACAGTTCGTTAAGAGATACAACCACACCTAAAGCAGCACACTGGCTGCCCCCGCAAAGGAGCAAATGACTCATGGTATCTGTTGGTTTGAACTCACCCGTGTACTACATAGTTTTATGACCTTGCTGGAATCTAAGCTACAAATCAAGAAAACAAATAACACATCAAATATACTTCGGGAATGGAGTCAGAAGTCAGAAAGAAATGGAGAACTACAAATCACAATTCTGAAGCTTGCTTGTTCAAAAAATTCCAACAAAACTGATAATAAGAAATTTTGTTTTGTGAAAACCATTCCTCATAGGATATTCTGTCATTTCACTGTTATGATCAGACATGAACTATGGAGCTTCCTATTTTGAGGTGACGGAAGAGAAAGCTTCGTACTAATAGGAAAAAGATTATGATGAGAACACTTTTCCAGCTGGCCACAGAATAGTAAGCAAGAGACCTATTATAAATCAACATACAGCAAGATGAAAAAAAAACACTGACGGAATCAAAGCAGAGTAACAATAAAAATTTTAATTTTTTTTTATTGGCTAACTTAATATACTAAGCCTACTTTTTAAGAGGAAAGACACTGAAAAACCACACTTCCCCAAACCTTACTCCCGCAAAAAGTCAGACTACAGGAGCATAGGAAGTTGGCTTGCTTTAAAATGGAAAATTTTTCTGTTTCATAAACAGAGAAGCCTGAAGGACAGCTGCAAGGGAGGCTATTAAAATGCTGAACTCCCTTAGAACTCAAATTAATACTTTTTAGCTACAATTCGAAAAAAGAAAAAAGCATACAACACATAGTCTCACTTTATCACCTCTCCAATTCCCAACACTTAGGATGTTTTAAAATCCTATCTGACACAATCAATTTACAAGATTCAAATTATGCTAAGCATAATCCCAAATTTTATTTTTAAAGTGTATAAAAGGGTCTACCTCAAATCTGAATATGAACTTCACTGCAACATATACTGGTCATTGCGGCCTTTTCATTTTTTGGCAACTAGTCAATCAGTCACTCCGTAGCAGTGAAAAAAATATTAAGGTAAATTACAACTAGACTCTCCGATTTATAATTCCTACTTCAGTAATTTAATTACAATGTCCTGTACACCTACTATGTGTGGCATTTCACTGTGGCACGACATTTAAGTTGAAGCATTTATACTAAGTGCACACAGAACTTGCCTTCTAAGACATACCCAAACATACTTTTGGCTCTAGCTAAATATAATAATGAGAGGAGTATTCTAATAATAGTACAAACAAAACAGCTGGGGCCCTAAAGAATGAATAGCATAGCATTTTGACCAGTAAAACAGGTCAGGAGGGACATTCCAAACAAAAAGAAGCTGTGAACAAAGACAGAACCACAAGGCACGCCTCGGGAATCTAGCTAGCATAGCAAAAGTATAGGTTGCAAAAGAGAAAAGGGAAAAAAGAAGAACCTGGAAGGTTAGACTGGGTTCAAACCATGAAGGACTTTCAATACCAAAGCTCATGAATTTTAAGTTTTGTTCTCGACTACAAGTAGCAAAGGATTTTAAGCAGAAGGGTGACCATTAAAAACTACCAAATACAGAATTTCCACAGAGAAGAAATTGTTTCACGTAACATGTCCTTATGTTGTTATTTATAACCTTTAAGTATTGAAATGAGGCTCGGATGTCAACTTCATGCTATCAGAACTCAACATTTCCTTTTTGAAGACAATTAAGAATCCACATTTCCTAGCTTAGCATAAAATTTCTAGAAAGGCTTTGTCATTTTGTCCTGTTTTATCTAAAACAAACAGCACAAACCAGAGGAAAAAGTCACGTCTTTTCTAACATTTGTTCAACCTAAAAGCCAAACGCAGTACGTGGAGTACACGTTATTACTGCTATATATGACTGGCTCTATGCCTTACTCCATGGGGCTATTTTTAATTTGTTGGACATAAAGAAGGGATGAGTGGGAGGAATTTCTCAGAACCCCTAGGGTACTGATTCATATAACTTTACTCCAATTCCCTCTCTATCTTCCTCAAACTCTTTTTGATTACTGTAATTACGAGCTTTATTCCATTAACTGAGCTAGAAAGCTTTTCCACTCGTTTATATTTGTAGCGGACTAACTCTGCCCCCAGTTTCAGTCTAGGCTTGCTATCTCTCGCTCTCTCTTTCTTTTAAAATGTTACAGGATTTCGCCAGCTGCACTAACTCCCAGAGGCCTGCAAGTCCTAATAACCACTAAAGCAGCAACTGTACGTAAAGAACACCCCATCTATATCAGGGCTCATCCCTACTCCCAGGCCAAATTAAAAGCAGGAGGATGAGAAGGAGCCATTAGGGATGTAATTAACAGCTTGTGCACCTGGTGCCTATATCCAGGGACAGCCTACTCCTGAAATTCAGGTCAAAAGGTAAAAAGCAGAAAAGGGTAAACCACTGCCAACTTTCCTCCTAAGGAATACACATAGAGTTGCTTCCCTTAGCCCCTCCCTTTAAGTTTTGGGTTTGTTTTTAAAACACCATGAACAGGTTTTATCTTTCACTGTGAAATGTCTAAATTTAAAACAGATTCTTGGCCTGGGGGCTCATATCCATCAGCTTGTTCAACATTAGCACCTTTCTCGTGCCCAGTAGCTTTTCCAGAACTGTTACCTTCACCATGAAGCTCCATGAGTTTTCCCAAGTCAGACTTGGGCTTCTTCAGCATGTTGACTTTTCTAACAAAGACACATGGAGCAGGTAAATAGATTGGCAAGCCTTTTCTGTGTCTTTTCCAATGCTATCTGGAATCAACTTATTGATCACTTCTTTCATTTGTCTGCGCCTCTCGGGTCATCTTCTATCATCTTCTTCTGGAATAGGCCGACCCATCTATTGACGCTGAGCATAAGAAGTCTTCCGAATCTCTATGCTGCGTTTTTTAGCAAAACCAATACAGAAGAGATGATGCACACGATCGTTGGTAGTCTTGATAGCAACATGAACTTCAATCATGGTCTGCCGTTTTTTGACCATGGAGCACATTTTGTCCCGGGGCAGATCCAGGCCATGAAATTAGGCAGTTTTTGCCCTGAACATCCTCAGTAATTAGCTTAAAATTTCTAAATGAAACTTAATCATTTTGCACATCAACTAGGCTCACTTCCCAAACACGACCCTTGAGACCATCAGTGAGATTTTGGTTCCTTGAGTTCTCATGACTAGTGTTTTCCCAATGTTTCTTATATTGAATATAGCTGGTGCTTTCACATCGTACCAATCTTTCTTAGAAAATGGGTCAGCCATCGTTTTCTTAGCTCCCTTTCTGCCACCTTTCGTAAGGCGCTTATTCTTGCCAAACGCCACGGTGCTGCTCAGAGAGCCCAAAGGGCAGAAGCACAACTCGCGCAAGAGCTTTGATGTATGGGGTGGGGAAATTTCAAATTCTAAATCTCTTACAATTAGGTTATGTGCTGTTTGAGGTGTAAGGCCAAGGCCTAGCAATGTGGGCCTTTTATACACAAGGCACAGAATAAGTTGTGGGTTATTTTTTTCTTTTTTAAGATTTTATTGGAAAAGGGGAACAGGACTTTATTGGGGAACACTGTGTACTTCCAGGACTTTTTTCCAAGTCAAGTTGTTGTTTTTTCAATCCTAGTTGTGGGGGGCGCAGCTCAGCTCCAGGTCGTTGCCGTTGCTAGTTGCAGGGGGCACAGCCCACCATCCCTTGCGGGAGTCGAACCAGCAACCTTGTGGTTGAGAGCCCACTGGCCCATGTGGGAATCGAACCGGCAGCCTTCGGAATTAGGAGCATGGAGCTCTAACCGCCTGAGCCACCGGGCCGGCCCAGTTGTTGGTTATTTTTTAAATAAGTATTTCTTGAATTGAGGTTTCTGCTCATCCATTTTTGGTCCTCTGCTTCTCCTCTACAGAAAGTTCCTGCTATTGCAATCGTGCATTCGTTATCACCCTTCTTTATTTGTTTCCTTACCTCCAAGACCCCGTTTCCTCCTTAACATCTCCAAGAATGCAAACTCATGACTGAAGAATTTGGACTATATCACAATTATGGTACCAACTGAAGAATGCCTGAAGAGTGGAAAAATCAAATTAAGAGTTATTTTCAAGAAAAATATTTGTGGCCATTTAGAGTTTAAGCCACAAATCATATACCCTATATGCGTCACTAAGAAAACTAGGAAGCTTTGGGGAACACTGTAGCAAATTATAAACAACTTCTTGTGCAAACTTTTTATAAACATTGAAAGCTCTTTGATCAAATGCTAACGGGACCATTTCTCCTGGTGCTACAGTCTCAAACACCAAACAGCTTCATGTTGACCTCAAGCAACAATGTCCAAGATCGTCTACCATTTAGACTGCTAAATGATTGGCCTAAAAATCATCAAAGGGGCACTGTTAAGCTAAAGCAAAGCAAGCATAGTAACAACTCTTTTCACTGACATGTTACAGATTTTAAAAGTATGTGAGAAAACTGAAGCATTTGAATCATTTGACTCCGAAGCTAAAATTTACTAAGATAGTAACGGAGGGAGGTGTGGCTCTGAGTTTCGTTTACAACCTATTTACTAAGGCTGCTTAGCAACATTTCTCCTAAACATCTCCACAGGCAAATATTGGTCAGAGCCTTTCTTTCCCAACAAGCATAAAGGGCCAACCCTTAGTCTCTGGGGAATAAAAAAAGAACCATCTGAGGGAAAACAAAAGATGTCTGGGTTAGAGGGATATATTTTCCAAAGACAATCCAATGATTTTTCTACTCTCATTTCCTCTTAGAACTAACAGACTTTACAACTACAGGGGTACTAGGCAGCAGCAAAGAGGGAAAAATGAATCACAGACATTAGTCAGACTTTTACTATTTAGTTATCTAATAACCCAAACCTAGAACTGGAGGTAAATCTGAGCTTGCAGACCGATCTGCCAAAGCCCAACCACTTTTCACTGTCACCAACCATCCTGAGAGCTACCGTAAGGAATAAAGACAACCATTAAGCAGAGCACTTTCCCAAAGGCATAAAAAATTCACGGATCCCACTTTCATGTATACACACACCTCTCGATACATACAAAGGGTGTTAAACAGTAAAAATGTTTATATTAATTTACCGTTATTTTTGAAATTTTAAAATTAAAGTATTAAATTGTATTGATTTGAAAAACATGAATATTTGTTTATGACTTTCTGTGCTTTTTTAAAAATAGAGTAATACATACTTGGAAAAATTAAAATGAAATATAAAAGCATCTAACAGAAAGTGACAGCCCCCTGTAATCCCATTCCCCAGAGATAACCACAATGAACAGTTTAAACCCCAGAATTACAAAATCACAAGGGAGAGGACCCACGAAGGTAAGGTATAATCAAGCACCTTCTCTATCCCCACACCCCCAACGACAGATTCAAAAAGGCTCTTTACAAGGTCCCTACCAAGTGTTCAGGAGCCTCTGCTTGGCCAAATCCTTTGACAAGAACCTGACTCCCTCTCAAGGCAGTCCACTCCATCTTACAACAGATCTGATTCTAATACCGAGCAGCTATTACCTTCCTGTCAGATCATCCTGGTTAAATATGTCTCTGTTTCCAAATGGGCACCATAAAATAAGGTACCAGCAATGACCACGATATTCTGGAACGATCATAATCCTCCTTCTTGACACTTTGCTTCTATTACCAGAGCCCAGATCACACTGTGGACTCACACTAAACAATCTGTCAAATGAAACCCGCACCCCCCCGCCAGGTATTTTTCATGTTACCTGCTGTTAAACCATATCACATCCATCTACAGTAACACTTATTTTTGACATCATATGTGAAATTTTACATGTATCCATGTTCAATACATCTTGATCAATTTAGTCTATCCTTTCAGTCTAATAGCTATTTTCAATCTCTATTTTGAAAAAACAACACATCAACTATACAAATGTATTGCCAGCTTCGGGTCATATATAGATATGCAAAGCAAGTGATCAATATTTCATCCATGTTATTAATAAAAATGTTGGATGATAGACTACTACTCAGCTATAAAAAGGACTGAAATTCTGATATATGCTACAACCTGGATGAACCTTGAGAACATTATGCTTAGTGAAGCAAGCCAGACGCAGAAGGATAAATATTGTATGATTACACATACGTGAGGTACCTATCACAGGCCAATTCATAGGGACAGAAAGGAAAGTAGAGGTTACCAGGGGATGGGTGGAGGAAAGTTATTATTTAATTGGTACAGAGTTTTGGGGGATGATGAAAAATTTTAGGTACAGACAGTGGTGATGGGTATACAACACTAAAAACATATTTAATGTTATCAAATCGTACACTTACAAATGGCTAAAATAAATATTATGTTACATATATTTTTACCACAATAAAGAATAAAATGAATTAGCTATTGATATATGCTGAGGAAAAGAAAAAAAGCCAGCCTCAAAAGGTAACATACCGTGTGAGTCCATTTATATAACATTCCTGACATGACAAACCTACAGAAATTGAGATTAGTGGTTAACAGGGATTAGGGAGTGGGGAGGAAAAAGACAGGCGTGGTTACAAGAGGACAAAAGTTCCTTGTGGTCACGGAACTGTCCTGTATCGTGACAGTGGCGTTGGATACAGAAGCCTCCACATGAGTGAAACCGAGAAAATGGAGTAAGATCAGTGGATTGTATCAATGTCGAGGTCCTGGTTGTACTATAGTTTTGTAAAATGCTACTGGTGGGGGGGAGGGGCACACGAGATCTCTGCATTATTCCTTACAGCTGCATGTGAATCTATACAAACATACCTCATTTTACTGTGCTTTGCTTTATTGCGCTTCGCAGATATTGCAGTTTCTACAAATTGAAGGTCTGTGGCACCCCTGCATCGAGCATGTCTACCAGCGCCATTTTCCCAACAGCACTTGTTCACTTCATGTTTCTGTCACATTTTGGTAATTCCTGCAATAGTTCAAACTTTTCGTCATTATTATAATTGTTCTGATGATCATGATCAGTGATCTTTGATGTTAATGTTGTAGTTGTTTTGGGGTACCATGAACTGTGCCTATATAAGATGGCAAACTTAATTGGTAAATGTTGTGTGTGTTCTGACTGCTCCACCAACCCGGACATTCCCTCTCCTCAGGGCTCCTGATTCCCTGAAACACAACAATATTGCAATTAGCGCAATTAACAATCCTACAATGGCCTCTAAGTGTCCAGGTGGAAGGAAAAGTCACACATCTCTCATTTTAAATCAAAAGCTAGGAATGATTACACATAGTGAGGAAGGCATGTTGAAAGCTGAGAGAGACCAAAAGCTAGGCCTCTTGTACCAAACAGTCAAGTTGTGAATGCAAACAAAAAGTTCTTGAAAGAAATTAAAAGTGGTACTCCACTGAAGGCACAAATAATAAGAAGACACATTAGCCCCATTGCTGATATGGAGAAAGTTTTAGTGGTCTGGATAGAAGATCAAACCAGCCGTAACATTCCCCTAAGCCAAAGCCTAATCCAGAGCAAGGCCCTAACTCTCTTCAATCCCATGAAGGCTGAGAGAGGTGAATACGCATTAGAAGAAAGGTTTGACGCTAGCAGAGGCTGGTTCGTGAGGTTTAAGTAAAGAAACTGTCTCCATAGCATAAAAGCATAAAGTGAAGCAGCACACGTCAATGTAGAAGCTGCAGCAAGTTATCCAGAAGATCTAGCTAAAATGATTAATGTGGGGGGGTGGCAACACTAAACAACAGATTTTCAATGTAGATGACACAGCCGTACACTGGAAGAAGATGCCATCTAGGACTTCCACAGAGAGAAGTAAATCCCTGGCTTCAAAGTTTCAAAGGACAGGCTGACTCTCTTGTTAGGGGCTAATGCAGCTGGTGACTTTAAGTTGAAGTTGATGCTCATTTACCATCTGAAAATCCTAGGGCCCTCAAGAATTATGCTAAATCTGCTCTGGCTGTGCTCTCTAAATGGAACAACAAAGCCTGATGACAGCACATCTATTTACAACATGGTTTACTGAATACTTTAAGACTACTGTTGAGGAAAAAAAAGGTTCCTTTCAATGCACCTGGTCACCCAACAGCTCTGATGGAGATGTACGAGATTAATGTTGTTTTCATCCCTGCTAACACAACGTCCATTCTGCAGCCCATGGATCAAGGAATAATTTCAACTTTCACATCTTATTTTTAAGAAATACATCTCGTACGGCTACAGCTGCCATAGATAGGGACTTCTCTGATGGATCTGGGCAAAGTAAATTGAAAGGATTCACTATTCTAGATGCCATTAAGAACATTCATGATTCATGGAGGAAACAGGTCAAAATAGCAACATTAACAAGAACTTGGAAGAAGTTGATTCCAGCCCTCATAAATAAATGACTTTGAGGGGTTCAAGACTTCAGGGGAGGAAGTAACTGCAGACGTGGTGGAAACAGCAAAAGAACTAGCATTGGAAATTAAGACTGAAGATGTGACTGAATTGCTGCTATCTCAGGATGAAACTTTAACAGATGAGAATTTGCTTCTTATAAATGCGCTAAGAAAGTTGTTTCTTGAGATGGAATCTGCTCCTGGTGAAGATGCTGTAAAGATTATTGAAATGACAACAAAGGATTTAGAATATTATATAAACTTCGTTGATAAAGCAGCAGCAGAGTTTGAGAGGATTGACTCAAATTTTGTAAGAAGTTTCACTGTGAGTAAAATGCCAACAAACAGCATCACATACTACAGAGAAGTCATTCGTGAAAGAGTCAATCGATGCAGCAAACTTCATTATTTTCTTATTTTTAGGAACTGCCACAGCCACCCCAACCTTCAGCAACCACCACCCTGAACAGTCATCAGCCACCAACACTGAGGCAAGACCCTCCGCCAGCAAAAAGATTATGACTCGCTAAGTCTCAGATGATGGTTAGCATTTTTCAGAAGTAAAATACTTTTTAATTAAGGTATATACATTGTGTTGTTGACATACTGCTATTGCACACTTAGTACTGACTACAGCATAGCGTAAACATAACTTTTATATGCACTGGGAAACGAAAAAATTCATGACTCGCTTTATTGTGATATTCAGTTTATTGTGGTGGTATGAAACCAAACCCACAATATCTCTGAGATATGCCTGTAATTATCTCAAAATTAAAATTTTAATTTTAAAAAATAGTTTTTAAAATGCTGAACCCAGTGCTGACTGCTACCATTTTCCCACTGTCTGCTATTATCACAGTCACTACGACGAGAACATTGCACCATCGGACATATGCATTCTTCGGGTGTTTAGTTGTAAGTCTATTTAATTATGAAAATATAAAGTCCTCATTTTTTTACAAGGAAATTATTATAAACTTGCTTCCATACACAATACCTTAACTTTAATTTTTCCAAAACTAACTTAGTAATTATTACAGTGCCTAAAGCACAGTGCTGCCCAATATATTTCCAATATGTGAGCCACATATATAATTTAAAATAGTCTACAGCTATACTGATAAAAGTTAAAAAAAAGCAGATAAAATTAATTTTAATATATATTTTATTTAACACAATATATCCGAAATATTATCACTTCGACGTGTAAAAAATCTGATGTGTAAAGACTTACAGCTCATCTCAATTCAAATGACGCACGTTTCAAGTCACCTGTGGCCAGTAACTACTGTATTGAACAGCATGGAGACAGCATTTCACTCAACTACTAGTTTCATGACGCCATGTGTAAAGAAAATTAGGGTACTCTGCAACTATCACTTCCTCCTTAAAAATATTTATAATTTTTAAAATCCATTTTTAACCATTTATTCTAGACTCCTGCCTGTCACTACTCTTTCTTTGGTCAGCAAATATACTTTGTTCTCTTTTTCAGAACACCCATCTTTAGTCTTTCAATACTTGTCTCATTTTGTAAGATTTCTCAGAGAAGGCCACAGATAATGTCATATGTGAATTCTGAGTACCACGTAGTTTATTTTTTTTCTGGGAGAACGCTAAGCTCCCTTACATGCTCTTCACTATTCTGAGACTTAGACTTCCCTTTATTAGCTTTCTTATCAGAAATGTGAATAAGAGATAAGGAATCATGCTTTCATTTCATCTGTTTTAACATCATTAAATATAAATAGCAAGTCTATTCTTACCTATTCCTATTATTCCAATTTAAAAAACTGTTTTTGTTGTCTTAGTAACTTGAAAAGCCTCATCTCATTTTGAGCCCATTCTGATAATACTCTAAAGTCATTCTTGATTGTCTATACTCGCCAATGGTCTTTTGTAAATTTGTGTTTTTAATCTGAGTAAAGCAAGGAATTTCTTTTGCAGCAAGTCTTTAAAGAATCCTCCTCCAGTTCTTCCTCGTAATTTCCAATTAATATCACTATTAACTGGAGGGATTTTTCATTCCTTCTTGGGACCACTTTCTAATTTAAAGCCTCGGTTGACAGATTCCTATCTATTTTTGAATTTTTAAAATGCAACTTTCAAAATAATTTTCCAAATTTTCTTCAGCAAGCACATTTTACCATTATAATAAAAAATATTTCTTAAAATAGAAAGTAGATCCAGGTTTGCTTAGTTACCTTCTATGAAATTAAACTATCAGAAAGTTTTATCAAGATTAAGAAGATGCTCCAATTTCAGCTAAGTAAGACTAAATTCTGCTTCCACCACACACACACACACACACACACACACACACACACACACGTATATATATGAAACATAATATACAGCAGGTACCATCAACCGAGTGCCTACTAAGCACTAGCCTATGTTTTTCATACATTTCCTCATTTTATCTTTATAACAACCTTAGGTAGATTTTATCCATCTCATTTCATATATGAGAAGACTGATGTTTAGAGAGATAAATGAGGCTTGTACAAGGTCACCAGAGGAGGAAATAGCAGATTTTGAAACCCAGTTTGGCCTTTTCAGCCTGTGTTCTTTCCAACCCTCTCTACCTGTCTTTCAGCACTCCTTACAAATGTTCTATTTGTTCATTTAATTTTTTTCCATTTAATATTAATCAGGTATAAATGTTCTTGCTGAAAGATTACACTGATATTAAACCCACTAAATGTAGAAAAAAAAATCAAACTGGCAATCTGGTATTACGGATGCTCTCTCCTGCGATTTAATCAAGATAAGAATATATTTAAAAGCCTTCATTTGATTCTATAATAGATGGTACATATGATAGCTATGTAAATCATTCTTATGATCCAGTTAAACCAGTTATGAATTCTTTGAATACTCAAATTCCTTTTGAAGGAGGGTAAAACAAACACATAATCAAAATGTTATGTACAGAACCTTGCAATACCAGGTACAAATGTTTCTTATATTCTTGGTGAAGGGGTGTGCTTAGAGAGTGTGCCAGAAACCAACAGCATTTGTTTGATACATTCAGCAGGCATCCCTGCTCAGTCAGATTCTCATGGGAATTAGAGATTTCATTCATCTCACCAGATCCTATCACATGTGACCTATATTAATAGTGCTTTATTATTTCTTCCACTTACCTGTCTTTGTGTATCAACAATCCCATTTCAATTTTTTAAAAAACCATGACCTACTGTATTTATGACTGGCACTTTAAAAAACTGAAAGACACTAAAAAGACACGACTGCTTTCTTTGAGAAAAGATTCCGAGTTATCAGATTGAAAAATAAATGGGTGATAAATTCACAATGAAGCAAAGAAAAGCCTTAAAAAGGTAGCCCTACTCTTATGACTCAACAACAGAAAGACAAACAACCCAATTTAAAAATAAGCTAAGGATTTGAATAGGCATTTCTCCAAAGAAGATACGGAAATGTCACATGAAAGTATGTTCAACATCATTAGTCATCAGGGAAACGCTGATCAAAACCACAAGATACTACTTCACACCCAGTAGGATGGCTAAAATAAAAAAGACAGACAATAATGAGCGTTACTGAGGATATAAGCAAATTGGAACCCTCACACCTTGCTGATGGGAATGTAAAATGGTGCAGACACTCTGGAAAACAGTTTGGCAGTTTCTCAGAAAGTTAAACCAGAATTATCCCATGACCCTGCAATTCTACTACATATATACCCAAGAGAAATAAAATGTACACAAAAAACCTACACAAGAATGTTCACAGCACCACTATTCATATTAGGCAAAAATGGAAACAATCCAAACATCCATCAACTGTGGAACGGATAAATAAAATATGTATATCCATACAATGAAATATTATGGATTAAATTATGCAATAAAAGGAATGAAGTTGCATGCTACAACATAGATGATCCTTAAAAAACATTATGTTAAGTGAAAGCTATCAGTCACAAAAGGCCATGTACTGCATGATTCCATTTAAGTGAAATTTTCAAATGAGGAAAATCCATAGAAACAAGAAAGTAAGTTAGTGATTGCCAGTGCATGGGTGTAGTGAGGAATAGCTAGTGACTGCTAATGGGAATGGGTTTCTTTTGCAGGGATGAAAATGTTCGGGAATTAGTGCAGAACTCTGTGAATACACTTAAAATCAATGAATTGTATACTTTAAAAGGATGAATGTTAAGGTATGTAAATTATATCTCAATAAAGTTGTTATTAAAAAGAGAGAAAAGGAGATTCCTATCCTTTGACACTGAAGGTTAAAGCCATCCATTCTGTGAGTGCTCACTGACAAGAATACTTAGAATAAAAGACTCTAAGTCTGAATGAGTTAGTAATTTTTATTTTCTCACAGGCTTGTTCTCTATTATATAGCCTTGATTATTATTTTTTGGCCATTTAAAAAGGATGAGAAAATGATTTTTTTTTCCTTTTGAATACTCTGAAGAGAAATAAATACAACCAAACATACCAGTAAAAGAAAATCAGAGCTGTTTTCTGAGTTCAGAAAACAAAAGACTCTGAGAATAGATAAAAGGAAAGTTTAGAGATAGTGTACATTTCAAAACCAATAAATAAAAAAGAAACACCAAAAACTAGCTGGCAACAGAGCCCTTAAAATGAGATTTTATAAGTATAATATTCACATATTCATAAACTGGCACACTCTACAAATACTAAATATTGCATTCAGATAAAGTAAACTGTTCTATGTTAAGACCTGAAGTAACTTAGTTCCAATTCCATTTCCTGGATGAGAAAAGGGAGTATGATTTTCATCCAGATTCTAAAAAGAAAAAGTAAGATAAATTCCCAACAATTATTCCAAAACATCACTATCATCATCTACACCATCAGTCAGTTCTCTCAGTTACAAACAGAGCAAAACAGATGTAAAGTTGTTTCAATGCTATGGAAACACATTTATTGTCTATACATGGATGACCAGAGGTGGGAGTGTGCTTTAAGGCCAGTTAATCCTGCAGTTCCACAATGTCTCCTCAGACCCAGGCTGTGCCCATCTTTAATCTCATCGGCTGATTCCTCCTCTGGTTTTCAAGATGGCTACGAGTAGGAACTAGATTTGCCAGCTTCTCTGACGCGTGAAGTAGAAGACTGAAGGTTCCCTTATCCACAGTCCGTTCACGTGTGCATCCAGAATCAGTTACTGCTACCAGAGGAATTCCACCAACAGACTGGCTTAGCCCTGGGCTCCCGAATCTGTCAGCGGCAAGTCAGATGGAAGTAGCAGGACTGGCTTAGACTGGTGGCTTTTTCACTTTTTCAACGTCAAGCCACAGTAAGAAATATTTTTACGTCAAGACTCAGTACACACAAATATGCACATACATATACACAGACAAGTTCACACACATTTTATGAAATAATACTTATCCTTGACATGAGCAATGCACTGATTTTTTTGTATTACACTTATTTTTTTAAGTTGGTTGCCCCCCTACTAAATTGACTTTATGACCCTTTAATAGGTTGTGTCTGGCAGTTTCAAAACCACTGGCTAAGGCTAATCAGAGCTCACACAGGAGGCCAGGGTCAAGTTCAGACACCATCCTGCTGTGGCACCTGGGGGAAGGCGAGGTAGTGATTGAGGAGTCGACTGCTATATCCTTGCACGTCACCCACAGTGCACTTCTACAAACATTCTCCTACATGATCTTACAAAAGCAGTACTGGAAAACCCAAGTTTTGTCCTCTTGTTTTGAAATGATGTTCAAACTTTCTGCATATTTAGGATGAAGAGGTCATATTCAGAACTGTACACACGGCTGCATTCTCTGCAAAGCACCTATAGGTTTGGCTATGGCATATTGTTAAAAAGGACAAATAGGAGAATAAATACTACGCCGGTGCAGAAAAGATATAGTTAGAGCAGTGGATTTCAACCAAGGGTGAAAATTGGCAATGGCTGAGGACATTTTTTGGTTATCACCACGGGGGAAGGAGCTGCTGGTATCCAATGGGTGGAGGCCAAGGACTCTGCCACCATCTTACCACGCACAGGACAGTCTCCCAATCACAAAGGGTTACCTGCGACAGAGCATCCGTAGCGCCAAGATTGAGAAACTCTGAGCTGAGAGTATTACAACCTACGGTCTTGCTAATCCATGTAAAGTCCACATGCCGCTCTGCAGTATGAGAATGTCAGATGCCTCTGGAATCTCTGTCCCAGTTTGAATTGGAAACGGAAAATGGAAAAGAGAGTGAACAAGATGCAGAGTCTGCTTCAGTCAGGATGGTAACTGTTTTGCATTCCAAAGGTAAAATCTCTCACTTGTTTGTGGGTTGATTTCTGTTTTAAAAAGAAGTCTAAAAAGCATTTTTCTATCACTTCACAGTATAATATCATTATTCAGTGAGAAAGAACTGTCAGTATACATTTTGGGTTGGAGGCTTTTGCTATTCTGAAGCAATTATGAGAACCAGTACAATACAAATAACTGTAACCACAACACATCGTTCCAGGTAAGAGGAACAAAGAGATGACGTCTTTCAAGGCCCATCAGGTCGGGGCACTGGAATAAAAAGAGGAGGCTTCATCCCATTATTCACTTGACACATAAGTTTTCTAGTTTTCTTATCTTTGCTAGAAACTTCATGCTGTTCTCCAAAACAGTATACAAATAATTTTAATCACTCCATGATATCCAACAGTTCATGGGGTTTAATGGCACAGAAATATCTTTCTTCTACACCTATAATTACATCCCTACTCTCAACAGGACATCTCAGGGGAAGAAGAAGGAAATGAGATGAGTGCCCGCAAACTTCTGCTAAAACCAAAGCAAACCCTTCTCCTTTGTTGTCTGTACCCGCCCTCTCACCCATCACATCACACTCCAGCAACTTCGGCCATTGCTGTTCCTCCAACAGGCCCTCTCCCACCATCCCAGCCCCAGCCTGACCCCCAGCCAGGGCCTTTGCACTGATATCCTCCGCGGAAATACTCTTCACCCTTATTACATGGATTTCTCCTTGTCATTTAGGGCTCAGCTTAAGTATCCTGACCCCAGAGAAGCCTTCTCTGACTACTCAAATCTCAATTAAGCCTGAAATCACTCTCTACCATATATCAAATTTCCCATGGTTTTTAACTACTCGGCACCTTTAAATAGCCTTTTCATTTGGAGAATTTCTCCTCTCATACCATTTCTCATCTCATAATTCCTGTCTCCCCAAGACAAAAGTCAAAAACACACGTTAGCAGCCTCTCTTACAAACGGGAAGCAGGTACGTGACCTAGGTTCTGCCAACCAAACACATCCACATGACATTTCATTAGGAAGCAAGTGATATAATAGAGGTGCCAAATGGAATCTATTTGAAAGAACATTTCAAATAACAGCTCTCTTTCAGAAGCAGAAATGGCCAAGGTCCTAGCAGTTGCATCTCATACTCAGCAAATTCTGACACCTGTTCTCAAAGCAGCCCAGTGGTACCGTATAATGTGGGCATTGTTCCTGGCTAAGTAGACTCCAAAGGTTCTGTGAGCTACCTAAATAACCTTTAAATGTATTTTTTTTTTCTGTTTAAACTAACTAGAATGGGTTCCGCCACTTGCAACTAAGATATCTGATTCATTCTTCATAAATGTTTCATCAGATTCTTACTGTCTGATGCTTTCTTGTTAATTATTTTATTTACTGGCTAGCTCTCCACACAAGAATATAAACTCCATGAGGACAGAAACATTGTCTTTTGCGTTTATCCCTGTGTACCCGGTACATATTTAGAATAGTGCTGCACATACAAGAGGCACTCAATGAAAATTCGAAAAAGTTCTACTGCTACATAAATATATATGTAGGAACCAGGCAGAAGAAATTTAAAATAGTGCTATAGTAGTTAAGAGCTAAAAAGGATCAACGTGAACTGGAGATGTCAGAGAGGCTTCACGAAGGAGCTGGAACTTGAGTATTGAAAAGATGAGCTGTGATCATCTTTCTACATGAGAAGAGATACACGCCTTCTAAAGGATGAGAACAAATAAAGGCACTGGGAATAAGTGTGGCAAACAGGAGTATGGAAAAGTGTGTTGAGCTCAGTGGGAAGTATCTTAAATACGCAAGACGGGAAAGATTATGAATGGTTCTGAATGCTGGGCGAGGGGATGTTGTACTTGATGATGTTTCAAGAACACTAATTCTCAGTGAGCATTTTCATCTAGTCTTTATTCTAGATGTTATCTGCTGTGTAAAACTACAACAGCTACCCACACATTTTCTACGGTATTCTCTCTCTCTGAACGTTGGTGTTCTGTATTTATCTGTTCAAGCTGAGAGACTAGTAGAGAAAGAGATTCTAATAATTAATCCTCTTGTAACTAAGCAAGCACCCAATTTAAAGATAAAAATCTACTACCAAAATGTCCTCATCCCCAAAGTCAAATTTGTCTCAATTCCATTTACCCTCTAGTCTTACACTGGTACTGGTTACATAAACTAGAACTTTGAGGAAAGAATTTCATTTTATATTAAAGTAATGGTCACTCAAAACACAGAATCAATTTTATAAAGATAACTCTTTAGACAAAGTCTTTTAAGAATCCAGCAAATCCTGTAACTAACAACTATAAAAAGACTACAAAATTATATTTTATGGTCTTACATGAATCAGAAGGGACCTTAGAAAGACTCTTTATGTTGTTGGTTTTGGAAAACAATCTGATTGTAATTATTAAATATTATTAAATATACATGTATCATATGTATATGCCTTTTGAATCAGCAATCCCACTCCTGATTCTTTATCTCATAGAATAAATGTGCCAGCACAAGATGATTTCTATAGTGTTCACAGTAAATAAAAAATGGAAACCAGAATAAATGTCGATCAACAACAGGAATTAGCTAAATAAAGGAACAGTTGCACTAGGGAATAATTGCATATATAATGACATATTTTATACAGCCATTAAGTAAATAATTTAGAGCTATACTGGTCTACTTAAAAGACATTCTACTAATTGCTATCAAGTGAGAAAAACAAGATGAAGAAAAGAATGTGTAATATGATCCAGTTACATAAAACAATATAAAAAACAACTATACATATGCATATGTGCCTGGAGGAGTGTGTGTGCATTGACAGGCAGACGAAAAACAGATAGGATGATGATTCAAGTACGGGGGAACTATGGAAGGATATATAGTCTACAACATGAAGCAACATGGGAAGAAAAGGCAATTAGGCAAGAAACGAGGAAAGAAATATAAATTCACAGTTACATGAAAATAAATGTGTAGACACAGAAATTAGCATTTTTAAATAAAAAGAGCATGAAAAATTTTTAAAAAGGGTTATTAGAAACCAGCTAATTTAACCTTCCAGATAATCCAAAGATTCATTTGTTCAACACTAAGTGCCTATTTTGTGCAATGAACAGGGACAAGGGTTGGTATCTCCTTTCCAATAACAGATCTAGTAACAAAGAATCCATCTAGTCCCAAGGATCCCATTCCACATTAAAACTGATATTATGAGAGAAAATTCTTCCATGTGGTTAGCTGAAATTTGCTTCTTCACATAAGGAGAAGGAATGAATCTAATCTAACCTCCATCCACGTACCTGTCTTCAGATATTTTCAAGACAAATATTTTATTCACTTACCAACATTTACAGGTAGCTCCCTACTTTCATACACAATACAGCCCTTAAATTATGCCCAGGAGTTGAACGTGTAGACTCAGACTTAAGGGATTTAAATGTTAAAAACTGACAAGCTGAAAAATATTGCAACTCAGATCACAGAGGATTGGTTTCCCTAATGCAAAGAGCTCTCCTACAAATTACAAAAGAAAAAGATCAGCATCACTATAAGAGTTAAGGAACAGGAGCTCTACTGCACAGCAAAAGGCTATAGTCCTTTAAAAAATGTTCAACTTCACTCATTTAATACAAATTAAATCTATACTGAGGTACCATTTTTTCACCAATCAGACATAGACCAAAAAGTCTGGTAACACATTGTGTTGGCAAAGATGTAAGCACAGTAATTCTTATACCTTCAGCTTTTAGGAACAGATTCTATAAACTCATAGGGAGCAATGATGAATGCACAGTTATTCACTGTAGCAATGAAAATCAGTAATAGCAAAAGAATGGAAACAAATGTCTAACAGAGAAACTGATTTGTTTTTTAAAGTACAGTACATCTACACACTTTTATGAAAGAATCACAAACTACAAAAACACCAGATAGCAAGTCTAAAAGAAAAGTTTATATAAGACGATTATTTCTTAGTATTCTTGGTTACCAAATCGATAGATGGAAGAATGGGCTTTCTGAAAGCCTAAGAATCTGACAGTTTTCACTAAAATGACAAAAGGTCTCTTGAAGATGGCATCTCAAACAAACGGACTTTTAAACCACCTTATTGTCATTTATGGCTGTTACGTTGAGTGTGTAAGACCATGGTCAGGGTGGTCACCAATTCTGTCCACACAATAACACACTTACTGAAGGCTCATCAGGTGAATATTGGTGGTGGTTTTTATTTTCCTTTTTCATTTTTCCTGAAACTTGTTTCCAGGGGAAAGGTGGTTTATTCTTTAAAACTCTTGAATGTGCAACCAAAAAAATCTATTTTGGAAATTGTATTGTAAACACAACAATGATACAGCCACTCTTTGGAATATCATGCTGTCATTAAATGTTCATGACAAGTTTGTTAAATATTTGGTATAATGCTAAGCAAAGGAAGCAAAATATTATTACATAGTTTTAGGTTGTATATATAAAGATGAACAGTGCTTTTATCAAAAGCAAGATAAACTCCATAAAAAATGTCTGAAAGAAAATACATAAAAATGTTAACTAACAATGGTTGTCTCTCAGTAGCATTTTCTTCTGCCTTACATTTTTCTATATATCTTAATTTTTCTATGATAAAGATTTAATATAGAGATATTAATACATACATAGGTAAAAGCTTTTAAAATGGATAATTCTGAATGTGTTAGAAAAAAATAAGAATCATAACATCAAACACATGAATAGAAAACTATGTTTATCTTTGTTCTCTCTGAACAAATTTGTCTGGTAATTATTAAAAATGTAGTTATGAAACAAAATCTGAATCTCTGTAACTTCCCTTCAATTTTGCTGTGAATCTTAAACTGCTATAAAAAATAAAATCTTAATAAAAAAAACTCTGGAAGATAAATATATACTGAAGACAAAAGTGACAGAACAAAGGAAATTAAGCTTTCATAAGAAAAAGGGCCTTTTTCTCCAATGTCCAAAAGTCTTGCGGAAAGAAATATTGCAAATTTTAGTTAAAATGTCACTCAAGAAAGTAACACACACTCTCTCATGAAAGAGAAACAGATTTTTTTTCTCCATTTCTTAATTGTTTGCCAGGAAGAAGTGACAGCTTTCAGTTCAAGCTCTGACCTCTGTGATTTAAACCTCCAAACAAAAATGTTATTATGGTTACCTCACCCCCCAAGATTAACTTGGAAAAATTAACTCTGGCTATCATGCTTTCAACTCTAATTACGCTGAAATTTTACTTGTAAAACTACTTGAATTTACTGAGTGGTGAACACATAATGCAATATATAGATGATGTATTATAGAATTGTACACTTGAAACCTATGTAGTTTTATTGACCATTGTCACCCCAATAAAGTTTAATGAAAAAATACTTAAATTTAAAATTAAAAAGAAAACTGGCAGTAACTACAACTCAAACTTGCTACCTCACTGTGATGGTTCTCTATGCCTAGACTAAGTCAAGTCGAGGGTTAAAATCCACTTCAAGAAAGAAAAAGGCAGCAACTGAGATCAAGAGGGAAAGTCATCATTTATTCAAGAGAAGTCATACACCTTTTTAATTACAATAAACCAGTACGCTAAACTGGTCTATAAATTTTAATATTTATACAGAAAAATGTCCTCATAAACCCATTTTAGTCTGCAAATAAAATGCACAAATTCCATTTTCACATTATTTACCACAGATCTTAAAACTCACAATGACATCACTGTGAGAATAACACACTACAAAACATACACTTAACCATAAATACTGCTGAGTTCCTCATAAGGAGCTTAAGAGAACAGTTATTTCAAGTTGCAATTAACAATGACAGTCCCAAACTGATTTATTTATATGTATTGCAGATATTTTCATTTCAATCAAAATGAAATGCTTCTTTTTCAGTCTCAACAGCAAATTTAACCATTATCCCCACCTACAGAAAACAATGCCTAGAAAAAGTAGGAATGCATCACGATAGCCAGGCATCAGACAGGTACAAAAACATTGCAGCATATATTAGAAATCATCGCAGGACGACCAATAAAATAAAAATTTTAAATTCCTTCCATACAAAGGATGTTTGCAGATGGGGAAATACACACACTCCAAGGTGCATATTACAGAAGTATATATCGATTCACTCAACAACTACTTGAGCACCTGTGTGTTAGACATTCTTTTAGGTGCTAAGGATTCTTAGTGAAGAAAATGTTCCTGTTCTAATGGAGGGACAGGGAGAGAAAGCAGGTCACACATAAACGTATAATATGTTGGAAATGCCAAGAAAAAAATAAAGCAGAGTATGCAATGGAGAAAGGGAGTTCAGTAGATGGGGAAAGACTGCAATTTTATGTAGGCAGATCATGGAAGATACTTGAGCAGAACTGAGAGATAATAAGCAAAGCTGCATGTATTCAGAAGAGCATTCTAATTATAGAAAAATGCAAAGATCCTGTGAGGTGTGGGGACATGTCTGGCATGTGTGAGGAACAGCAAGGAGGTCAGGAACACAGTAACAGAGTGGGCAGGGGGAACGTGGCAGCAGATGGGGGTCAGACGGGGAGCCAAATGTTCAGACGTGGAGAGCTGGCTGGTATCAGCTGAAGAGCAGATTGTTATACATTCTAGAACTTTGAATCCCTTCGTGGGAGTCATTATACCACAGAAATAGGCAAATGCTACAAATCAGAGGCTTTCCCCCTCTGGAGATCCAGTTTAACCGTACACTGCTGCCTGTATGCCACTTTAAGTACAGTCGTGTGCCACATAAGGACATTTTGGTCAACAATGGACCACAAAAATGACAGTGGCCCCATAGATTATAATGGGACCGAAAAACTCCTACCACCTAGTGATGTCATAGCCATAATAATATCATAGCACAACACATTACTCTCCTGTGTGTGGTGATGCTGGCGTAAACAAACCTACTGTACTACCAGTCCTATGAAAGTACAGCACGGACAATTATATACAGTACATAATACTTGATAACAAAGACTCTGTTACTGGTTTATGTATATACTATACTATACTTTTTAATCATTATTTTGGAGTGTACTCTTTCTACTTATAAAAAAAATTTGCTGTAAAGCAGCATGCCGTGTTAGGCGGACAGCAACCTCATAGCTCGTGTTTACCATGTCTCTTGATTGCATCATTTTCTCTTGTACTTGGTTTAATCTCATGTTGTTTTCTACAGTAACATGCTGTATAGTGTGGTAGCCTAGGAGCAACAGGCTATCCCATACAGCATGGGTGTGTAGTAGGCTACGCTGTGCAGCCCGGGTGTGTAGTAGGCTGTACCATCCAGCCTGAGTGCGTAGTAGGCTGTACCATCTAGGTTTGTGTAAATGCTCTCTGTGATGCTCCCACGACAAAACCGCCTAAAGACGCGTCTCTCAGAACACATCCCATCGTTAACAGCACATGCCCATACTTTGTCTGTTACGTTGAGATCAGAAGCTGTTGGAAGGGGAGTCTTCTGCCTTCTATCATCAATCCCACTGCTTGAGTTCTGACCATAAAGAACAAAGGACAAAAGCAGGGAGACTAATTTGGAGGCTGCAGATATAATAATCCAGGGGAGATATGTTGGTGGCCTAAACCAAAGTGCCAGTGGTGAGAGACGGAGGAAACTTCCAATTCTGGATACGAAGAGCTGTTCTGATTTGAATCAGTATATGGCAATAGTAAACAAGCTTCCCGCCTATAACGCCACAATATCCAGCACTAATCTAAATACTCGTATGTCCTTCCTGGTTCTGAATTAAGACTGCTAGTTGGATTTATAAAGAGCTTGAAAAGCATAAAGAACCACGAAATAGTCTTAGATGTACATTATAGATCTTCAGCTATTAATGATTCCATTATCATTTCAAGTGATAAACACATATATTTATTAAGCATCCGTTTATATAAAGCATGGCAGGGGATGCAAAAAAAATCTATAATCCAAGCCCTCCATCTCTAGAAGGTTACAATCTGAAATCTAAACTAAATAATTCATATAAAAAAAGATACAGATTCAAGGCAGTGAAAGTAAAAGGTATGTGGTAGGGCTAATGAATATTCTATCTATTGGGGGGAAGGAGGAAAAAAATCACTGAACAGACGGGACTTGAGCTAGGCCTTGAAGGATGGACAGTATGAGACTGTGAGAGAGGAAAGAAAGGAACCTTTCAGGCAGTGAATCTGCAAAGGAAAGGAGCTGGGATAGAGGTGGGAACGCACTCGGTGGTTGGGAACTAGCAAGACATTCATGAGCATGGGAGATGGGGGTTACAACCGTAGAGGATGGAGACAGACGTAGAGGATGGAGACAGACGTAGAGGATGGAGACAAACGTCTGAACTCCCAATTCCATCACTTACTAGCTTGGGCACGTTATTGGGAACCCTCCAGCCTCTATTTCCCTCAGCAGTGGCAATTACAGTAGGACTAAATTAAATAAAATTATGCATGTATGGTGCTTCACATAACCTGGAAGTTAGTAAGCAGTCACTGGTTACCAAAAACAACATTATCATTAAAGAGAGAAGGATAAATTGGAACTCAATTACAGAAAGCCTTGAATATCAGACTAAGGAACTTGCATTAAATCCTACCGATAGAAGCAAGCAAAAGTTTTGCGTGAAAAATGATTTCGCAAGTGAAATTTTAGAAAGATAAATCTGGCAGAAAGATACAGAATTGATTGATTGCAGAGGAAACGCTGAAAGTTGAGTTGCTATTTAGATAAAAGTCCAAACACATGGTTAAGAGTTTAAAGAAGGGTAAAGGTGGTGATAATGGAAACACGAAGTTCCACATAAGTAAGATGAGAAAGGTAGGCTCCAACTAGAATTTAGTTTAGTAAACAAAAGGGCGAGATACTGAACTATACACTTCAGAAATGAGTAGGATGGTAAATTTCATGTTACACGTACTTGACATTTTTTTAAAAAAAGGATAGGAAAGTGTTGTCAACAAAAAGGGAATAGCAAAATATTAATTTTAACTCAAGTGATTGGAAAAACCAAAGGTACCAATAAGAAAAACACAGTAAAGTCATATCAAGGGGCTCCACGTGGGGAAAGGACTCCAGGTTCTTGTTGAGTTTAAAGCGAGGCCTTGACAGCCAGAAGAACGTGTAGAATATCAGAGAGCCAAGGCTGAAGCTCACTCACTGATCTAATAAAGACAATCAGGGGCGGGGGGTAAGATTCCAGCACGCATAAACACAGTAACATACCCAAGTCACAACTGTTCATAATTGGCTTATCAGTCTTTACTATAATTAAAAAATGAATGGATATTGTGACTTGGTGACTCTACTTAATACAGACTGGAGAGAAAACAAAAAGTCTTTTCTGAGGCATCACAAAACCTGATTACAATAAAAAGCAGCCATCATCACTACCTATTTTATTCATCTTATAATACAAATAAGACTGTAACAGCTCCAGTAACCCAATGGCACTTTGATAATCCTATAATTTGGACACCATATAGCCTAAGATATAAGGTTACTATGTCCAGTTTGTTCTCCATATATACCTTAAATGTTAGCGGTGAATTCTGGGTTTTTTCCATAATTACTAATATTTTTTGTATACTTTTCTTTGAAGAATAACATAAATACAGAAAAACATATAAGCTTGGTGAATTTTCACAAAGTGAACACACCCGTGAAACCAGCACCCAAAATAAGAAACAGAGAGAGCATAACTGGCACCCAGAAGGGTCCTTCAGACACTTTCCCCAACCCTCAACAAGGATCAGCAATCTCCTGACTTCTGACACCACGGGCTAGTTCTACCTGTTTGGGAAACTTATATAAAAGAATCATAAAGTATGATCTCTTTAGTGTCTGGCTTCTTTTGCTCAGCAATGTATTTATGAGATTCACACACTGTTACATGTAGTTGTAGTTTGTTCATTCTGATCACTGTTTAATGCTCATTATGTGATTGTACCAGAAACTTATTTACCCATTCTACCGTGGATAAGCATGCGGAAAATTCCCGTTTGGACTATTACCACTAGTCCTGCCATGACCATTTCTGTCTCTATCTTCTGGAGAATATAAGCACACAATTCTGTTGTGTATAAACGCAGAAGTGAAACTGTTGAGTCATGGAGCATGCATGTGCTCAGCTTTAGTAAATAACAAATGAACTTTTAAGGAAGAAATATTTTAAGGACTTTATAAGGAAATTTAAATGATTAATGATTTATCAGAAAGTGCTGACTTTCAGAAACTACTTTCAAGAGGGTAAACACTGAAGCAGGGTGGTTGAACCACACTGCTGCTAAAGAGGGCAACTTTAGAATATTTTCACTAGCACTTTAGCCTGTGATAGTAACAGTTAGAAGTAACCAAGTTTGTCTTATCCTTTCTGGAACTGATGATGTTAAAAATTTAGAAACAAACCATTGAAGAACCATTTCTATGAATAAAGTAACCACTTTCTCAATTTGTTACAGTGTATAAATGTTACAAGTCAGAATTCTGCAACAGTTAAGACTGTACTCATTTAATCACACTCCTGGAAATTGAAAGGGACTTCAGAACTAGTCTAACCTTCAGGAGGCTGTCTTCTATATCAGTGATCATGCTAACAAACTTTTATTTATTAGCATGGAACATAAAGAGAACATCAGGCGAAACTAAGGGAATCTGAATAAAGCACAGACCTTAGTTAACATTAATGTATAAATATTGGTTCATTAATTGTAACAAATGTACCACATGTGAGCTGTTAATAATAGGGGAAATGGGAAGCAGGTAAATATGGGAATTCTGCGTACTATTTTCACGTAAATCCAAAACTTTTAAAATAAACTTTATTCTTAAAAATACTGCACTGCAACATAATCTACAGATTGTAACACACCTACCTACTCAACTCTTCTCCGAATGCACTCCAAATGCACTTAAGAGCTATTAGACTGACTCTCTCTCTCTCTCTCTCTCTCTCTCTCTGTCTCGCGCGCGCGTGCGCGCGCACCATCTATGGATTTAGACACATAGATATACAGGAGAAGCATTCTATCTATTCTGATTTTGGTTTTGCTCCTAGCTATAAAATCATGAACAAGGCTCAGATTTCCTTTTTTATCCTAACTAATCTGACCTTTTTGAGTATACAATATAAGTACTTAATGAATCATTAAGAAGCAATCCCCCAGTTATCTGTAAACAATAAAATAAAAGCATCCAAACTCCAAGCCTCCAAGTAAGGTCAATTCTCCAATAAATCATATTTTTGTGGTTTAAATCATCGAGCCTTTGCTTTTACATCAGGGAGGAATAAAGGAAAAGAAACAGACTGCACCTTACAGTGAGTAGGGAAAACAAGTAGCCCTAATACGGTATGAGACCTAGTGGAAAGACCTCTGGGCAAGGAGGCAGGAGATCTAGATTCTCGATTCAGTTCTGCCACTAATCTGCTCTGAGATCTTTGAACATTTCCCTGAACATCTCTGTTCCTCAATTTCCATGATCTCAAGTCCATTTTAAGCCTAATATTTGTTCCATGAATCAAGAGGTCCTTTAGTTATCACTTCTTGGCAATGCCACATATCCTAGTTAAATCTTTTATCCATATCTGTTCTATAGAACCCTTAGGATCTCTAAAAAGAAAAGTAATATCCTGCCACTGGATACATTTTTACACCTCCTGAGAGACAGGGGGAGGGGAGAGAATATAATAGAAGGTGGACTGCCATCATACATAGCTTTCCATTTCATTAACCTGTATTAGCAATCCTACCACTATATATATTACAAATATTACTTGCTCATCAGAATTCTGACACAGGTCATTGCTTTCTCTTTAGAAGACTATTTGCATTCAATTGTGGTTGTAGCAAGTTTATATCTAAATGCAACTTGAAGTATGTTTTTTCTATCGTAGGAGTTGGCATTTTTTTCTTAAAGAGCCAGATATTTTAGACTTTATGGGCCACTGGTCTCTGTCACAACTCAACTCTGTTGTAGCAAAAAGCAGCTATAGACAACATATGAACAGATCTGTGTTCCAATAAAACTTTATTTACAAATATACACAGTGGTCTCGGCTATAATATGCCAATCCCTGTTCTATAATATCAAGAGAAGGAAAATCAACTGGCAAGACAGATTTTTATAAAACCACATCATGAGTTCACATTGAAATAAACTGTGTTGTGTTTGCAGGAAGAAAATGCTTATGAATCATGATTTTCACATACCTGAGAATGTTCAAGTTTCCCCTGCGTGAACAGGTCACATCACCAATACCTAAGACAGAGCAGGAAAACACTCTCCCTTACATGGTTGTTATGACATAACGGGGGATGTGTTAATTTACATAGGCAAAATTTACAAGGTGACCTGCAAAAGTAAAATACCAAGTTTTAGCAACTTTAGCAATAAATACAGAAATCCAAACCTCATTAATGCCAAACATGACTTCTCCCATATATTAAGGAAATTAATTCAGATAAATCTCAAGGTCATTGGCTGTCCTGGGAGAACTGTTCTTTCTCCACGCAACCCAGCTGGTTTAGACCAGCAGACCCTTGGTCATCCATAACCTATTAAATTGCCAAGAGGCCAGAGTAACTAATGGTTTGTGCTGACTAGAAGTTCTGACTGATTCTAGAATGGGAGAGGGTTTGCTCATCTACACAGGGTCTAATCAGGCCAAGATCGGATCTCTCATCCCTAGGGTCTACCCTGGTGAAAATGTGCCATTCTGGGATAGTCCCCTCGCTAAATGCAGCACCATGTTAGCTCCCAGGTGTTCAGTAGCAGCCTGGAGCAAAGAGCCGGCCCACAAGGATCAAGCAAGTGCCTTTTTAAAGACTAATCTGAAGAAGTTCCTCTACATGGCTTTGCAAAGTAAGCAAAAACCATGCCAAATAGTAAAAAAGGCACTTACTTGACTCCCACAGGCCAGCTCCACACTCTAGCAGCTAAGATGTCACTGACATGGTACATGGAGAATGAGGTGGAAACGGTATCTTGCCAACCACCGTAGGAAAGGTAGTGAAAGACCTAAAAGAATAGAAAAGAGTAAAGTCAATGTCAAAGGTAAGGCCCTCCTGAGCCTGCTGACGTAGGCACCTCAGCATATAATGCCAAAACAGAGAAGGAAGTCTGAAAAGATCTGTTTCAGGTCAATCTTAGCTGCCAGTCAGTTATTACAGTAACTCTTAGAACAACAGGGCACTTTTTAAAGAATATGAGTTATAACCTAGAAGAAATCCAGAATGGTTATGAGAAACTGAAATGTGCATTTTCCCCCACCCCAGAGGAAAAAAAGTATTGAATCTTTGATAACCACGTGGTAATCTCATACAGATGTAAAAATGAGACTGAAACAACTCATAAATCCGTATTTTAAAAACAGTTTTAATGAAGAGAAACTTTTTTCACCCCATCTGTAGATAGAACCATAATAAACAATGAAGAAATAAGAAATGTTTTTAAAAACTTACGGGGACCCTGGCAATAGAAGACCCAAGCTATCCAGGTTCATTTAGGAACTTCCACTCATTTCAGAAAAAAACTTTACAAGACTTAGAAATTTGGGTTCATTAAAAAAAATCTTGCCTACTCACACAACTCTCTGGTTTAGGAGTTGTTTCAAAATGCTTGACTTATGGCAAAGTGAATCAGAGATCACTCAACAATAATAACAACAATTTTTAAAAGCCTGTTCACACATCACTACCTCCTCTCCCCATACCTACACTGTTCATGGGTAAAATAATTCATCGGGGGAAAAAATCGTGTGATTTGCAAGAAAAACACCAATAGTGAGAAACAAAAATCATTCTTAATTAGCAATACCATCTCTCCTCCTTTTATCTAATCATTCCTATCCCTCCAAACCCCAAAATCTCTTCTTTTACTTGCAGGTCCATTCAGCACTCCTTCCATGAGAATCACAATGGAAGAAACAGACAGATGAGTTTAATCGTTCTTGAGGCACCAGAATCTATCCAATAAGAAAAAGCAAAGATAATTTAAGTTTTCATTCCAAATAAGTTTTAATATGCTTAAAGTTGAGTCACATTTTTAAGACACTGTGGTGATTCTAACTGCTCAGGTCTCAAGTAATTTAATTAGAATGGGATTTTCACTGTTAATAGCAGATCTGGACAGACTGCATTTTGGGTGCCTAACTCACATTTTCTTCTCAATTTTGGCTTGTGTTCGCCTTGCCTTAGCAACGGTCCTTGGAAAGCATCCCATTTATTAGTGTTTCCCTTGCTGCATCAGCATTTCTGGTTAATGCACTACAGCAATTTGGAGGGACAACCTGAATGAAGCTCTGTACTGTACATTTTGCAAAAATTTTCATACCATTATCAAAGATGTTACAAATGAAATTGGGAAGAAAAAATATTTTTCAGAGATTGCTTTTTTAAAACAATGACTACAAGGTAAGAATATACACTGTCAAGTACAAATACAAGATTTATTATTAAAACAAGTATTTATTTCTCACCAACTACTTGCCTCAAAAAGAAGTAACTCCCCTCATTCCTTATTTTCCTTTGCTCCACAAAACCACGACACCATTCAAGAACAGTCTTTTTACTATTTAAGACACATATTCTTCTACAAAATAAAGAAAATGTCCCAAATTGCAAATTATTCCAAACACAGAAAAAAAAACCAAGAAATAAATGTCAACACGTTTCCATCCACAGCTTATCTGCACTTGAAAAATCTGAGAATTTTAATACAGTAAACCAAGCTTTGGCTGCAGCAATTCAATCCCTCATGAGCTCACTGTATTATAGCAGACGCTGGTCTGTATTTTGCACAAGACATGTTCATCTGTGTAATGAAACATTACTCTTCTCTGCCTTCTCTTGGGAAGTACAAAGGGTTTTCCCCGGAATATGATAAATGAGGACATTCCATACCAAAAAAGGAAACTGGCTATTTTGAAAGTCCAAACAACATTCCTAGTCCAACTTTAAAAATGACATAATATATTTCTCCTTCCTGTCCTCCCCCTCCCCCCAACAAAAATATTCAGTTACAAAGATTTTTGATCAACAGGAGAATGGTTAAGTATGTGGAATACCATAAAAGTGAAGTTCACAAAAAAGTTAAAAAGTGAGTGAAGTTTAAATATTTTTTAAACTATTAAGCAAAAAGGACAAATTCTGTAAGAATACATACAGTGTAATATCTTCTTAAATAAAGTTTAAAGCATGCTTACAATACTATATAAGGCTTATACATACACAGCGTGAACACAAGCATGGGAATGGCAGATACCAATTTGAGGAGGATGTTACTTTTGGGAGAGAGGGCAGGAAACAGGTGAGGCAGCAATTATCATTGTAGTTTTAATTTCTCAATCTAAAGGAAATCCATTACTCGACTTGTTTTTATAGACATACTTCATAATTTTTGAAAAGAAAAGACTTTTTTCCTTGGATGTTTGCCTGAACACAATACAATTTCTTGATGAAGGACCCTCCTGTGCCCCTCCCTCCCCAAAAAGACCTCAGGTGATGGAAGAGCCTTTCCAAGGGAGCCTGCTCGCCAGTAGTTATCTTCTGTCTTTTCTTCCCCGCTAGAGCTGCTACTTTCTGATGCTGGCTATAATACGACCTTCAGATCTGTAAATCAGGGCCCTAGCTTGCCTTTACTTTTAATCTTACCAAGAATTCTCATTTCAGGCAAGAAATCTATTATAGTTCCCTTTCATTTCCCCCCTTTTACTGCTAAAAGCTCCAGCAATCATTAGAAAGAAAGCCATTATATATTTAAAGCTCACCTGACTTTGTGGCACCTTGGCCAAGCTATGAACTTGATTTCATTCTGAATCAAACACCAACGCAAAATGAGAAATTAAAGAAAGTACTGACTGGAATTCAATTCTCCATCTAATAAATGAATATTCCAAAGTTCTGCAATATGTTATACTACAATTCTGTTTTACCATCTCAACTATGCTTAGACAGCATTTTGTTTTGTAGCTTGTCAGAGCTGGAAATGGAAAAAAAAAAGATTTCATTTTGTTTGGAATTAAACCGAGAACAAAGAAACAAAACCTCACTATTAACATGCATACATGTAGTGAGTATACCCTTGGAATTCCCTCAAAAAAAAAAAATCAGTACCACCTCTTCTTGATCAGAAAAGTCATTTATCCTGTCTATTCAGGGCTTCTAACACCAGCATTTAAAGATAAGGGAAAGATGGGCAAAAAAAAAGAGAGAAACTGACAGACATAAGCTAGTCTTCTTCTGTTTACAAAAGAAATAAAATTCCATCAAAAACTTTCAATTTTCTCATTAGGTTTTTAGTACCTCTTCCACTCCAGTCAATCTATCTTTAAATATTTCTTTAAAGTATTCTGACATCTATACTCTGTTTTAAAATGAAAAATAGGTTTTTATCACAGTTGGCCACTTGCCACAGCCCTGCTTCATGGCAGCGAGCAGGATTCTGGCAGTGTGAGATACAGGATACAGTGGGGGCAGAATGGAAATATAGAAGATTAGTTCCAAAATAAACACCTCCAAAAATCTGTCATCTTTGAAAATATATATATGCAGGGAATCTAGAGTTGGCAGCACCTATTTCAAATAGTTCATTTCTCTCTTCAGCAGCGCCGAGCCCTTCACCCCACCCTCTGCTCCCCTACTCAATCCAAACACTTGTCAGGTGAGATGCATTATGTCAATTTCTTAAGTTACTTACAACATAATAGCACTACAGTCTTTTTCATCACTATTTTAACTTAGCATTTTACATAGTCCTGCTGTTTCAGCACAATCAGTGAACTCTTTTAAGATTATTAGCTGCTGCCTGAGTCAAAGAAAAGTATCTCCTTCTTCATACTTCTAAGACTCCCCTCTCTGTAGTATCGAGGCATATAACGTGATCTACAGCTGCGTGATCCACTGGGTAGAAGGATCTAGACAACGGCCTCTAAGGCTTTTTAACTCTCTGACTCTCATTTATTCAACACGGACGGAGTGTCTATGTTCTTGACACTGTATTCGGCTCAGTTCACAGAGTCTGGGAGAACAGACCACGATGGGCAACTCATCACTTATTACTGAATCCCACAGTGTACTTACAAAGGAAAACAGACACGTTTCCTGTGTTAGGCTGGCAGGCCACAGCTCAGAATAAACTAATTATCAGAACAGTGCCATCATCGTACACCAGCACTCCAGCATTAACTGCTTTTTTCCTTGTCCCATCTCCCCAGCTCTGAGGTCCCCACCACGTCCACACCTCGTCCCCAACTCCCTCAGCAGTTTGGCTGGGAAAAGTAGACAAAAGAAAAAGATGGGACTAAAGACATAACGACCTGTTGAAGAGGAATGCAGGGTAAACTGTTCATCAATACGGAAGAATCATGCAAACTGTCCTGAAAAGGAACTAGAAAGCCATTTTTCTTCACTTTAAGCCCTTGCCCTTTTGAGAATAAGCAGGTATGTTACACTTGAGTTTATGATTTTTATACAAGCCTCCTAATGAAATAACATAAAAATTATTTATGATGTGCTACATAAAAGCGATATGTGTCTTAAGAAGCCCTGCATCCTTACTTATTAAGACCAAAGAGGTTAAGTCAGTTGCACAAAGTTAAATACTATGTTTCCCCGAAAATAAGACCGGGTCTTATATTAATTTTTGCTCCATTAGGGCTTTTTTCAGGGGATGTCTTATTTTTTTCATGTACACCAATCTACATTTCTTCAAATACAGTCATGTCATCTTCTTCTGGAACATCGTCCTAATGTACTAAATTCATCCATCTGGCTGACGATCTTAAGTGGGGCTTATTTTCGGGGAAACACGGTAGCAAGTTCATGGAACAGAAAGGAACAGAACCTTGAGCCTAACACTATTATACCACATGGCACCTAATCCTCTTCAATTACTTTTATTTTGGTGACTGGGAAACACACACACACACACACACACAAACTCATATACACACATACACACTCTTTACCACTTCTATCATTTCATTTATTTACTTCACAAAACTAATAAAAAAAATCTGTGATAGTACAGTGACCCTTTATTCCCATAAGATTTCAAAAGGCTCACTAACTATATTGCAAATACAATCTCTACTGGTAAAGCAGATATTGTAATGTCTCTAAACAAATTGTCATAGTTATCAAATAAATAGAGACTTATCTTTGTATTGTAATACCTAGAAGACCGAAGAATATGTGCTTTCTAAGTAAAGCAATCCAGCAAAGTACCTAGTCAATTGAATGCTAGAGAATAACTCCAAATAACTTGTTCTCAATTGTATTTTTTTTAATACCGCTCTTGAGAAACTAGGGTGGCAGAAGCAGTATGAATCTCACATCTACATTTCTAATGTGGAAAGAGAGGTTGCTAACATTTTACTAAGAAAAGGTTTCATGCTTAGGAATGAGCATTTTTGTTTTTTGTTTGTTTAAGATAAGACCATCATATATACAATGTTCAATATTCCCTAAACAGAATCAAGTCCTGCAAAAATGGAAAGTTAAAGAGAACAAAGTCAAAGAAAATTACTCAGAAGCATTCCTCTAATTAATGAACATATTGTTGAGTTTCTGCTTTGGAAGAATATAACATAGAACACACGCACAGAGATTTGTTGAGTGCTCATCATGCTACGTGAACTTTTTCATCCTGCTGTGCAAACCTTCCAGATTCTCATGGTATGGGGGAGGGGTGGGGGGCAGGAATATGGAGATAAGGTGGGCAACTGATTTCACATAGAAATTTAAAAATCATTTATATATGAATAAACCACGTCAACACATTTTTATATATAAAAGTAGAAGCAGAGCATATTTAACTGACTGTAACAAGAAACACATAAAGTTTCAGCGCCCGAGGAATAGAATCAGGTGGCCTTGGACTGAACTGCCTTTCTACCTGGGACCAGCTGATAGTCCCCATATCCAATCACCAAGTTCTACCAGTTCAATTTCCTAAATCTCCCTCCTCTCGCTTCCCTTTTCTCCATCCCCAGTGCTGCTGTCCTAGTTCAGGTGTCTTATGCCTAATCCATTCTGATGCCCCTTCCTGGCCTCTCTGCCTTTCTGGTCCCATTCTCTCTAATCCAGCCTTCCTATGGTGGCCAGTGTGACCTGCCTAAAAGTGCAGAGCTGATCATGTGATTCCCCTACTTGAAATTCTTTGGAAACTCACCTATTGACTAGGAGGATTTTTCCAAACTGTGGCTTACCTTGTAGAATCAATTAAAGTGGATCCCAATCAGTATTCTTTAACAAAACGGAACAGAAACTACCTATGCTGCATACATCATAAAAGTATTGATTCATGAAACTTTTCTTAGTTTAATGCACACATTCATATGCTGGGTCATGATATAAAATGTATTTCTACTGTGGACTGAGTTTTAAAAAAACCACTGACCTACATAATAAAATTTCAGTCCTTCACAAGTCCCTTCAGTCTGATTCCCTCCCAGCGGTTAAGCGGCTCTGGAGCCGGACTGCTTGCGTTGATATGCCAGGTGTGCCCCTCATTAGCTGTGTGTTCCTGGGCAAATCGCTCACCCAGTCTGAGGTAACCAGCTTCACTATTTGTAAAATGAGGATCATAACAGTACCTACTCCTAGGGTGTCACAAGAATTAAATGAGATTATCTCTGGAAAGCGCTTTAAACATGCTGCACTTGATAAATACTAATTATTAATGGCATCGCTACTACTGTCCAGCCTAACGTCTGGCTATTCTTGCCCATAGTCCAGTTATGACAAACTATTGGCTGTTTCTCCAAAACATCTTGCTTCCCCATATGGTCACGTCAGATCCTGGTCTTGCCTGGAATGTGGCCCCCAGCTTCCCAGGCCCCCACACATTACCTTGCCTCATACTTCAGCTTAAGCGAGGCCACCCTGTGAAACATTGCCCAACTCTCTCAGGTAGGTCTAGGCAGCGCCCCCACTGAACGGTCATAAGGAAACAAAAGAAAGGCACAGCCAGAGTTACAGTCTTGTTTGTCCATGTCACCTGGCCAGACGACCATCTCAGAGGCATCTGTCTTTCCCAGCACAGCATCCCACAGAGTGAGAGTTCGACAGATGTTTTCGGAACAAGTCCAGGTTACTTACCCTTTCTAGCTCCTGGTTTTCTCCTCTGTACAATGGTAGCAGCATTTTGCCTGAGGATTGTTGTGTAGTACACTATACAATGTTATCAAAGTGTCTGACATAGAAACAATGCTCAGTAATTATCAGATCTACTAGAATCCTAAACTAAATTACAAAGATTCCTAAGAAGCATGCCTTAGCCCCTTATCAGCTAATACCTGGAGGGCAGGGGAGAGAAACAGATTTATGAAAAGTTGTCAAGGGGAAGGATGGTGAGATCTCTTGGAAGAAAACTGCAGTAGATGCTGGAGAAAGAAACATGGCTGAAAGAGCAGAAGATGAAAGAGAAGGAGGATCCATACTGACGGCCAGCATGGTATGGCTTTAATTCTAGCCAGACGGAGGCTAAATCTCAGCTCCAAAATATTTGTCTTCTCCATTTTTGCATCCCAAGCATTACAACAGTATATGACACTTAAGAAGAAGTGAATCTATCCCATCCTCAATTTCCACATATATAAAACTAGGACAATAATACCTCTCAGAGGCATGTGCTGGGAGTTAAACAAGGGAACAATGCCCTCAAACCTTAGACGCTTTCTTCTGTGTCTACTCCTGTGTCTGTACAAGTCAGGATGTTCACGCTAACCTATTTGCTTTCCTGTTCTTTGACAAATTATCAGTCACATTAACTTTCTGTAAAGTTTAAAGCAGACATTAATACTCTTAAACAGCCTGTAACACCACTTACTATAGATAAATAATAACTCCAAAGTAGTCCAGTCTTAGAAGGCAAAAAAAACACACAAAAAACAGAAGTTTAAAGGATCGTGTAACCTATAAGCAGCACAGTGTTAAGTCTTTATGTTTGAGACTGTCCTCTGGACAGCCGCAAACACCTAATGGGCTCTGCAGCAATTTTCTGGTGATTATTACAAGTGCTAAACAATAAAGTGGGCAATAAATAGTAAGAAAAAAATATGTAAAAATGGAAAACTTTAGTAGCAAAACATAAAGGGTAAACACCTCACTCTTCTGGATTAATACATACTATCAATGCCTTTAAACAACCTTTGGAAAAGGCTCTTATTTTTGAGATGTCAAAATGCAATATTATATTATCCAATTATTCCAGAATTGCATTAGAAAAAAGTTTTGGCATGCTATTAGACCCACGTGGTGTTGCAATTTACCAAGCTATATTTTTATCAATAGGAAAAAATCAAGATTGTATGCAGTTTATGGGTCAATAACTCACTAAACTTATTAAAATTGTTTTGCTTAAAGTGAACTTTAATTTTTACACAGGCTGTCTCATTACAAGCATTTAACAAAGTGCAGTGAAATAAATAAATAGATTGTTCCTCTTTTGTGTTCAACCTGAAGAATATAGGTTTTTAACAGGTATTATCAAATCAAGCTTGATCTAAGTCAGGGAGCAATTATTCAAGACTGAGTTTGAGTGTAAATACTTAATGGAAGAATTTGACCCCAATTCACTTTTAAAAACCAGTCTCAGCTTAATTGTTTTTAAAACGCAGCACAGAATTGTGTAATTTTGTAGGAAAAGAACTGAACGGGAAAACCAGCAGACGTGTGAGACATTTTCAGCTCTGTAGTAACTTGCTAGGCTATTAAGGAAAAGGCCGTTTCAAAGCTCTTGCATTCTTGTTTCCTTAACCTAAGATCTTTCAGAGCTCTAAATGTTAGGTTTCTTTTAAGTATGCGTCTTCCATTACAACATCTTAGCTTTTCTAATAATAAGTTATTCCTGTAATTCTAATACATCTATAAGCCATGGTATGGTATTGATAAAAAACAGAATATGGGATTCCCTTATATTGAGTAGCTATCTTGAGATCTTA
The DNA here is from genome assembly GCF_036562045.2 of Rhinolophus sinicus. Lineage (NCBI taxonomy): Eukaryota > Metazoa > Chordata > Mammalia > Chiroptera > Rhinolophidae > Rhinolophus > Rhinolophus sinicus. The sequence goes on along the minus strand of NC_133757.1, from coordinate 49,873,777 downwards.
AAAGGTAATCTTGCCCTTAATCTCAGAAAAACAAACAGAAATTTTTAAGAAAACCCACAGGACGTAAAGCTAGAATACAAAAAATAAAAGCAACATCTCAGCAGTTATTCAGATTACGGTACCAATGAAGTGCTACAGCATTTGAGCACGACCATTCCTCGCTTTTAACTTCACACAGGAGGCAGCCCCCAAACCGAAAACTATTCACATTCAGTTTTTGCCTTTGATATACCATTTTTGATGCAGCATTTTCTATTTAGATTTTCTTCTTGGAGTAGACTTCCATAGAGTATATAGAGCCCCTTGGGACTCAGAAAAGCTCAAATAATCAGAATTTGTTGAATAAATCCAAATGGACTCATCCAAATGTTTTGTGGGGTCCAAAATAAGCAAGATTTTGAGATTTAAAAAAAAGGATGTTTGCTTCCTTAAAAACAATTCTACTCTAAGCATATTTATACGGAACCCTCAAAAGCTTAATATTATAGTAGACTAAAACAACAACAAATCGAGAATCAGATTTAAACATATATTTCTAATAATCTGGGTATTAATCATACTTCTGCTCGCTCTGGTACCACTGTAGAGCTAATCCAATGATACCAACTCTCTCCATTAGTCCACCATAAAGAAGCATAATATACAACCAAAGACAACACTGGCAATACCAAACTTAAAGCAATTACCCAAGTGAGCCTACGGAAGCAATTAAACACATCAAACCAGGGGAGGGGAAAGAGTGTACCTTTTCATTGACAAGCAGACAAACAGGTGCATATTCAATTACTGCTTGTCTGAGGTCACCTATTTACCCAGCACTGTGCTGGAGTTGATGAGAGACATTTGAAAGGTAATGAGATACACAATCTTTGCCTTATCTTTTCAGTAAGATAAGATACCACAAATGAAACATTCAGAGAACAAGACAAGTCAGTGTCAATCTGTCTCCTGAAAATAATAAATCCTATCAGAATTCAGAGAGGACAAAATAGAAGAATAGAAAGTGACTAAGAGCCAAGAACTGCACCCATCAAGATTCAGACTAGGACTTCTTCTTGAACCCATCTCCATTTAAAAGAATTTTAATCCCAGATGTCATTCACCACAAGCATAACCTAACAAGTCACTTCCCTCAGTCCGCATTAGGTTTGTTTCCTCATCTGCAAAGTGAGGATGTGAGATTCAAAGAGGAGTCGCAGGTCAGAGTCTCTAACCTGAATTGGACCTCAGAGGTTAAAGGAGGATTAAGACTGAAATTCAGCTACGAGGACTGCATAAACATTTACTTCAGTATGGAAACATAGGACACCGCCGTACATACAGTGGAGTATTTGTGCTGGAGTGGATCTGGCAAAGCAAGACTGGGCCAGACCACGAGGAACCCAATCAAAGAACTGGGACTTGCCTCTGTGTCAGGCAATGTAACCTCTGTCAAAACTTTCAGGTTAAAGTGATATCTCTGCCAAAGAACTACAATGTGTAAAGTAGAGAGGGATAGCCACAAACTATACTAACAGTTCAATGACAGAATTAAGTAAACTTGAGATTTAGTAACTCAGCATAGCTGTTGACCGCTAGGAAATGCAACAGTCAAGCTGTCATAATCAGAGGCAAAACAGTTTGATTTAGCAAAAGAATTACACAGCTCACAATGAAAGGCAGTTCCCCACTTTAAAGAATCATCCTTGAAAATAGCAGCTACCTTCACTAACCACACAGAAAGGCATGAGACAAACATTTTGTATCAGTCTTAGTTACTGTTGCAAGCTGAGAAACTATCACAGGCTCTTCACATTCCAGGAAAAATTACACTAGATGGTACTAAAAATATTGAATAGGCCCCTACACCGTTACTCCTATCTACTCAATTGAATAATGTTTTAATGGCGGGGAGTTATGTTTTATAACTTTGCAGTCACATTTACCAATGAACTGAACTGCTTTGTTTTAGACTCATTCTCCAAATTGGAAGTAGATGGATTTCAAAAAACATGTCTCTCCAGCAGGAAGTTAACCAGTCCTGTAATTGGTTATGCCCCCCCGGCTCTACTTTACCATACCTACTACAGCAGAACAAAGGTGGCACAAGCTGGACTTGGGATCTAGCTCAATGCAGAGTGCCATCTGCTGCACATATACAGGATGTCTCATGTGCAAGATTCAATCTTAGTGTCTCTCAGGGACCTTTATAAGAGCAAGTTGTTTGTTCCCATATCTGCCTACCCCATTTGCCTCATACCAACATCTACTTAGAGAAAAATTCCCATTCATAGGGTTTTGAAATACCAGTACTTTCCTAATAAGCAACAGCTTACGGGAAGGATAGAGACGTGAAGGAGCAATTGCACTTTATAATAAGAACACAATAAGGGAGTCAAAATACCTGGATGGGTGGATGTCCTAAAACTGTTGCATATTAGCTGTGCAATCCTAACCAAGTCTCTCCTGTTCTGGGTCTCAATTTCTGGTGTAAAATGTCAAGAGTTACACAAATCTCGAAGAGATACCTTTCTAAGGGAGTCTTGTGAGGAATCATAAGAGTAACAGATGGAGGCAGCTGTGTACATGATAGCATCAGAGAAATCGCAGAAAAAGGAAAACAAAAACCTCTTTTATGCATTTTAAATAATCAGGTACAATTTTTTCAAAATCTTACAACTTTTAGTCCATTTGCAAGTCATCATTCCCGTAACACTTCTGCCCTTCAAAAATAACACTTTAATTGTGCTTTCAGTTACAAATTCAGCACATCCCCTTTACCCACCCCAGAATAGCCCAGAACACTTTCATGAAGTACCCACACAAGGAAGACACTCACAGCCTAACAGATCCGCATAGGGGAAAACATACAAGGCACAAATTTAAAAACGCTAAGTGAATACCACGCTCAAAGTCTTAAAAACAAACTGTGCAAAGTCAGAATATGTATTATCAAAATGCATAGATAAAGACAACTTGGGAAGCCTTTAAACTGTTTGAGGGAGAGGGGAATACAATCAGATTTTTGGGTGGCCTTTTTTTTTTTAGAGAACAAAACACGTAACTGGAGGCTATGAAACAGGCAGATCTACAATGAACTGTGGAAAAGCATGGCTCGCACCCAAAAGCTTCAGCAGAACACTACGTCAGGATGCCAAGTAGGAAAAAGTACCATTTTGTCACAAGAATAAGGATAGGGTCCACACCTATGACTAATAATGACAACACCAACTTGCGCTGACAGAGCATTCGTTCTTTTCATAGTTCTTTCACTTCATTTTACGCTGTCATGGGTCTTGGGGCCCCCTCTCTGAAAGCCTCCAGTTCAGTTTCCTCTCCAGAGCTTTGCAATCAGAACAAGGCCAGTGGATGGATTTGTTGAGGGCTGCAGGTACCAGTTGCTCCTATCAGGCTGTCTGCAGCGCTTCTCTCATTACCACGCTACACAACTTCGCCCTAGGATATAAAACCTACACTCTTTCTCTCGGAGTTGGCCAGAGACCAACACATATGTGTCTAGAAAGTCCAATGGAAAAGAACCTGCTGACTTGTGTGGTCAAGAACTTCAAGTTGATGTCTTGCAACTGAAAAAAAAAAAAATCACACACACACACACACACACACACACACACACACACACAAGCTGTTCAAAAAAAACTCGCGACTGACTATTGCCAGCCAGTGAAACCCAGCAATACCTGGTGAGCACAACCACCAAACCCCAGCCCCCGTGAACAACTTCGCACGTTCGCATCCCCTCTGCCTGCCCCCCACGCCTCCTCCCTCGGGCACGCGTGGACATGCTCGTGAACCGGCCCTCCGAGAGGACCGCCGAGGACCTCGCAGGACCTCCGGGGATGGAGCTTCCTCCCGCCTGAAGCAATGCAGCATCCCTCGCAGGGGAGCTGCTCCTGTGCCCACAGCCGCAGGCAGGCACAGGCGGGGATAAAGTTTGATCTCCCTGCTCGCCCACCCCCACAGGGCCGGGGGAGGCCCCGGGAGCGAGCCGCCAGGGTCCGGGTGCTCTCCGGGGACAGTTCACAGAAGCGCGGCACGGCCACTCTCCTGACACACACACGGCGGCCGCGTCAACTCAGGACACCCAACGCACCCAGAGGAGGAGGGAAGGGGGACAACTTGCTCGGGGCTCCGTTCGGGAGACTCGGGGCAGAGCTGTTAAGAAAGAAGGAGGGAGGGACCGCGATCGGGGGCGGGTCAGCGAGAGGTTCAAGTCCCGTGCCGTCCCCGCCCTGGTGTCCCCAGTCCTGCGGGAACATCCCGCCGTCGCCCCTCCTCCTCCTCCTCTCGGCTTCCTCCGCTCTCCCTCCCTTCCTGGTCGCCGCCGCAGGCGCCTGAAGGGCACGGCGGCTCCTCGCTGCCCGGCAACCTCGGGAGCGGCCGCCGAGTTGAGGTAACTCGCCAGCTGCCCCGGCGGCCTGCCTGCCGGAGGCTCCCACACGCCAGCGCCGCCCCGCCCTCCCCGGAGCCGCCGGGCGCGCTCACTCACCGTCCGGTGGTGCTGCTGCTGCCGGTGGCGGCTAACGCCCAGCCCGGGGAAGCAGCCGGCAGTCAGTGCTCCGCAGCCGCTGGCGCCCCCGCCGCCGCCCCGGGAGGAGAGGAGCAGCAGGAGCGATCTACCTGCGGCGGCCGCCATCTCTCAACTGGAAACGGCGCCGACCCAGGCAGCGCAGCGGACGGCCGGGGCGGAGCTGAGACCCGCCACTCACCGGCGCCGGACCAACTGCAGCCCTTGACTAAGTTGATGAGGCGGGGCTTCCTGCAAGGTCCAATCGACAGGCGGGAGAACCCCACTTGAGGCTGCCTGTCACTTCCAGAGTTACCTATTGTGGGACATAGTCAATTACGGGCAAATTCTCGGCAACTGGTAATTGGCACCCGAGCCCCTCAGAAGAGCAGCAATAGAGATGGCATACTCGATTCGGCTAACCTGCTCCAAGGATAGAGCTATGATAAGGATAACTGGGGAAATAGTCGTTTGTGCAAAGCTTTGTACTTCGTGAGTGTTCTAAGTTGGCAAAATAGGTACCAAATTAATAATCATTAACTAGGTATGCTTGGAATCTCAACGACACGCCGAGAATTATCATTCAGAACTGATGGCATTTGGATATGCTGAAATTAACCCTACATCATGGGGTGACCTAATGACTGTGGTAAGTAGTATAGTATGGGAGGAGTAGAATCAAGGTCCCAGAATGAGTACATGCCATCAGAGTGAATTAACAGACCTGTATTCATTTCACATACTCAATTAATTTTTATAGCAATTTTATACTGATATTCTGATATTACACTGTCCAGAAGCAACACTCTCTGTTCTCTTACTATCTTTGACCTTCTGTGCCCTTACTAAACTATAGAAACAGAACATGTTGGTAATGTAAGAAAAATCATGTAAAGGTTATTTTAATGAATTTTCATAATTTAGCTAAACTAGACATTAGAATACACTTGATCACTTTAATAATAATTCTTGATCACTTTCTCTTGGAAAATACATCTTTCCATGAGAAACAAGCTTATACTGAGAGCTCATTAAAGACTGAAAGAAACATTTGGGGTTCCTGAATTTCCTTAGAAGAGGATTTTCTTTGCTGTCGGTTTCTTATTGTGAGTTAATTAATTCTCACACCTCTTTTTTTAAAATCTGGAGCAGAAAAACAGTTTGGTAAGCAAATAAAAGTATTATTCTAAGTTTTGCAAAAACATCTTTGTAGTGTAGCCTCAGATGGCAAAGAAACAAATACAACACACAGAGACAATTTTATTCTATCTCCTGTTCTAATAATATTCTTTCAAATTTGACTGAAATGGTACTCTTTTGGTTAAGAATAGATAAATAATGAAGTCGAGTTGTGGTTTGCTTAATCCTTCCACCCCACCCCAGAACAGTAAAATGATTGGCTTCTCCAGGAGAGACTATTATGCCACTCACCCAAAAGGCATTTATTTATTGCTCAACAGTGAAACCTGAGAGCTCAAGAATGTGATAAGCCCCCCCACCCCACCCCACCCGTCCCCCAATTCAACAGCTGCACACACTAATCCCCCTAGTCGGAAATCTGACATTCCTGGAACAATTTCACTTACAGTCATTTTCTACCCATCTATATTTATCCCATCTGCATTTTATGTATTTACCCACACCATGCCATTTCCCCTTCTCTCTCTCTCGTTTCTTCACACCTTCTTACTAGGCTTACCATGGATTTCGGTTTGTTTTTATTTCCTGTGCCTTCACCAAATCGGGCTGTGCATCGTGAGTGTATCCTCCATCTCCATTTTACACTTCAAGAAACTCTCCTGACATTGCCTTTCCTCTGTTGTTCCAAGTATGAAACTTAGACTTGCATCCTGCAGTACTGAGATTCAGTTCTGTGCATTTTCAAGAGAACCACAATAAATAGGACTTTATTTTTAAGTGCATAAACCTGAAACTGGAGGGATTACCAAAACTTTCTTTTATCTACCAAGATGAAACTACAGGTAGGCTGTGTAATTTGAGGATCCATTGACTAAACTGAATTCTAATAATCCAGGGCTAGAAATCAATCTAAACAAACGTTAATTATCTCTTCACAAAGAAGATATTTTCCATAGCTGCAGAGGACATATCAGCTGGTCAGGCCCCATAAAGAGAAACTATAGATAGCTCAAAAGAAAGTCATCATCATACCTAAAAAAAAAAAAAAAAATTATATATGAAGAAAAATTATATATGAAGGGCAAAGGAATTAATATTCATTGACTACCTGCTAAGTCAGACGCTGTGCTGACCATTCTAGCAACATTACATTTCTAAAGGAAGGCAAAGTAACAAGAAAAAAACTGAAAAACATCGTAACTTTTGAGAGTAAAAAGTTGAAGGAAACCTAAATGTCTTCAAGAAGTTGGTTAAATTAGAGAATAACCCTATAACAGAATATCATGCAACCATTAAAAATGAATTTTCGCATCTATGTTTTTAAAATGTAATAATACAGTATAGATGATCTGTTTAAATGTTATATATATGTATAATTTAGATAGATAGATAGATGATTGATAGATAGACAGACAGATAGATACTTCTGGAAGAATAAACAAGAAATCATGTTAACTCTGGGGAGTTTTAAGAGATAGCCACCCTTTTGAATGGTTTAACTTCTTTCCACCTGCGTGTTATTTTTATCATTGTAAAAACATGGTCACTGAAACCTACATGGGTGCAGAATTGTTTTCTGTGCCAAGTTTTAAAACAAGTTGATCTTTTCTTCAGCTAAAACTAATCAGAACAGATTTCCTGAAGCATGAAATCCTAACTAGGTTCCCTACTAAAATATACACTGAAGCCAGCTCCCAAGGATGACTCAACTCAATGGAGTATTTGCCTAAGCATCCCAGAATAACCTGGGAAGGTAATGCACACAGTTCATTGACAAGAGCAAGAAAACATGAAAAAGATCTGCTTAGAGGTCTGGGGACTGTTTTCCACGGTTCACTGATAATGTGACTTATTATCCAAGTGAGATAAGCAATTCTTAAAGATTAAGAAAAAAATATATGAAGAAGAAACACAAGAGGAAAGGGTTTAGCCTTCAAATATTTATCATGATCCACAGCCTAGCTCTGTTCTCTAGCTATTTGGCTTCAGTATTTTACCAGATGTCATTATTCCTATTTCTGTACACCTACCCATCTGCAGTCATCTCCCCAACATTACCACTCACTTGCCCATGACTTCCTAGTTTCTGTGATCTTTTATGTCCTTTTCCTGTCAGCTTCTCAAGATCATAAATATCAGTCGTAAATATTTCTAGTAAATGTAGCAGAGAAGGGCTCAACTACTCTTAAACCCCATATCTTTTCCTTTCCTTACTTATGTCTAGTCTCATTTCATCACACACACACACACACACACACACACACAGTTTTCCTTCCTCATTTTTGTTTCCTTTTCTTTTCCCAATACTCCCATCCCCCTTACTCTAATATAGACTGCAGCCTCACACTGAATCATTTACATACTTTATGCACATAATTTACTAGATATATTCACATACGCCCTCTTAAAATTTTTGTGTGGCAGCAGTCTCATGCCCTGGCCTCCAAGGATGACTTACTCCGTATTCATTTTATAACTCAGTGACCCTGCAATCTAACATTCTTTTAGGTCAGCAATCTGCAAGTTTTTTTTTGTTTGTTTGTTTGTTTGTTTTTCTGTCAAGAGCACAACACCAGGAAAACATTGACTTGAGAAGAGCAAGGCTTGTTCAGATAGGACGGTCTTTGTTCATGTTTCTCAGGATCTGAGAAGTTGGCAGCAAACTTTACCGCTGCCTTTTTTTGTGTTGGATTCGTAGCCTCCAATGGCCTTTGCTATTTACTAGACCTTTGGAGTCAGGAAGTCTTTTGTCTCTATCTGAAGTGATTCAAAGGGGCAGGACACTAATTTCATACTCTAATAAACCACATTTCCTAAGTGTACAGAAATTCAGCATACCTTTTGATGGAACCCAACATCATCCATTCCAGAGGATTCAAAAGTACCAAAAAATCGTAAGAACTTTCTCTCACAAACCTGAATTACTAAAAAAAAAAAAGAAAAAAATTCCAAATCAGTAGTGTTCCCCTCTCTCAGCACTGTCATGGTATTTATTACCCATACCCTGAACATGCCCTGACTTTCCAATCTCCAACTCTTTGCTCCTACTGTCCCCGTAAGCACCTGCTCTACTCTTTTGAAGACCATCCTGGCATCCTCTGAGAATACATTTCCAGGTAAAATTAAACTGTCATAATTTGTTGTTTGACTTTCTATCATAGTACTTTGGTTCTTGATGTGAGCTGATCTGGCCATGAGGTCTGCCATAGCTCTTTATTATCAGACCTATTTGATTAGATTCAGCTGTATGGCTGGGCCACAGTCCTTTTCTTCTCTCACTTTCTATGTGCATTTTCTATCAAAATTAATTATGTTACTATTTTTCTCCTACCGAGATCTTCCTGAGTGGAGTTGCCAATCTGGCAAATTTAAATCTTTAGATGATGACAAGTACTTCTTTTTTTTTTTTTATTAATGTTTATTGGGGTGACAATTGTTAGTAAAATTACATAGATTTCAGGTGTACAATTCTGTAATACATCATCTATGTATATCACACTGTGTGTTTACCACCCAGAGTCAATTCTCTTTCTGTCACCATATATTTGATCCCCTTTACCCTCATCTACCACCTCCCTCCCCTTTACCCTCTGGTAACCATTAAACTATTGTCTGTGTCTATGAGTTTTTGTTTCTTCATTTGTTTGTCTTGTTCTTCTGTTGTTTTCAGCTTTATATACCACATATCAGTGAAATCATATGGTTCTCGACTTTTTCTGTCTGACTTATTTCGCTCAGCACAATAATCTCAAGATCCATCCAAATGGTACTATTTCATCTTTTCTTATGGCAGAGTTGTATTCTATTGTGTATATATAACCACAACTTCTTTATCCAATCATCTATCGAAGGACACTTTGGTTGTTTCCATATCTTGGCTACCGTAAATAAAGCCGCAATGAACATTGGAACACATATATCTTTACGGGACAAGTACTTCATTGCCTTGTTTACACAACATTTCTATTTATAGGAGCCTCCAACACTGATAGCCAAAATAATTTCACAAAGCATGGCAGGTCTAAAAAAATTATTTTAGAGTGAGATAGTCCATTAATAGTCTTCAAAAATTCATCAAATACCTAGTCACTTTAGCCTGCCTACTTCAAGGTCAGATAAATCTTTATATTATTCTGGGTGTTGCCCAAACTTCAACTCTTCTGAAACTGAACTGATTTAATGTAATGTTATATTTGTTCTCCATTTCAATATGATGTATATAATTTCATCAGTACTTATTTACACATGAACACATAAAGAATCTGGGCTATGGGTTGCACTTAGTGGGAGGCGGAGGGTGGAAGAAACTGTGGGTGTGTGATGGTCATTGCCAATTAACAACAGGTGTGAATGCTCCTCTTTAAATTTAGCCATTGCACTTGGCAAGTTGTCTCTCAGCAGTCATTTACAGCCACCACTGCTGATTTGGACAGGATCAAGGAAAGGATGACTGAAAGGGTCACATTTATTAAAAGGCAGAGAGAAACAGTTTTGTTCTGTTTTATTTAATAAAAACTGGCCTAAAGAATAAAAAGCAACATGAGACTTGAAAAGGGTAAAGACAACTTATAAGAGGGAAAAAGAGAAGGAAATTATTCAAAGAGGTAATAATCATTAACAAATCATTTTTTAAAAGACTTTTATTAAAACATAGCCAACAAACAATAGTATATTATTTTCAGGTGTACACCACAGCTATGCAACATTTATACACTTAAAAAAGTGATCACCGTAAGTCCAGCAATCCTCTGACACTGTATTGACTATATTCCCTATGCTGTACATTACATCCCCGTGACTTGTTTTATACCTGGAAATGTGAACCTTTTATTCCCCTTCTCTTTTCCCCCCTTTTTTAATGTTTCAATTGCAGTTGACATTCAATACTATTTTATATTAATTTCAGGTGTACAGCATAGTGGTTAGACATTTATATAATTTAAGAAGTGATCCCCCGACTGGTCTAGTACCCACCTGGCACTGTACATAGTTATTACCTTATTATTGATCATATTCTCTATGCTTTACTTTACATCCCATGACTATTTTGTAACTACCAATTTGTACTTCTTAATTCTTTCACCTTTTTCACGCTGCTCCCAAACCCCCTCACATCTATCACCCCAAAAAATCTAGTACCCATCTTACATCATACATAGTCATGACAACATTACTGACTTATGTTCCTTATGCTATACCCTACATTCCCATGACTACTGTGTAATAATAAATTTGTGCTTCTTAATCCCTTCCCCTTTTTCACCTCAACCCTCCCAATCCCCCTCCTATCTGGCAACCATCAAAATTTTCTCTGTATCTGTGAGTTTGTTTCTGTTTTGTTGGTTCATTTTGTTCTTTAGATTCCACATATAAGCAAAATCACATTTCATCTGTCTTTTTTTGTCTGACGTACTTCACTCTACACAATACCCTCCAGGTCCATCCGTGCCACCACAGATGGCAAGAACCCTTTCCCTTCCATGGCCCAGCAATATTGCATTGTATGTATGTACCACCTCCTCTGTATCATTCATCCATTGACAGACACCCAGGCTGCCTCCACATTGTGGCTGTTGTAAAATAAAGTTGCAATGAACATATGGATGCACACAAATGCCCTCAAAGTAGCATTTTGGGCTTCTTTGGATAAATACCCAGAAGTAGGATTACTGAGTCCTTTTTTGTCTCTTGTTATAGCCTTTGATTTAAAGTCTATTTTGTCTGAAAGAAGTATTGCTAACATAGCTTTTATTTTTCTTTCCATTTTCATGAAATATCTTTTTCCTTTAATTTCAGTGTGCATGTCTATCTGGAATCTCTGATAGGCAGCATATGTATAGATCTTGTTTTCTTATCCATTCAGCCACTCTATCTTTTGATTGGAGCATTTAATCCATTTACATTTAAAGTAATCCTTGATATTATTGCCATTTTATTACTCATATTTTTTATCGTTTTTTTGGTCTTAAAGAAGTCCCTCCAGCATTCCTTGTAATACTAGTTTGGTGATGAGGAACTCTTTTAGTTTTGTCTTGTCTGGGAAGCTCTTTACTGTCCTTCAATTCTAAATGAAGAGCTTTGCTGGATAGAGTTAATCTTGGTTGTAGGTCCTTACTTTTGATCACTTTCAATATTTCATGCCAATCCCTTCTGGCCTGCAAAGTTTCTGTTGAGAAATCAGCTGACAATCTTATGGAAGCTCCCTTGTAGGTAACTAACTGCTTTTCTCTTGCTGCTTTTAAGATTCTTTCCTTGTCTTTAAACTTTGGCATTTTAATTATGATATGTCTTGGTGTGGACCTCTTTGGGTTTATCTTGTTTGGGACTCTCTGCACTTCCTGAGCTTGTATATCTAATTACTTTGCCAGGTTAGGGAAGTTTTCAGTCATTACATCTTCAAATAGGTTTTCAATTCCTTGCTCTCTCTCTTCTCCTTCTGGTACCTCTGTGATGTGAATGTTGGTATGCTTGATGTTGTGCCAGAGGCCCTTTAAACTGTCCTCATATTTGTGGATTCTTTTTGCTGTTCTGATTGGATAATTTTTGCTACTTTATCTTCTAAATTGCTGGTTTAATGATCTGCTTCATCTAATCTGTTGATTCCCTCTAATGTATTCTTCATTTCAGTTATTTTAGTGTAGTCTTTATTTCTGACTAGTTATTTTTATGTTTTCCATCTGCATTTCTATGTTTCTTATCTCTTTGTTGAAGTTCTCCCTGTGATCACTGAGCATCCTTATAACCAGTGTTTTGAACTCTGAGTCTGGTAGATTGCTTCACTCCATTTTGTTTATTCTTTTTCTGGAGCTTTGTTCTTTTATTTTGAACATTTTTTTTGTCACCCCATGTTGACTGCCTCCCTGTGTTTGTTTCTATATATTGGGTAGGGTTGCTATGACTCTTGGTCTCAGGAGAGTGGTCTTATGTAATAGATGTCCTGTGGATCCCAGTAGCGCAGTCTCTCTGGTCACCTGAGCTGGGTGCTCCAGATGTGTTCTTTGTGTGGTTTGTGTGTGCCCTCCTATTGTAGTTGAGCCATAGTTGCTGTATACAGATCAATGGGAGGGATTGGCCCTCAAGCTGATTGGTTGTGAGGACTAGCCACAACTGCAGTGGAGGAGCTGTTGTGCAGGGGCTGAACTTACGGAGCAGGATTAGCTTCAGCAGGGCTCTGATGCCTGCCCAGTCTGCCCTTTGGGTGTGTCATTCTTGGAGGCAGCTGGGTGATGCTCAGGCTTAGTCTGAAGCCAGCCCTTGGGTGGGGCAACCCCAGAATACCCTGGCAGGGGTCCCATGGCAGGCCAAGTTCAGCCGCAGCCTGTGTCCTGCCATGGCCATCTGGCATGAGCCACAAAACAATCTGCAGATGGCCGCCACCCACTTTAGGCTTGGAGGTGACTCGAAAGGTCAATCTGGGAATGGCGGCCAGTTGCTGCTAGTGCCAGGCTTGGGGCTACTCAGAAAGAGGTACGGGACATACCAAAGCCAGATGTTGCATGTTTGGGTTTTGTGAACCTTTGACAGATTTTAGGAAAGTCCAGAGTATGAGCCCAGACAGGCTGTTTGTATGGAAAAGCCACTGTAAGTGGCTTGGGTGTACCTGAAAGTTTGGTTAGGCGGGGTCTCAGTGAATCAGGGCAAACTCATGGTTTTACCAGGTTGATGGAGACTCAGATATGGCAGTTGCCTGCATCTGCATGCCAGGAGTGGAGGGGCTCAACAAGGAAACAATGGGTTCTGCCAGCACTTCTGTCTGAGAGAAAGCTGCCCCCTTCAGCCCTTGCTCTGAAGCCAGACAACTCAGTTCCTCCCTGTATGTCCTTGGCACCTTTCTAGATGCTGCCCCAGTGCTGGAGCTCAGAGTGAATGAGTCTGTTCATGAGTAAGTCTGTGTGTGGGTCTTTTAAGAGAATTGCCTAGGACTCTAGCCACCCTCCCTTTCACCCAGCCACAATCTCTGCTAGTTCTCACAGCCAAAAGTTATGGGAACTTGTCTCTCCAGAACTGGAAATCTGGGCTGCAGAGCCTGGAATGGGGCTGAGGCCACTCTCTCCTCCCATGGGGATCTCTGTAACCGAGATATCCCTCCCAATTTTTAACAGTCACATGAGGATTTGGGACCAGCTCATTCTGAGTCTCTGCCCCTCTGGCAATTCTCAAGGTGGTTTCTGTAAATCCTTAATTGTAAGACTTCAGTTCAGCTGGACTTCAGGCGACTCTTAATGATGGCTATGCTGTAGTTTCATTGTAGTTTTGATGTGGTCATGAGAGGAGGCAAGCACAGCATTTACCTACTCCACCATCTTGACTGGAAATCAACAAATCATTCTTAATTAGACACTTTGAAAGCCATTCAAGCTGCCAAAACTTGGGAACAAAATTATCTAAAATTTAACTCAGAAAATAATTACTATTAATTGAGAGTTGGGATAAGAGTAGGGGATAAGACCTGGATAAGTATAATTTACTTATTCATTTATTCAATCAGTCAGTCAAGGAAAAATATATTGAATGACTATTATGTGCCAGGCAATACATTACAGGACAAATTTTTCCAAAGTTCACATTTTCTGCATAATGTATTTCTTTTTCTAAAATGCTCATTTATCCATTCTAACCTTGAAATTGGATCAATTCTTCCCATAACTTTGCAGTCCAACATTTATATGACACTCAAAAGAGTTACTGAAAGATCCGTTGAGTTATCTCAGAGCATCAATATAACAAATTTAAAACATACTACTAACATAAGTGTGTTTTAAATAATCACCCTTCCCAATAACATTACTAAGAAGACATATGAAAAAATTGTAGTTTTTGCTGTCAATGTGCAGTAGAGTACAAGTCTATTTGAATAATTTCAAACTATTTCATTGCGTAGACTATAAACCAAATTTCGGTCTCAGAGAACTGTAAGAAGACACTGAGTTCCCTTTTACATGTGTTACTTTGCTGAGATGTATATGTATATTAGATTGAAACAAGGCCCATTAGCTTAAGCAGCATCAGAAGGAATATCTCATTTAAAGGACTTGTTAAAATTTAAGCAAGGTTTATAGCACTATAGATGCTACTACTACTTTAAGACCTTGAAGCAATTAGACCTATTATATATTCAAATAATCAAAACATGATTATTATCAAGAAGAGGAAATGTTCACAAAGTACCAGATTATAAACCAGGATAGCATGTGAATGGTTTCTGTATTAATTTACAAATACCATTATTATTAATTCTTATGATGTAGAACTCACTTAAGAGGATTTGCGAAAGATTCTAAAGACTTGATGGTTCTTTTAAAATCGGACTTTGTTGCTTTCTTATCAATTTTGTGTTTTGGAGGGTAAAAAAATATAAACATAGACAAATAACTTCCTGTTTGTCAGGATGGGTCCTTGTCCCATAAATAGTGCTGGAAAATAAATGAATGTTGTTAAATCAAATTTTACATATAGGTTAATAGTAAGTAGGCCAATTTCGAAAAGTAAAACCCTAGTTAGTCATTTCTGGAATGCATCCTTTAGGATGGTAATTCTTAATGTTTTTTCCATCTTGGCAGATAAAATTTTAGCGCACACTCATCACAAACAATAGCTCGCTGAAAACATCTGAAAAAATAAGATGAACTTTTGCTTATACAAAAGTCCAAGTGTGTTAGTTGTAATAACTACAATGTGCCCAGATATCTCCTTATATTAAAGGATATGAAATATTTCTTAAATATAATAGAAAAGTTTCTTCGGTAACTGCAGTAATGACTGTCCTAGAGTTCCAAGAAATTCACTCATTAGTTCTATAAATAATGTGATTTGTTGGTTGAGTTACCACAGCCAACAAAATAAAAGCCCTGGCTTCACAGAGCCTATCATATAATGATGAGAGATAAGGTAAATGGGAGAGATTGTAGGAGGGCATCTAATCCAATTTTGAGGTTCTGAGAAGGTATCTCAGGGGAAGTAATATTTTGTGAGACCTGAAAGATTAGAAGTAAATCTCAGAGGGAAAGTAGTAAGATGTGATACCAGAGAGGCAACAGGAGCAGGTTATATAAGATCTTACACAGTATATTAAGGAATTTGGATTTTACCCAAAGTGAAGGTAAGTCTTGATGGATTTTAGGAATGAGAGATTAGAGAACAAATTGGAGACTAGAAAGATTGAAGACAAGCAAACAAATTAGGAGATCTAGGTAAGAAATGCCATTGTATGGTTTTTAGTATTGGTCATGGGGGAAAATAGACTAATTTAAGAGAAATTGTTTGTAAGTTGAATCAAAAGGTATTGGTAATTGATAAGGTATTAGTGGATGGGAATGAAGGAGAGTAAGGTATCAAAGGAGATTTCTAGATGTCTCACCTGGGCAAGTAGGTGGATGCTGAAGCTATACAATGAAAAAGAAAACAAAGAAAGAAAATATTTGTTGGGGGAAGATGAGTTCAGTTTTGAAAATGTTGTATGTCAGATGTCTTGAGACATCCAAGCAACAATATTTATCAGGCAGTTGGTTATTTGAGTCTGAGACTCACGAAGGACATTTGGGCTGTATAAATATATAAGGGGGTCATCAGCATATAGATAGTTAGTTATTGAAGGATGATACCACCCAAGATGAGTATGCAGAATAAACAAAGATCTAGGAAATTAGTTTCCATTTAATGTGCTTCCAGAAAATGTGCTTAATAAATATTTGATTTGAGTAAATGAATGAAATGAATAACAATATGAGTCTTAAGAAAATCTAGAAGGCATTTTTAACATTTACACAGGACTTTTTCAGGTATCCGATATTTACGGGCCTCAGATAGTTAGTGGGTATGAGTTGTTTTCAAAAATGTTCTGGATCCCCAAAGAATATTTTTAACCTACTGCAAGACTCTTATTGTATTACAATGACAATATTTGTCAAGTTCCCACCCTGAGTTATCATACTTTAGAAAGAAGTACTACATACAAGTACTTACATACGTGGCATAGTTCCTTGTACATAATTCATGCTTAATAAACATATGTTCAAAGAAATTTGTGAAATGAGTGAATAAAATACATATTCCTACATTCCACTACTCAATAAGAACAACATACCATAGTAATTCAGTCCTTGGGGCCATTTAATCAAAGGAAGTACATCTGAACTAGTAAGGCTGACTGGGCGTATTGACAGAGAGCTGCAGTGATATATCCAACAAAGAACTCATGTCCAAAACATACAAAGAACTCTCAGAACTATCAGAAAAAGGCAACAACCCACTAGACAGATGGACAAAAGACTTGAACAGATAATTCACAAGAGAACAAAATAAGCAGTAAACAAATGGAAAGGTGATTGACTTCATTCCCCAGGAAAAAAATGTAAATTAAAAACCACAATGCAATAAAAACACTTTAAGCTTACCAGAATAGTTACCAAGAAAAAGATGAAAAATACCAAGTTTTGGCAAGGATGTGGGGCGATCTCAACCCTCTTATGTTGCTGGTGGGAGCATACATTGATACAACCACTGTATCATTCATAGTACATTCAGGAGACAGAAACCAATTACTTGAACAGAGACAATTTAATATAAAGAATGGTCAACAAAGAATTTTAAAAAGGCTAATCATTTTCCTTTGTTTTCTCAATCCTAGGGGTTGTAGCTGCTTCCTGAAGTTACTAGCTCATGATTCATTCAAGTTTTCTTCCTACCCTTGCAGTTCCTAAATTAACCTCTTTACACCTAGTTAGCAATTATTTTATTAAATTATCTGTTCAAGTAACTGGTATGGTTTTTGTCTCCTGACTGATTCAGAATTGGTACGAGGGGTGATCCAGGAAACAGAGCTTTGGTTATGGGATGTAAGAATTGTCAAGTCTTAGGGCTTGAACGCATTACTGAGCTCCTTGGCACAGGAAACATGACGCTAGTAATCCATAGCATGCAGTATATTCGCGTTTAATCAAATGATCACCTATGGGTGAATGTGCTTCTTTGCCCACTGATGCAAATATCTTGGGGGCACAAGAGGCTGCTGCACTTTACCAATAAGGCAATAATGATGACTTCTGGACTGTTCTGTGTCTTGGGACCCAGACATCTAAAGATGTAGGTTCTCCTGTTACTGGGAGTGGAGGTACAGCAGCAAGGGTTTTAAGATGAAAACTGTACAGCTCTTATTCTGGTCGCCAGTAATGATCCTCCCACACACTATGGGAGCAGTTCAGACTTGGAGGTCTTTCTGTGAAATTCCTCTGTGCTCACCGGAGGGATAATTGAGCTACTAAACTCAAAACCGGCCAAATGTTTCCATTACAAATATAAAAAGATAGAGATTGAAAGATGGAATTAGAAAGAGCCTTGGAAATAATCTAGTCTTATTCTCTGATTGGAAAAAGAAATGTAAGGAAACCCAGCGAGGCGAATGACTTAGCCAATGAAGACCTAATTTAGTAGCAGACCTAGGATGAGTAACGCCATCGACAAGTACTGAAGACTTACTGGGTATCAGTCCCTGCAGCATGTGCTTTTATATGTCTTAGCTCATTTAATCCTCTCACTAACCGTAGGACATAGGTATTAGCATTCCTCTTTTACAGATGAGGAAATTGAGGTTAAGTAACTTGTCCAAATCCACTATGCAACCCCAGGAATGAAGGACTCCAGTCCCTACACTGTGAACCACTAATGTAATCTGCATCTCTGGAAGCCAGCCCTCCTGATAGGTGGTTCAACATAACTCTTGAAGCTATTATACGATTCAACATTGCTTCCCCCCACCAGGAGATGTAGTTTGCCAGGGGAATAAAGCAACATGGAAGGTTAGACCTGAAAAAGACTTGACAGGTTCTCTAATCCAGTCTCTCAGTCCACAGGAATGTCACTGAAGTCTAAGCATGTAACTGACTTTCCCAAGCTGCAAAGCTATAGTGTTGGAGGGAGAACTATAATCCAAGTTTTCTAACACTCAAGGCAGTTCTCTTTTCACTGTCATATCATGAAATCTGCCCCCTCACATTCTCTTCTTTAAGAGGAAGGGAATGGTATAAGGTCCAAAGTTTTGTTTACTCTTATAAACAGACTGGCTGGTGTGGGACAGGCGGGATTGTTCATTATATGTACACAGCTTCTACTTCCTGGTCTGTATTCAATGCCACTTCCAGTTTTGTATGTCAGCAGAAGAGGCAGCTATTAAGTGCTATGCTGAAAAGTTCCCTGTTTTCAAACTGCTTCTCTATATTACCTCTGCCTTGATAACTTCAAACCCTCACATTGTTTGCTCCTTTGGGTTAAAAGACTGGAAACATTTTAACTTTGTTAAAACGCCAATGGAAAGTATAACACCAATAAGGGAAAGTCTATTGATTCCTTAGCTGGAATTTGTTTCTACAATTAGCACTCATCTCTTAGAAGAATCCTGAAAAGTGGGACTCTGGAGAGATTAGGATTTTCATAGCAGGAGAGAATGGTACAGGATGACGTGAGAACGGTGAGGTAGATCATAGTGGCAACTGCCATGACGGTTTTGGCCATATGAAGTCAGAGTACCTGGGAAAGTTTGGAAAGGAACTGAAAGTAAAGAAGGGGTACAGATGGGATGGAGAATTGAGCACCTTTGTACACATTAGTAAACGAGGCCCTTCTGCACGTCTTAGAGAAAGGGAACACAGACTAGTTTTCTACGCCCATTTCCCCCCTTTTACACTGGGCAACCATTTGTGTCAGACTTGTGTACATCACATCCATCCTAGTGTTGCCAAGGGGCTGCCCTGGCCACCACCCCTTCTGTTGCTACTCTTTTCCCAAGATAGCCAGAGAGAAAGAGAACTAACATTTATACCGCATGGCTGCAGCCCTCAGTGAAGTTACTGAGCCCCTACTCTGTGTGGTCAGTGTCTTCACACAAAAGTCAGCAAGTTAGATATTATTTTCCTACCTTCAGATGAGAAAACCAATGGCCCAGAGAATTTAATTAATTTCCCTAAGGCACATAACTGAGAAATCGTTCAAAGAAGCTAAGTACTGTAACACTGGGTGCAGAGCTGAATCAAACTGAGGTGTGTCTAGCTCATGCTTATCTTTGTCTCGCCACACCACACCCCTTCACAGAAAACTGCTTCCTGGAGCTGGTGTCGTTGTACATTTCAGTTATCCCAACCGTACTCTTTACTACACTGCATTGACCTTCAGTGGTCTCATTTATCATGGGTAAGCAAACAGGTTTCTCATTTGTAAGTTGACCATCTGGCAGGCAGCATATGGAACCAGAGCCTTTGACAAGGTCAGAAGAAGGTTAATTAAGCCTGGATTTTAAAGTACTTTTTAAATCTGAACAAAAGAAATACTGTTAGTGATAATATTGAGTACTAGACTAGCCAGGGGTTGTGCTGTGTGCCATAGCAACACTCCATTCTGACATCTTGTTTAATCCTCACAGTATCTCTAGGAGGAAAATACTATACTAGCCCCACTTTTCAGATGAGAAAAATGTGACATTGAGAAGTAACTTGCTAAAGATTTCCTGACTGGTAAGTAGTAGGGCCAAGATATGAATCCAGGATATCTGACACCAAAGTCCACACACATAACTCACTCTTTTGTCTTACTTCCTGTGATATGGAACAGTTCAGGACACGAAAAAAGATCTCAGAGTAAATCCTGTAGAAACTTGTTAGCTCAAAACTAATCACCGTGAGCCCAGAGAGGGTAGCATCATGATAAAAATAGAAATAAAAAGGAGATTTTGTGTTTTTTAAATAATTCCTTTGACACATGAATTTCTTTGGTATATTTCAGTGTACGAGATGGTCAGTGCCTTTGGGGGAAATGCCATGTCTTTGACTTTTTCTGTTTCCTTCACTCACATTATAATTTTTTTTAAAAAAATTTTATTGGGAAATATTTGGGAACAGTGTGTTTTTCCAGGGCCCATCAGCTCCAAGTCATTGTCCTTCAATCTAGTTGTGGAGGGTGCAGCTCACTGGCCCATGTGGGAATTGAACTGGCAATCTTGTTAAAAGCTTGCGCTCTAACCAACTGAGCCATCCAGCCGCCCCTTTCACTCACATTATTAAATCATTATTGAGCGATATAAGCTTTTACTATGGAGAATGCACTACAGTACCTAACGCTGAGTTTGGTGTATAGTGGAGAATATTCACGTATTTGTTAAATGATTGGTTAGAGAAGGCAGAGGTTTTACCTGAAATTCTCTAGATGTAAGTCCATAGGAATTAACTATGAATAATTTTGATAACTTCATCACCAAATCACTAAGACAATATTACACTGGATAGGGATTAAGTTAGAATCTATGTTCAGTGTAACAACTTGTGAATTGGTGGTAGTCAGCAAATGCTCAATAATTATAACCTTTATAGGGAATAAGTAAATTGAAAATAATCCCTGCTTGCTTTTTATCTAAAATTGTAAGGGCTCTCAATTATCTCATATTAGACTCCACTAACACCTCAAGTTTGTAGCTCAGTTTACTCACTAGTATCCTCTACCTTATTTTAGAAAGTACAGGAAATCCTTTATTTATAGCAAGTCGACTCACAGTTCTCACTTCAAGACTCTTCCATCCAGATGATTCTTAGTACCCCTGGTGAATCCAAAATAAACAGGCATATGGTACAGACACTTTTGAGGAAATGCATTTCTACCTTATTGCAACAAAAAGACCCACACATCTAACGTCTAATGTCTGTATTTTCCTGAAGAAATATATGAGAAAAATAGGGATGCAAAATAAATATTCCTGCACCCATTTCTCCAAAAACCATCAAGTAGCCCAAAGTGTATCTAAAAATTGCCTCAGTGGTAAAAATTAAAATATTGCCATAGTCTTCTGTGACGTAGCGGAAAGGGCATTAGAAGTGGTTTTGGAGACCTAGATTCTAAACCCAGGTCTAACTACTATGCAATCTGTGTGTTTTTAGGCAAGACAGTTAACCTCTGCTATTAAATATATGTCATTAAAACAATATCTCCTTTCTGTATTGTTGTACAGCTTTAAAAAAATAATGCGCATAAAGCTATGTAGCACCCTAAAAAAGTCAGTGTAATTAAAACCAGAAATATTATGTTAAGGATGATTCTTTCATTTTCTTCTTTTTAAAACATGTTTACTAACATGTATACCTTTTATATATGTGGGTGATACCCAGTGAAACTGAGTAGCTCCAAAGATGTCTCTTCATCTGCTAATTTCTTTAAAAAACTAAGAAAAAAATTGTGAAGAAATAAATCTTTGTTCATTTAGCCCCTACCTTTGTGGAGTTCTGATTTATACGAAGAGTTTCACCATTGAAGAAGTCTACATGCACTTTATATGCCTTCCCATGTGCTTTATATGCAAATACCCATGCCCTTGAAAATACATGAGAAAAGTACCATGTCGCAGCTTACATAATGAGAACTCATCTCACTGTATTGTACCTCTTAGCATCTTTTTCATTTGGTGAAAAGTTTCTTGATTTCTGAATTATGATTTGTCTCATTCATCTGAATTTACAAGGTTAAGCAACAGATGTCATAAATGAAGGGCCAAAGATGACCCCCGTTATTCTATTTTTAACTCTGTTCCCTGGCCTATTCTCAGAACTTGGAATAGACCACATTACCCCTCAGACTGACGGAGTGGACTAGCCAACTCTTTGAAAAACTCAGCTATCCAGCTTTCTGATCCACATCTTCTTTCAGCAAAGGGATGATTGCTTTTAACTTGTAATGTCTCTTTTTTTTTCCTGATTCTTAATGAGCTTTGGTCAACAAAGATCCTTTTTACATCACCCAAGTAAACATTTAAATAACAGAAGAAATGACAAAGTCCAAAAAGAATTTCAATTTGAGATTTTTTTCCCCCTTAGGTAAGCCAAAATATGAATTATTTGGTCCATCTATAATGAAAAGTTAACTGAACTAATGCCAGTTAGTCTCTGATAGCATTAGGCTGCCACTTTTTGATGAAGTTCAGTAATTTAGTCCTGCAACTTAATGGCAGGATCAATGGATAAGGAGCTGGAAGACTTGGACTCTATTTTCAGTCCTAGCTCTGGCTCATTACCATTCCTTTGCCCTGACCATCTTCTATTATTACTTGGAATCTCAATTATATTACAAGGCAGAATGATCTGGATAAACCACCCTGAAACTAAAAACTAAGAGGATGCAGCAGTCCTATTTCTGCAATTAAGCTTCCATTATGGGCTCAGGAAAAAAAAAAAAAAGGTCTAATTTGGTGCCTCAGTTTCTTTTTCAGTAAAAACATGAAAAATTATTTGCTCCTCTTTTCCCCCACTTCCCTCAGAGAAATGCAGTAATGGAAATGGTATCGATGCTATAAAAGATTTCTAGTCTCTCCACACTGTTGCTACATAATGAGAAATGTCCTTTTTATTATTTCCACAGGCATTTTTAGGTACTTAGTACTCCCTGAGTTTGAGCTATATCAGTTCTATTTGGATAAGATAACTATTTATACTGTCACTCTTTGCAGAACCTTTGCCAAAATAAAATATGCTTTAAGGAAACAAAATTCCACAAAATGTGTGATTTATGGCTATTAAAATTTCTCTTGATTTGCATTGTCACCCCTGAGCATCTCAACTTCAGGGAGACAGTTTATGTATTCAGAGCTGTATATTGCCATGTTGTCTGGGTAGCAAATACCAGCTAACAAATGAGGATACCACTCAGTTGATCCTACTTATTGCAGGATTTTTGTACAGTGCCTGAGTAAAGTGTGTAGGTAGTGAGGGATGTTAAAATCTAACAATAGACAAAAGATAGCTTCTAATCTGTTTAGTTTTGTGTGTGTCAAAACTAAGAATTTTATAGGGATATTCACCTATCTCATGTAGATAATAGGAGCGTTCACAAATAATAAGTAATAGCCTATCTAATTGCCTAAAGAATTATCCTTACAATGCCCATTTTAATTTTTAAAGACTGTGATGATAATGTATTTTGTTATACACTCTCTTTGTCGTGGTAGAGTATTATCAAAGCCAAAGTCAGAGTGAAGGAAAAAATTCTGAAGCTGAGACATGAAATTGTATTAATTTAAAGATGAGTCTGAAACTGAAAGATCAATCGGGGTAGACTTGGGCTGGTAACTGACAGAGATCCTTGCAGGCAGGTCAGAACTACAGATACCTGGCAACAAATATTGGGGATTAGTCACTAGGAAACTAGAGTCCAAAGGCAAGGAATCTAGTTACTTCAGTTACAAAAGATACACATAGAAAACCTATAAGCTCTTTGAGGACAGATCTTCATTCATTCATTCATTCATTCAATAAATATATAGTATGTTAGACACTATTCTAGACACTGGGGAGTCAGTAGTGAACAAAACAAAGTTAACGGACCTCGTGTAGTTTATATTCTAGTTGCAGGGATGGGGAGGGCAGACAAATAAGTAAAGTGTACAGTATGTCAGCAGAAATAAGTCTATAGAGAAAATATAAGGGAGGAGTGCTGGGGTGGAAAAACAGGGTGGTAGAGAAGGCCTCACTGAGATGGCATATAAGCAAAGATTTGGACAAGACGAGGGAAAGAGAGAGTCATGCAGATGTCTAAGGAAGAGTGTTCTAGGCAGAGAATACAACAAAAGCAAAGATCTTAAGGCAGGTTCCTGCCCAACACATTTGAGGAAAAAGCAAGGAAGCCATCATAATTGGAGCAGAGTGAGGAAGGGAGAAGAGCAGTAGATGATGTCAGATAAGTAAGAAAAGAGACAACTATAATGTGCCCTGAAGATCACTGTGAGGACTCTGGCTTTCACTTTGAGCAAGATGAGAAATTATCAGAGAGCACTGAGCAGAGGAAAAGCACAACATGACTTACTACAAAGGATCAGTCTGACTATTGTTTTGAGACTAGATCCTATGTGGGCAAGGACGGAAGCAAGACCATTTAGGGTACTATTCCAACAACCCAGGTAAGAAAGAATGGTAGCTCAGAGAGGCTGGTGTGGTTGGAGAGGTGAGAAGTAATTGGAATATGGGCATGTTTTGACAGTAGAGCCATCAGAATGTGCTAATGGACTTGAAATAGGATGTGAGGGAAGGGAAGGGTCAACGATGACACCAAGATTTTTGGCCTGAAAAACTGGAAAATGGAAATGTTACTTATTGACATGGGGAAGACTGTGGGAAGAGTCTTAACCTTTGCATCCTCACGGATTAGCACAATGCCTGACACACAGGAACATTCAGAGAATACAGATAATCTAATCGGAATCAGTTTCTGTGTATTTGAGATCAGAGTTTTTCTAGATGCAAGTCTGACTTGTTAGCGTTACTAACTAGATTCTGGGGCAAGGTTAGAATTATTGGTGTACTACAGCTAACTCATATTAGCTAGCAAGAGCCAATTGCTAAATTTTCAGGATATTACAAGCCAGGTATTAAACTATAGTCATTATTTAAAATTAAATTATATACACTTACAGCTGGTAAATTATGTTAAAAACAAAGGTAAAAATACTTAAAACTCATCACTTCCTAGTTATTTTACTATATTTTACTGGTATCTATACTCTTGAGGTTATTTATGTTTATTGTATCTGTATGATAAAAATACTATATAATGGTGTGCTACTGTGCATCTCTTCCCAACTCTGTGTCCAGCAATGTTTCTTATGTTGGTAGCTTTAAATTGGCCACGGTATCTGTATTTACAATACAGACATTGGCAAACGCTACAAATAAGGCTTTCCCACCCTGCCCCCGCCTCCATAGCTGTTTAAAGCTATAAGTGGGAATTTAGTGGTGCCAGCTCTGAAGGCAATGACGGGGGATGAGCCAACTGTTTTATATTTTATAAATATATACATGTATAAGCACTGCACATGAAGTATTATAGTACGGTTATACAGGAGGTCTTCCCTGATCTGTTGAGAAAGGGTTGGGGACAGAGGAAATTGGGGCAGGTGACAGATACACAAGGAATTCCACATAGGGAAACAAAGGCCTTGATTATTGACCAAACTAGTAATTGCTAAAAGAGATTAACATCTACATTCAATCAATAACTTCATAGAATTAAACCTAGAATAAATTATAAACTCTTAACAGGGGAGATTAACAGCTTCAGACTGTTTATTTGTATATCTTATAAGAGACGAGGAGAAAACAGGGACTAGTCCATGTCATGGGCAGTGACTGCATATTTGTGAGACTTTCCTACATCAAAAATCTTACATTGTGTTGCTAGGCCTTGGGGAAAAAAAAAATTAAGGATACTAAACACATTATCTAATGGTTCCTGCGAGACAGCTAGAAAAACAGTACAGTTTAATTTCTTTCATTTTCAAAGAAGGAAGATGGAACATAAATAAGTTGTTGGGGATAACAGTGAGTGAGACAATTAGGGAGGTAAATGTACATATATACATATATGTGTACTTTTATATATTTAAACATAAATGTACACATATACACATATACATATACATATATATGGTAAACAACAATGAAAAACCACAGCACTCAGTGATTCATTTTTCAAGAGAAACAGAGTAAAAGTATATATATTAATTACAAAAATGGCAATTAAAACAGCAAAAACTTGAAAATAGCAAAGATGACTTTGAAAAAAATATTTCTTGATCCTGTTTTCCCCAAATCTTTGAACTTCACTGATTCTTAATGTTTTCAAAACTGTTTTTTTTTTTCTTCCTTCTTGAGTAAATTCATTCTCTATCTCCCATTCTCCCCCGCTGGCTTTTTGTTCCAAGTTTTAATCTTCTTTATTTATGTTTTCACAAAGTTGTTTTCCATAGCTCAGGAAAACTTCATATTTAGCTGAATCACTTGGTTTGAGCATTAATCTTATTTCCCCAGACATATTTTTGGGTATGGAAATATAGAATTACAGGGCCAAGAATAGGAATATTCTGATGGCTTATGGGTTTATCAAGACTTTAGCAATGTATGAAAGTACCTGTTCATTGTACTCTCGATTATTTGATATGATTGTTTAAAATATTTACTAAGTTCCTAAGTGAAAACAGACATTTTTTTATTGTTTTAGTTTGTATTTCTTTGATTACTAGTGAAATTGAATTTTTTTCCTAAAGCTTATTCACTAATATTACGTCATTTGCTATCCATTTCTTTGAGGCCTAGTGTACTTTATCAATTTGTATGAGCTCTTT
This sequence comes from Rhinolophus sinicus, assembly GCF_036562045.2. Taxonomy (NCBI): domain Eukaryota; kingdom Metazoa; phylum Chordata; class Mammalia; order Chiroptera; family Rhinolophidae; genus Rhinolophus; species Rhinolophus sinicus. The sequence goes on along the minus strand of NC_133757.1, from coordinate 49,846,994 downwards.
TTATAAGAAAATAGTCCTTTACATTTAGTAGTTTTTGCAGATATTTTCCCATTCTGTTGTTGCCTATTCATTTTGATTACTTAAGAAAAACTGTTCATATTTTTCTTTGATTTTTAAAAAATAATTGCTAAGTATAACTAATAATCAATTTCCAGAGGCTAACTACATATTCCATTCTATTTTCTTGCAATTATTCCATTGTTTAATATGTTATACCTACACTTTAATTCAACTGGCACTTATTTTGATGTATAGTTTGAGAGGATGACCTAAACTATTTTCTTGATTGATAACGATTTTGAAATGATCCTGCCTTTCTCTACTGATTTATGAAATCCCCTGTGTCACACGTTAAGTTCCTATATACAATGGAACTATTTCTGCACTAGGCTAGTTTTTTTTTACTTGTACTCCTCTGTTTTAATGTAGTAGATTTGTTACTATATTCAATTTTAGTTCCTTTTCATAATTAAAAAAAATTCTCTCTTCTATTATTTGCATTCTTATGCTCCCAGATCAAGTTTTAGAATCATTGTACCTGTTACAAAGACTTTGATAGTAACAACAGTGCTTTTTTAAAAATAATAGAATAGTAGCACAATAGGTAACCACAAGATTACCACGGGAATATGAAAGACAGTTTGAGGAATATAATCAATAATATTGTAAAGATTTTGTAGGGTAGCCAATGGACACTTGTCTTACTGGGGAGACCACTTCATGGATGGTGTAGGTGCCTGACTACTGCAGTGTACACCTGAAGCTGAAGCTGAATAATAATGAATGTCAACCATAATTTAATATATATGTAGTCACAAGATGTGGAGTACAGCATAGGGAATAGAGTCAGTGGAACTGTAACAGCTATATACGATGTCAGAGGGGTAGTAGATTGGGGAAGGGGGTTATCACTTTGTGAGGGGTATAAATGTCTAACTATCACATTGTTTTGTACACCTGAAACATTTAAAAAATAGAATAGTTATATCCCTAATGTAACTAATTATATTAATTACTAATTAGCTTACCCATAAAAAAAGAAGTATATAAAGTTAACTCATACTGTTGAATTCTACAGTATTGTCTCAAACACTTCTATGTCTCAGAAGTCTGGTGGAAAAAGATTTTTTGAGACATAAAGGTGACGCACTGACGGACTCACTCACTCTGAGCTCCAGGGCTGGGGCAGCAGCTTGAACGGTGCCAGGGACATAAGGGGAGGAACTGTGTTGTCTGGCTTCAGGGCAAAGGTTGGAGGAACAGATTTCTCCCAGATGGAGGAGCTGGCAGTAGCCACTGTTTCTTTGTTGAGCCCTCTCCCCTCCTGGCATGCAGACACTGGCGGGTACCATATCTGAGTCTCCATCAACCTGCCTAGCACCATTCATTCACCCTGCCCTGGTGATTCTGACACCCCACCTCACCCAACTTTCATGCATAACCAAGCCACTTTCAGCGGCTTTTCTGTACAAATGACCTGGCTCACCCTGCAGACTTTCCTAATATCTCTCAAAGTTTCACAAAACCCAAACAAGAAGCATCTGGCTTCGGTGTGCTCCATGTCTTCATGGGCAGCCCAAAACCCAGCAATGGTTACAGCCATCCTTGGTTTGCGGGTTGGCCTCTGGAGGCACCTCTAAGCACAGTGCAGGCAGCAGCCATCCATGGATTGCTTTATGGCTCAATCCAGGTGGCCCCAGGCAGGGCACTGGCAGGAGTTGAACTTAGGCTGTAATGAGTCCCCTCCGAGGAGGCCTTAAAGCTGGCACATCAAGTGACCAGCCATGGATCAAGCTGGAGCATCACCTGGTAACCTCCAAGGACAACACTCCCTTAGGGCAGACTGGGCAGGCACCAGAGCCCTGCTAAAGCTAATTGTGCTCTGTAGAGTCAGCCACTGCACCACAACTCCTCCACCGGAGTCATGGCCAGTCCTCACAAATAATCAGCTCAAGGGTCAACCCCTCCCATTGATGTGCAAACAGCAACCAAGGCTCAACTACAACAGAAGGGCACAAACAACCCACACAAGGGACACGCCTGGAAAACCTGGCTCTGGTGACTAGGGAGACTGTGCCACTGGGCCTCACAGTACACCTACTACTTAGGCCACTCTACTAAGACCAGGAGACATAGAAGCCCTACCTAATACATAGAAACAAGCACAGGGAGGCAGCCAAAATGGGAAGACAAAGAAACATGTCCCAAATAAAGGAACAGAACAAAGCTCCAGAAAAAGAACTAAACAAAATGGAGACAAGCAATCTACCAGATGCAGAGTTCAAAACACTGGTTATGAAGACGCTTAATGATCTCAGGGAGAACTTCAACAAAGAGATAGGAAACATAGAAATGGAGATGGAAAACATAAATAAAGAACCAGTCAAAATTAAAGAGTAAAATAACTGAAATGAAGATTACGTTAGAAGGAATCACAATATATTAGATGAAGCAGGAGATCAAATTGGCAATTTAGAAGATAAAGTAGCAGATAATACCCAATTGGAACACCAAAAAAGAAAAAAGAATCCACAAAAATGAGGATAGTTTAAGAGACCTCTGGGACAACATCAAGCGTAGTAACATTTGCATCATAAGGGTACCAGAAGGAGAAGAGAGTAAGGAATTGAAAACCTATTTGAAGAAACAATGATGGAAAACTTCCCTAACCTGGTGAAGGAAACAGACATACAAGCCCCGGAAGTGCAGAAAGTCCCAAACAAGATGAGCCCAAAGAGGCCCACACCAAGACACATCATAATTAAAATGCCAAAAGTTAAAGACAAAGAGAGAACCTTAAAAGCAGCAAGAGAAAAGCAGTTAGTTACCTACAAGGGAGATCCCATAAGACTGTCAGCTGACTTTTCAACAGAAACTTTGCAGGCCAGAAGGGATGAGTATGAAATATTGAAAACAATGAAAAGCAAGGACCTACAACCAAGATTAGTCTATCCAGCAAAACTATCATTTAAAGTCAAAGAGCTTCAGATAACGAGCTTCCCAGACAAAAAAAAAAAAAGAAAAGAAAAAGCTAAAAGAGTTCATCACCAGTAAACCAGTATTACAAGGAATATTAGAGGGATTTCTTTAAGACCAAAATATATATATATATATATGTATATATGAATAAAATGGCAATAACTACATATGTATCAACAATTACTTTAAATATAAATGGATTAAATGCTCCAATCAAAGACATCTATTCAGGTGCCTGAATAGATAAGAAAACTGGCCCATACATATGCTGCTTATGTCAAATCAAAAGACACACATAGACTGAAAGTAAGGTATGGAAAAAGATATTTCATGAAAGTGGGAAAGGAAAAAAAAAAAGGTGTGTTAGCAATACTTATACCAGACAAAATAGACTTTAAATCAAACGCCATAACAAGAGAAAAAAGGACCTAGTAATCCCACTTCTAGGTATTATCTGAAGAAACCCAAAAGGCTACATCAAGGGGACATGTGCATCTGTATGTTCATTGCAGTCAAGATATGAAGGCAACTTGGGTGTCCCTGAATGGATGAGTGAATAAAGAAGATGTGGTTCATATATAAAATTGAATATTAAATCTCAGCCATAAAAATAAGAATGAAATTTTGCCATCTAAACATGAATGGACCTAGATGGTATTGTGCTGAGTGAAGTAAGTCAGACAAAGAAAGGCAAATGTCATATAATTTCACTTATAAGTGGAATCTAAAGAAGAAAATGAACAAACAAATGAAACAGAAACAAATTCCTAGAGAACATTTTTATGGTTGCCAGATGGGAAGGTGATTTGGAGTGGGTGAAAAAGGGAAGGAATTCAGAAGTACAAATTGGTTGTTACACAGTAGTCGTGGGGATGTAGGGCATAGCATAAGGATATAGCCAATAATATTGTAATAACTATGTATGGTGTCAGATGGGTACTAGATTTATCGAGGTGATAGATGGGAGGAGGGTTGGGGGCAGGGTGAAAAAGGTGAAGGGATTAAGAAATAGAAACTGATAGTTACAAAATAGTCATGGGATATAAAGTAAAGCATAGGAAATATAGTCAATGATATGGTAAAAAACTATGTCTAGTGCCAGATGGGCACTAGACTAGTTCGGGGAATCACTTCTTAAATTATGAGGTCTGACAATCAGGTTCATGAACTCATCCTGGAAAAAGTGCTGCATACCTCATTGCTGAATATCACTACACTCACCTTGGAAGTACTCCCCTTAGGAAGCTATGCACAGATGCCAGCACCTAGTCCACCCTTCAAAGCAATTTTGGAACTCTTATTCTGGAATGGCCATCAGAGCTGTCGTCGTATTACCCTTGATGTTCTGAATGTCATCAAAATGTCTTCCTTTCAATATTTCCTTTATCTTCAGGTAAAGAAATAAGTCACTGGGGGCCAGATCAGGTGAGTCCAATACAATTATTTGTTTACCGGCTGAAAACTCCCTCAGAGACACTGCTGTGTGAGCTGGTGCATTGTTGTGATGCAAGAGTCATAAATTGTTAGTGAAAAGTTCAGGTTGTCTAACTTTTCCACGAAGCCTTTTCAGCACTTCCAAGTAGTAAACTTGGTTAACTGTTTGTCCAGTTGGTACAAATTCATAATGAATAATCCCTCTGGTATCAAAAATGGTTAGCAACATCATTGCAACACATTCGTGAACTTAATTGTCAGACCTCATATAAATGTTGGTGTATACCTGAAACTAATATACTATTGTATTAGCTATATTTTAATTAAAGTCTTTTAAAAAAATAAAATAAAGTACTTCACTCCTAAATAATAAAAAAAGAAACAAACAAACAAAAAGACTTTAAAGTGACAAAAACATCTATGCAAAGTTCTCCCTGGTAAGCTATTTTATTATTTGAAAGAAGAAATATTCCTCTTTGAAGCAAATAAACACAAAGAATCTGAAACTCAAGTGACTGAAAACATAAATTTATATGCTTTTTAGTATATTATATATCTTGCAATAAACCTTCCACAGTTATTCTGAAACTGTCAAGAAGTCAAGAAAAAATTTTCTTTTTCAAATTTATTTTTTCTTCAAAAATCATAAAATTCTTAGAAACCATATAGAAATTGAGAGATTCTCTAGTCTCATTACGGTAAATATTTCTTAATACTTCCAAAAGTCAAAATTGCACTCCTATGTTCATTGCAGCGTTATTCACAATAGGCAAGATATGGAAACAATCTAAATGTCTGTAGATGAAAGAATGGATAAAGAAAATGTGGTTTTATACACACGTACACACACATGCACACACACACATACAATCAAATATTCAGCCTTCAAAAAGGAAATCTTGCCATTTGCTACAACATGAATGAATCTGGAGGACGTTATGCTAAGCAAAATAAGTCAGATGCAGAGAGAAAAGTACTACATGACCTCAACTACATGTGTAATTTGAAATAAACTCATGGAAACAGAAAGTAGAATGGTGATTGCTAGAGGCTGGTGTTGGGGGGGGTACAGAGTTTCAGTTACGCAAGTTTTAAAAGTTCTGAAGATCTAATATACAACAGTGTAACTAACTATAGTTAACAACATTGTATTGTACAGAAATTGCTGTATACCAGAGTGTGACAGGGAGCATTGTCACGATGGAGGATGATTTAGGGCACACTTGAAAACACACCTTTTCTCAACTGTAGCTCACTCCCAACCTTCTGCACCCAATAAGTTGAAACTTGTCACACACTGTTACTAAGGTTCATTGCACCACTCACCATATTGCAGATCCCTGCCTTTCCGTTGGATGGCATTTGGCAGCAGCATTCACCATATTTTATGATCACAGCAGAAAGGCTCCGTGTCATACATTACTTCTGGTACGGCAATTTCTGTCAAATAAAAACATTACGGTGTGTCCTCATTCACCTTATTCACCAGATCTGGCACTGTGAGACTTCTGGCTCTTCCCCAAAGTCAAAATGATTCAGGACATTGAGGCAGCCATAATAACGCAACTAAAGACACTCACGAAAGAGGACTTCCAGAACTGCTTCAGAAAGTGGCAAGAATGATGAGATAAGTGTGTTTGAAGTGAGGGAGAGTATTTTGAGGGGGTTTAATGGCAATGTATCTTTTACTGTAATAAATTTTTTAAATTTAAACAGTCACCATATTTTTCAATCAGACCTCATATATATCTCAGATGATAGGTGGCAGAAACATTCAATTTGAAGTATTTTCCTAGGAGTCTACGGTAATGCTTTAAAGTCTTATTCAGAGTTGTTTCCAACACTATCTAAGTTTCTTTATCATGTGACAGTGGTGTCAGCTCTCCAAAATTAACTAGGAAACTCAACGTGCCCAATCAACAGAGCCAGTCTTTGTAAATGGGAAGCAAAGGCGTAAGGGAGTATTCACAAAAAGCAGCTTCATGTGCCCTAGCTCTCCTTTTCAAAATGATTCTATCAAAGATTCATTATAATGTTGATTTCCATTATAATTGACTCCCATTTCAAAGGAAACCAGCCATGTTGGAAAAGAATGTCAAGGGTGTCCAAGAGTCATTGATTTATGTGTTCCCTTTTGTCATTTATAAAGTCTTTGAGCTATGATTTCATTTTCTCGTCTTGCTTCTATAAGCTCTTGCTTATAAAACATTTATCCTCTGCTCCTGATTTGTCGTGTTTCTTTACCCTGAATATTTATACATTTTCTAGATCTCTGTAATTACATGATTTCCGGTTGCTGAGCCTTGCTTTGTTATCTTAATAAAGCAAACAGGGTGTCTGCTGTGGAATTGGGTTTACTCATACCATAGAATAACCACACCCTTATAATTAGAGATTTGGTAGTCATCAGGGAGTGGTACCGACAGTACCAAAATATTATGCCACAGGAAACTCTATTTTTGAATGAATCTATAAATGAGCCAAGAGATTCACTAAATACTAGGGACATGATGCTTACTCTTAATCTCTACGGAATTAATAAACTTAAAATTTGGTAAGAAAGATCTCATGGTTACAAAAGTACTACTTTCTATGCTTTCAACAGCTCAGAAAATTCTGCGTCCTTCTCCTTCACCCCAACCAAAAATCTGCAACTGTTTGAATTATGCCGGGAAAACTTAGAATATAGGGGTTCTGAGGGGAAAATGATAAGAAATCCGTCAATGCAAGATTTAGTGCTTTTTCAGAAAACAATCAAACGCTTTTAAGAGCTATCTGCAACAACAGGGATGGTTAAGTAAACTATAATTAATTTACACAAGGAATGTATATAGTCATTAAAATAGTTATACAAATCTGTCTTTATTCATATGGAGAGATATCTATGATATATAAATGGATAAAAGGAGCTTATAAAAAACATGATCTCACTTTCATTTAAGATAAGGAAAAAATAGTACTTGTATATATGCATGAAAAGACAGATATCAAAAAGATGGTTCGTGGGTGTTGATCTTAATATAACTTTAATTTTCTTCATACTTTTTGTATTTTCTGAATTTCCTACAATGAACATTTTTACTTTCATAGTCAGAAAAAAACAAGGAAGATATTTCTATTTTAAAAATAGTATATATGTGTTGTTTGGTGATGAGAAATCAGGTTCTCTCTCTTACTCTCTCCATCTTTTAATTCTGCTTGTCTCTAATTGGCTTACTACTACACATAGGTTCATTACAAAATACAGACTCTAGTCCCAAAGTGGGAAAGATGATTGCTACTGGCTCCAGACTCCACAGTGTATCCACAATTAACTCTAGCAGATAGAGACAATCTTTCCTATTGTTAGTATATACAGACCCAGAGAAAAGTGCCAAGACTGAAAATCTACCTCCATAAGCGGAGGGAAGATAAAGACTGAAGAAAGAAGCAGGCCGTTCCAGTCTGGCAATTAACAGCATTTACTAAGGAAAACTTATGTATGCGCCGTGTCTTGGGCAGCTGCAGGAAGAAGCGGATAGCCTCTGTGCCACTTGAAAGACACCAGAAAATTATGTAGGGTAAAAAAGGTGGGGAATAGTCACAAGTACTAGTACGTGAATGCTACCAGATATGGGAAATTACATGCTTGACCAGGTCAGGGAAAACAGCCTGTTCCAAGAATCAGCACATAGCAGGAGACAGGGAAGGGGTGCTGATTTAGGTCAGAATGAATTTCTATTATGATCCAACAGTCTCTAAGGGAGGCTGACGTTAGCCCTATCCACACCTATTAGCTCCAGCAGAAAAATTATAGGGCAAACTAATTGTCTTGACTTGGATTAGGAGCCAAAATATAGAGAGGAGTGAGTGGGAGTGGATAGGGGATTTAATTTTCTGATGGAACGGTGTTGATCACATTACATCCCTTACGGCCAGGGAGGAGAGGGAGTCCACATTGAGTTGGGCCCAACAGGAATGAGTTTTACCGCCTGAAGTTGGGAGGAGGAAGTGAGGCTGAAGAAACTAACAGATATCTAGTACAGTATTCATTCCAGACTCTCATAACAGTAATAATGAAGTTCTTAAAGGAGTTCCCACAGAGATTTTTAAGTGTTTGGGAACGGGAAACCACCATTCAATAAATACCTAAACCACAATATTTACCCGTTCAATAAATAGTCAAGTATCTAGCATGTGCTTAGTTGTCTATACCCTACTGGATTTAACAGGAAATAAGAAACAAACAAAACATCCCCACCTTTATGGATCTTACATTTTCAGATATCAGTAATGACTCTAAACAATGAGTCTAAAATTGGTCCCTGGCTGGAAATTTTATTGCAGTAGTTGAGATAAAAGAAAATGATTATTTGTTTATTTGTCTATAACACCATAGTAAGGTCCTTGTTCTTTTTTTTGTTTGTTTTTGTAAGATCCTGTTCTTGAATGAAACCAATCTGAGATGAGTCATGAGATTTACATGCCAGGGAGAAGAGCACTGGTTTTTGTGGCTTGATGTTAATGGAAAACTATGTTTTCTAGACACACCCAAGGTGTTCTCTAGCACCCTTGAGCTTTAACTTCTGTGTTACCTAACCTGCCCTTACAGTGACACTGGGAAAACCAATCTTGTGGTGCATATTTAATTAAAAGTAAAAAAATCTTTTTACAGTTGACTTTGGAAGCAATAGACAAACATCCCTTTGTAGGTCAATAGCTTAAGGTACATGGATCAAAACAAGATATTCTTGTTCTGTTTTGTGTCTTGTTAGTGTATATCTGCTATAGACTGAATGTTTGTGTCCCCTCAAAATTCATATGTTGAAACTCAATGTTGAAATACGCAAAGTGGTGGTATTTCAAGGTGACTAGGTCCTGAGGATGACGCTCTCGTGAATGGGATTAGGGTCCTTATCAAAGAGGCCCCAGAGAGCTAGCTCCCTTGCCCCTTCTGCCATGTGTGAACACAGGGAAAAGACGGCTATTGATGAACCAGGAAGTAGCTCTCGCCAGCCACCGAATCTGCCGGTGCCTTGACCTTGGACTTAACAGCCTCCAGAACTGTGAGAAATAAATTTTTGTTGTTTAAATCACCCAGTCTACAGTATTCTGTTGTAGCAGACCGAACAGACTAAGACATTATCCTTGGTGTAGCAAAGACCTAACACTGAATTTAAAAGGCTTTGGAAGGAGAACAAATGCAAGTTTCTGCAAATGTATATTTATGCTTCTCCTTTTTTTTTTAAACATCGAAGAACATAGCAATTATAATTCCCTAACACAGTGATGTTCAACTTTGGCCACACATTAGAATCACCTTATAAAAAATATTGGGAGGAAGGTTCTAGGCATTGATGTCCTTTAAAAAGTACTTACTATAGGTGATTTTAATATGCAGATAGGGTTGAGAACTGCCTGAAGAATAAGATAGACCCACTAGAGGTGGGGAAAGGTGGCTATTTTTAGTTGAGAACACTTAAGTATGTTCACTTTATTGCCAGTCTGACTATCATCGGTGAATCCCTTAACTCTCATCATTTATCCACCTTTAAAAGAGGAATAAATGATCCCACATCCATTCATCCATCTTCCTTCCTTTCATTCTTTTTTTTTCTTTCTCTCCTTTTCTCTTTCTCATGCATTCGTTTATTCAATCACTCATTCATTAAACAAGCATTTAAAGGGCATAAGTACTGTGCTAGGTACTAAGGATACAGAAATAAAATTCATACTTTCAGTCAAGTATTATAGGATTAATAAGGTAGCACATATAAATTAGTCATCCTGAAGTTCCCAAGTAAATCTCAATTTTTAAAACACACACCAATCTTTCCCCTGTTTGACTTACTTTGTAAAAAATTGTGTTGAAGCTTGAGTTGTGTTAGGCAAGTATCAAAATTCCTGGCCTATTGTGCTTTCCAAGAATCACATACTAAGCTACCCATCTGCCACAATGTAATTTTCAATCTTTCATATGTTGAATGAAAGAATGTAAATGCCCATAATTTATTAGGCTCTACATAAGAAAAGAGTCAGCGATACTGTCAACCTTAACAAGGAATTATTCTAATTGAAGACTCTTCAGATATTTTGTAAAGTTCTATTACTTTTAATATACCAAATCTCACCCAGAATGCAGTAGTGTAGCTTTATCTTTGGCTCCTATCAAATTCCCAAATCACAGTACTTTGTAGATGAAGGCAGGACCCTACGTACTGAAAGGTAAGCAGACACTTTCCTATGAACTGTTCATGCCATTGTCCCTATTTTTAAGCTCCAAGTTGCAGCATAATAGCAGGTCAAAAACCCACTTCAGTGACCAACTCTGAGACTAGAACTGCTAGACTCCCTTCGGAGAAATTGGACATTATCATCCAACTGAAGTAATTACTGACGCATATTTAAAATTAAGAACAAATGCAGACTCACTGCACCCACAGAAGCACCACAATCATTTCTGATGCAATAGTGCACCCACCTAACACCAAAAGACAAAAGAGAAATATTTTAAATTAAAATCAACATCAGTAGGAAAGCAGCAGCCAGGGTATAAAGAGAGAACAATCTTCCTGCCAAGAACAGATTCAAAGCTAACCATTTCCAATAGAGCAAGCCTTATCCATTGCATAAGGTTTCCTGCAACCAGGAATTGGACATTGCTACTACCATACAATTGTAATTATTATGAAGCATGAGTTTGCTCACTAGAAAAAAAATACAATCAAAGAAGAAAAAGGAGAATCAACATGAAGAGAATTAAAGTAATTCAAGATCGGAGGTTGTTGGGGGGGGCAGTTAGATTCACATTTTTGAGCTATATAACCATTCAGTACTCTCCATGGAGAAATCACTGTGGCCTGAGAAATAATAACATTATTACTAATAATAGTAATAACAACTAATAATTACTGAATACTTATTTTATGCCAGGCACTGTTAGTGCTGTACCTGTGTTCCCTCATTTAATCCTCTCAACAACTCTACTAGGATCCCCATTTTCCAGATGCAAACAATGAAATTCAGAGAATCTATGTAACTTGCTTTAAGGTAACACAGCTTATAAATACCGTGTTTCCCCCAAAAAAAGTCCAGCTCTTATGATCATTTTTGTTCCAAAAGACGCATTAGGACTAATGTTCAGGGGATGTCATCCTGAAAAATCATGCTGGGGCTTATTTTCCGGTTAGGTCTTATTTTCAGGGAAACACGGTAGTCAGGCTGGGATTTGAAACCTGCATTTGCCTCACTCCAAAAGCCATGCATTAGCCATTACACAATTCACTGTCCTAATTTACAACTACAGGTTATATAGCTATAGCCATCTGGCCCAGAGGGGCTTATCGTACTTTTAAAACTTCTGTAGCTTTTGCAACTCCTCTGGGCCTTTTGCAGTGTATCTGTCATCAGTAACAGACAAATCACTAATGGTGATATAGTACCCTGGCAGGTAGCTGCAAATAGGAAGCAATTTGCAGCTGCTGAGTGTGCACTGCACAATGCTAGGGGTTGCAGCCCTCTAGTTGGGTACACGTGTGAAGCAGAAAGCAAAACCCATCAATATATATTGTGGTAACTAATTACTAGGACGACTACTGCTAAGACTAATTGCTCCTCTTTAAAATTAAAATAATAATAATAATGAGTTAAAAGAGTTCCACGTTCAAAAAATGATTTGTTCTCCCTTTGTATTGAAAAGGAGTAAACACACACACATACACTCACATGTCCAGATTGTCTCAGATATTGTTAGCTTAATGGGGATATTAGGTGTGTTGAGCTGAAGTAGCAACTTCAGCCTCCATTGGGGGAAATTATGCTAAAAATGTGGTAGGGAAGTACTATAATTGATTGTCCAGAAATTTTTTTAAAAAATTGAAGATTCTCTGGCAATACCAATTTAACTTCTATGCATACATACCCAACACAGGGTATGCAGCCTGTAACTGTTAGTGAAAACTTTCCTCTAGTTATTGGAAATGTTCACGTATATACACTTCAAGAGGTTCCCAAAGCAAGTTACACACCTGCATATTTTTATCTCCTGAAGCTTATTACCAGAAATTCTTTTCCTTCTTTCCTGATTCAGTGATATTTTTTAACCTTCCATATAGGCATGCATGGAAGTTAAGTACCATGGAAATACGTTAAATTGAAGGTTATGAGTGTGGAATTTTTAAACAGAAAACAGTTTTAAAATTCAGAGATAGAACAAAGACTAGTGGTTCTCTAATTTAGTGCGCATCAGAATCAGAGTTACCTGGGAGTGCTTGTTTAAAATACAAGTTTCTGTTCTTTCCTCAACGTGGGCCTAACTTTTAAATACTTTTGGGGATTCTAATGTAGACAACATTTTGAGAAATAGTGCCCTTAACCAGGGTCTTTCAAACTTTTTTGATGAGGACCCACCTTTTACATCAGGACTCAGTAAACATAAACATATTTATAAGTAAAACAAGAGTGTCACAAAACAATTTTTATACATGCAACACATTCTACCCTCCCTATTCTATTTCATTTTAAAAGTGCTGGTGGCAGAACCACTAAATTGATGTCATGATCCACTAATGGGCGGCAACCACAGCTTGAAAAATACCACGCGGATCAATGCTTCTCAAACTTTACAGTACACTTGAATCACCGAGAGATCTTTTAATGCAAATTCCAATTCAGTGCGACTGGGAAGGGCCTTGAGATTCTGCATTTCTAACAAGCTTCCTCCTGTTGCTAATATTGCTGATGCGTATGTGTACTACCCTTCTAATGGCAAGGCCCAGACAGAAAACTGATGCTTCTCCCAGTCATGAACCAGTCTGAGCTTTAGAAGAAGTTGTAACTATACACGTGCTATTATCCTGCCCAGATGTAGGGGACAGTGCGTTGTCCTTAACATCACTGACAGTCGTTGTGGGGTTCAAACTCTCAACCTATGGGGGTGTAAGTGGGCACCGATTTGCAACAGATCCCATCAGATGAGTGCATTCATGAGGACCTAACTGGAGATTTTTGCCTTTTATCATCTACCTGATTTAATACCAGAAATGGAAAAATAAAAGACTAACTAGGATCATTTAGTTCCTTCAATCTTAGTTGTGGAGGGCATAGGTCAGCTCCAGGTCCAGTTGCCGTTGTTAGTTGCAGGGGGCGCAGCCCACCATCCCTTGTGGGAGTTGAACCTGCAACCTTGTGGTTGAGAATCCGCACTCCAATCAACTGAGCCATCCAGGAGCTGTGTTCAATCTTAGTTGCACCATCCCTTGCGGGAGTCGAGGAATCAAACTGGCAACCTTGTGGTTGAGAGCCCACTGGCTCATGTGGGAATCGAACCGGCAAGCCTTTGGAGTTAGGAGCATGGAGCTCCAACCACCTGAGCCACCAGGCCAGCCCAGCTTTCTTTTTTCTTCTCACCTCCATTTAAAATTTTTTCTAAATTAAGCCAAAAGTTTTGACTGTGAATGCTTAATTAAATCAAGCATATGAGATCATAACTACCATTTAATGAGTATCTACTATGTTTTATGCTTTAGACACATTCTCTTTAATCTGCATGACAACTGTATAAGGTAGATATGATTATACTTACTTTCCAGATAAGGAAATTGAAGTTTAGAATAATAAAGCAAATTAGTTGCAGCTTTAGTATTTTGATCCAAGCTTATTTGGCTTTTGTGACAACATGGATGGATTTAGAGGGTATTAAGCTAAGTGCAATAAGTCAGACAGAGAAAGACAAGCACTGTATGATTTCACTTATATGTGTAATCTAAAAACAAAATAAACGAACAAACAAAACAGAAACAAACTTATTTGGCTTTAAAGCCTGCCTTATTTCTGATACTTCAGCTGCCTATGTTATCCCATTTAGACCATGATTTTAATCAACTTCAAGTCTTAGATTCCTCAGCGTCATCATAAATGATGAGGACAAGCAAGCTTAATGCGATAAGGCCATAGGAGGATAGACATTAGTCCATTACCTAATATTAGCGTGTTTAAGAATAACCACAATATTTTATTCATCTTCAAAATTTTTCATGTCAGTTATTATACCTGCCACACTCAAAGTACTTTCTAAGAGAAATCACCTCGCTCATGGTTTCCTGAGGACAAGGCAATCTATATTATGTTGCTTTTCTCTTTCATACTTACTCTCCTCCCCCACCCCTCCCGGCCAGGTGTGTGACGCAGGGACCAGCACCTGTCCTAAGAGCTGCCAGGCCTTAGGCAAGCCTGTGACCTCCCACACAGCCTGGAAAAAAAAAAAAAAATTAAGTCAACTGCCTGAGATTTTCTCACTTAAATACTGGAATTTGCAAATACAAGGAACGTCAGGGGAGAGTAGAATTGGAGCCATGGTGGAGTATAGCAAATTGAAGCAGAAGCTGTGAGAGAAAACAAAACAAAATAGACAAACAAGGCTATAATTCAGGGCCCCAACAAGAAACAAATGGCATGTGCAAATGGATATGTTAAGGAGAGTTTATCTGCAAAGAAACAAATTACAGATGTGTGGGGCAGGGTGTAGGGGAACCATAGGGAAGGAACCCAATCTAGGTATCAAGGGAGCTACTACCAGCCCTAGACCTGAAGGGACAGGGGAACGAAGGGGTTGGAAGGGGAAAGTTGTGTAGAGTGAGTCATCTTGAGAGGAGCAGTGATTTGGGGTGAGGGACACAGTCTGCCTGAAAAGACCTTGCAGGGAGGGAGCCAGGGGAGTAAATACAGTGACAATCTGTACGGGTCAGGCTCCCAGGAAAGAGGGCACCTGAGGAGGGTGAAGAGTGGGTCTGGAGGGACAAACTAAACATATTTTAGGCGCAGCAAGATAAAAAGAAAGAATTACATTGTTTTGTACACCTGAAACTAATTTTTAAAAAGATAAAAAGAAAGAATAAAACAATGAATAGAGGGAGGAGAACAGAGTAGACATGTAGAGAGGAAAAGGTGGTGTAATAGAGAAAGAGAACTTGCTGTCCCTGAGAAAGACTGAAAAGGTAGCTAATTCCTAGAGATGCATCAGATCCTGATGACTTTCCAGTTTGAACTCCAAAGCCAATCTCAGTCTAAGTGTAGCTTTACGATAGACTCTCTGCCTTTAAAGTAGTCTATTAGTAATTCTGTTTCTTGCAACTCCAAAAGCCTAATAATGTGCTGAATATGATGAGAATACAGTTGACTCTTGAACAAGCCAGGGTTAGGGGGCTGACCCTGCACAGTTGAAAACTGGCACATAACTTGAACCCGCAAACACTTAACTACAGTCCACCCTCCGCATCCACAGATTCCCAACCATGGGTGGAAAAATTGACATGCGCAGTTCGAACCCGTCCTTTTCAAAGGTCAACTGTAGTTTACTCCTCTTAGAAATCCTGCAAAGACACCTGAGACAGGTAGGTCACTTACTGAAAAAGAATAACACTCTCTTCAGCTTTTGGTAGTGTCCAGATTTAAAAATAAAGGTGTCAGTGTCATGAAAATCCCTTACTGTCAAAATCGAGAAATTATAAAACTGACCTAATTAAATGAACTCTCTTGAATTACGGAAAACATAGGCTGTTCTTTGAAAGAATTACAGACCATTTTACAAAAAAATTAAAATAATAAATGTCTTCTTTGATTGTCTCCCCTAGCTTTATTGATGTACTAAACTGCTCATATTTAAAATGTATAACTTGATCAACTTTGATATATGTATTTATCACCACAGTCAAAATAGCATTTCCATTCACTCCAGAGTTTCTTCCTAACTCTTTGCAATCCCTGCCTCCCTCCACTCACATCCCCAGGCAACCACTAATCTATTAGGTTGGTGCAAAAGTAATTGCGGTTTAAAAGGTTAAAAATAAATGCAGAAACTGCAATTACTTTTCCACCAACCTAATACTTTCTGTTGCTATAGATTAGTTTCCGTTTCCTAGAATTTTATATGAACAGAGTAGTTTCTATTTTTTTTTGCCTGATTTTCCTCATTGTGCCCAATTATTCTGAGATTCAACTATGTTGTTGAGGATATCAACAGTTCTTTCTTTTTAAATTGCTGAATAGTTTTCCTTGTATATCTATATCATAATTTGTTTGTCCATTCATGTACTGATGGACATTTGGGTTGTTTCCAGTTTGGGCTATTATACAACTGTCAATTTCAAGGTAGCAATAGGAATAACATTTTTCTAGAAGACCAAGAGGCGTTAGAATCAATTGCTTCAGTAAATGGAAATTCAAAGCACTAGACCTGGAGTCAAGATCAGATTATGGGCTGTGAGGCTTGGGCAAATAACTTTAAACTTGCTGATCTTTGATTCCCTCATCTGCAAAAACAAAAGATTAATAATACCTGTGAGGATGAAATAAGATAGTTCATACATTTAACCTTTCATCAGATATTGACTTTGATTACTATGAAAGAACATTGAGAAGTGAAGGAACAACCCTGTTTACTTTTCTAGGCCTCTTTGTGGACACCTGTATTTAGGAACAAAAGACACTATCAAATATCACAGGTCTGAGCAAAAGATGAAATATGTTGGTCAATGTCTCTTTCTCCTTCATCTTCCACTTCATCCGTTCCCTCCTCTTCTCCCTCCTCCTGTTTGTTGTTGCAGGGTGTCTTTCTTCTTGAGGGCAAAGTCCATTTCTTTTTCTCTGTTTTCATATTACTTAGTATGTTATTCTTATATCAGGTTTTCCATGAATATATATTGAGGTAATAATAAGTTCTTGTACCGCGTTTTATAGATTACAATGCATTTTCAGATATATTATCTCGTTCTGGCCTCAAAATTCCCCAGAAAAGTAGGCATAGCAGATAATATTTTATAGATTACAATGCATTTTCAGATATATTATCTCATTCTAGCCTCAAAATTCCCCAGAAAAGTAGGCATAGCAGATAATATTATACCCATTATCAGATGGGAAAACTAAGGCTCAAAGAGGTTAAAAACTAGCTGAGACAATAACTTAGCTCTTCAAATGCCAGCTCAGAATGTCTTTCACCTTGGCACACTGCCTACCAACATTCTTGACAGGATTCAAGTGGGTGCTTTAGCCTCCAATTAATACTAATATATAAAATCTTTGCAGGATAAAAGACCAAACTTTATTTTTAGACAACTAACAGTTGGTGGCATTTTGATGCTCACATTGCAATATATGCTTTTACAGGGAACCACAGGAGATCCAAAAACTTTCGTTAGGACTGTTAATTATTTGTAAAATTGAGATACATATAAATGTTATTCTCCTTTCTCCTAAATACAATTCTGGGCAAAATAAAAATTTGAAGTTACTGTAAGTACTCCATACTAGTTAAAAGTAATTTCTTTCTAGAACATTGTTTCTGATTTAACCAGTATACTAAACATTGCCTGAGGATAAATTATTTCCAACTTTTTGTTCTCTCTTTTTATCTCATCTTACTTAAAACAGTTTTTTGACCTATTGCAAAGATGTTATAATTGACAGCACATAGTACATCTATTTTGCAATTTTGTGCAGAAAGTTCAGGGTTTTCATTTTTGGGGGGCTAATCTTTCCTCCCCTAACTGTCGCCTGAAAGAGAATTGCTTTCCCCCTCTAGATAAAAGAACATGAAACGGGTGAAATCTCTTCTTAGATAATCACTTCGTATTTGTATTGCTTGACAAAGCAATTACATTAGATGTTATCTCATAGGATCTAAATTAGTACTTCATATGGTTAGCACTGGAGAAAGGTTAGCATTTGCATTTTAGCAAATGCACCCTGATATGAGATAAGCTGGATTGTGTACTCTTCTTTTCATAATTAAAGTTGTTATTATTACTGTATATTCTTATTTTTAAAATATTACCAGAACTATTTCTTTATAAAGAGGGACTTAATCTAGCTGAATTACAATAATTCTATCTCCTTTTGTAATAAAAGTGAATTGTTAAAGAGATACAAAAAAGGCCATAAAGACTTAGGTAATTATTTTTCTATTCATTTTCATATAAATGAGATTTAATATTTCATAGTTGGAGTTTATAACAAGGCTTGGAATATATCGTTTTCCTAAAAAAATCTAAAAATGCTATTAACTTAATTTTTGATTAGTATGATACTAAATGTTCAATGAATTAAAGAATGCTAATAGCTTTAAACTCCCTAAGAATTATTGGCTGTATTTTAAATGCACTAGATAATGTACCTGTCTTACTCTAGAGATTGATAAAAATCCTACAATACTTTAGCCTGGTGAAACTTAAAATTTATCAAGCTAAAATTTATAGATTAAGAAAGACCTAGTATATCACTTAAAGTTATTAAGTTTACTACTAGAAGAAAACAATAACTAAAGGGAAGAGGAGATAAGAAAAAATGAGAAGTAAATTAAGAGTGCGAAATTTTGTATCTTTCATAACTAGCAATCAGTACATATTGTTGAAAATTGGTAAATCAAGAAATGGAAATACCTTTTATGTTATACCTTCCAGTACTATTTAAAAATTTTTAGTCATGTACATACATTACATTTATAATTAAAAAATTGAAACACAACATAATACTAATTTTTTTATGTGATTTAGCTAGAGCAAGTATATTGAGCTCCAATTCTCTATCCCTAAATTGACTCAAGAGACAGGAATGCAGGTTCCCAGAAGATGTGGCTGTACTTTAATTGATACTCAGCATAAAGCCTTATCTAGGTTGTGGAGTTGTGTTCATGACTCCTCACTGAGAAACTGAGGCAAGTGGACTCTTCATAATGGTGCATAATGGTGGTAAGTGGGGAAAGAGAAGATGATTTGACAGGCCCTAGTTATGTAGTAATACAGAAGTCCCCCCCTTATCTGTGGTTTTGCTTTCTGTGGTTTCAGTTAACCTCTGTCACCCATGGTCTGAATATATTACGTGGAAAATTCCAGAAATAAACAACCCAAAAGGTTTAAATTGTGTACTGTTCTGATTAGCATGATGAAATCCTGCGGTATCCAGCTCTGTCCTGCCCAGAGCATGAATCACCTCTTTGTCTAGTGTCTCCACAATGTATACGCTCCCCGCCCATTAGTCACTCAGTAACCATCTTGATTGTCCGATCGACTGCCATGGTATTGCAGAGCTTGTGTTCAAGTAACCCTGATTTTATTTAATAATGGCCCCAAAGTGAAAGATTAGAGATGCTGGCAATTCATATATGCCAAAGAGAAGCAATAAAGTGCTTCCCTTAAGTGAAAAGGTTAAAGTTTTTGACTTAATAAGGAAATAAAAAATGTCATATGCTGAGGTTGCTAAAATCTACAGTAAGAACTAATCTTCTATCCATGAAATTGTGAAGAAGAAAAAAGAAATTTGTGCTAGCTTCGTCTCAACACAAACTGCAAAAGTTGTAACTGTGTGTGATAAATACTTAGTTAAGATGGAAAAGGCATTGAATTTGTGAAAATTTTTTGAGAGTTTTTCAAAAATTAAAATTTTGAGAGAGAGACTACATTCACATACCTTTTATTACAATCTATTGTTATAATTGTTCTTTATTATTTGTTATTGTTGCTAATCTCTTAATGTGTGTAATTTATAAATTAAACTTTGTCATAGATACGTATGTATAGAAACAAAAACATAGTATGATAGGGTTCAGTACGATCTATGTTTTCAGGCATCCACTGGGAGTCTTGGAACATATCCCCCATAGATAAGGGAGGACTACTGTAGTCCATTGGAAGAGAAATATTTAATGCACTTGTAGAGAAATAGGATACGTAGGGTTGGAGTCTCTACCTGTATATAGTTAGTGTTACTAAATGCTTTAGATTAGAAAGAAATTAAAATTTTCAGACCTATGGAACATAACTAAGAATCCAAAAATGAACCCCCATATATATGGGCAAATAATTTTCAAAAAAGGAGCCAAAAAATACAATGGAAAAAAGACAGCCTCTTCAATAAATTGTCTTGGGAAAATTGGAAAGCCACATGCAAAAGAATGAAACTAGACTGCTATTTTGTCTAGTTGTGAAACTAGACCATACACAAAAATTAACTAAAAATGGATCAAAGACCTAAATATAAGACCTGACACAATAAAATGCATAGAAGAAAACACAGGTACTAAACTTATAAACCTTGAATTCAGAGAGGATTTTATGAATTTGATCTCAAAGGCAAGAGAAGTAAAAGCTAAAATAAATGAATGGGACTATATTAAACTAAAAAGCTTCTGCACAGCAAAAAAAAACATCAAGAAAACAAAGAGGCAACCAACTGAATGGGAGAAGATACTTGCAAACAATACCTCCCATAAAGGGCTAATGTCCAAAATATTTAAGGAACTCATACAACTCAACAACAGAAAAACAAACAATCCAATTTAAAAATGGGCAGAGGACCTGAACAGACACTTCTCCCAAGAAGACATATGAATGGCCAACAGATACATGAAAAGATGCTCAACTTCACTAGCTACCGTATTTCCCCGAAAATAAGACCTAGCCGGACAATCAACTCTAACACGTCTTTTGGATTAAAAATTAATATAAGATCCAGTCTTATATTATTATATTATATTATATTATATTATATTATATTATATTATATTATATTATATTATATTATATTACATTACATTATATTATATTATACCCAGTTTTATATTATAGTAAAATAAGACTGGGTCTTATATTAATTTTTGCTCCAAAAGACACATTAGAGATGATGGTCCAGCTAGGTCTTATTTTCAGGGAAACACGGTATTAGGGAAATACAAATCAAACCACAATGAGATACCACCTGATACCAGTTAGAATGGCTATTATCAACAAGACAAGGAATAACAAGTGTTGGAGGTTGTGAAGAAAAAGGAACCCTCATACACAGCAGGTAGGAATGTAAATTGGTACAGCCACTGTGGAAAATAGGATGGGCCTATCCCCATGAATCCAGTCATTTGAATTGAGAAGCAGCCTGGAAGGAAAAAGGTAGTGAGGGAAGTCACACCACTTGTTGGATTGAGAGGAGAACCCTCTAACTTAAGAAGTACCCAGAGTACATAATGATTTTTATTTCTTTTATTTTTATGAAAATTCCTTCTGGTAGATTCTGACTAGCATCCTGGCTGTCCTGTAAGTAGATTTCTCAAGCATCTGGATGGAAGCTCAAGCCTAGTGAAGTATGACATAAGGTGTATCATAGTTCCATGACTACATTTGACCCATTGAGTCATTACTGTAAGATCTGGTTGGTATGTGTTCTTATATGTATTACACTATGTACATTCTCGAAAACATGTCATTAAAATTTCAACCCAATTAAATTAATTACTAGTAAAGGAAGTTAAATCAGTCTCCTTTTAGAGTAAACAGCTATGTGGAAAGAAGTTAAGTTTACCATTCTACAAAGTATGGTAGTTGAGTCCAACATGGTTAAACAACTCTTACATTTATGAACAAAGAAGTTGAGTTGAGTTGAGGAGGTCCTAATGCTTATTTTCCTTCCTTTGGATTCCCCTATACGCACACCCAAGAAGAAGATTCAAATGCTAGTAGTTTACGTGGGAGGGCAGGGGAATGGGGAAGACAGGAAAAGGAAGGCAGTCAACATAGGGTGCATTATCAAGGTGGCCACTGAGGTAATATGGCAGGGGTGCCAACAGACAATAGGCTTAAATTTCCTACCAGCTTTCAAAATGGGGCTATGACTTTATTTTTTAAAATTAATGTATCATTCCTTGTGCATCCAACTTTGTTGAGTGAGATTCACATCCATTTAGTTCACCATCTATGGTTGATATTTGTTACTATTATTTAGTTTAGGGAGAAATTAATAAGTCTTGAAGGGGCTGTAACCCTAGCACAGTATTTTGCACATAGTGAGCATTCAGTATTTTCTATTGAACTGAGAGATTAATTCATAGTGATATACAGTGATACTAATACTGACCCATTCTCACCAATCCAAAATCATTTGAATTGAGAAGCCAGCCAGGAAACAATAGGTGGTGGTGAGGGGACCCCACTCCATAAGAATCATTTAGGCACTTTATGATTCTGGATCACATTTCGGGGACATCTTACTAAGTATGTCAATCAGATTTATAGCAAAATATTAGTTTGTGTTCTTTGTTCATTTTTACTCCAGGCATTTATTATTTTTCACATCATGAGATATATCAAAAATACAGAAAATAGTATAAATTATGCAGATTTTACTTTGTTTCAGTTTTTTTAATAAACAAAGAAAGCTCTAGATAAGTTAAAGCCCTGCGTTTTCATCTCTTTCTTTCTCTTTTTTTCTCATAATGACTATCTTCAAGATGGTGTGTATTCTATGTTTGTTTTCATACTTCTACCTTATGTGTATCCATTAACAACACAGTATTTTTGTGTGTGTTTTAAACTTTATTTAACTGGCATAACTTATATCGCCTTTTGAAACTTACTTTTTTTTTAAACACATCATATTTTAGAGATTTACTTATGTTGTTACATTTAATGCTATAGATTTTTATATTTATATATAAATAAATCATACTGGTTGCATTATTCTACTCATAAATATTAGTTGTTTCCAATTTTTGCTATTATAAAAGTGCTACAATGCACCTGTGATCAGTTTTTGCTAGGGTATCTACAGAAAAATGGTTTATTTTTTCATGTAGTTTACAACTTTCCCAGGATGGAAGCTTTTACTTTTAGGTCTTAAATAGTTGGAATTTATTTTTGTGAATGCTGTGAGGTAGAGATCTAATTTTGCCTTTTCCTACATGGAAAAATATGAATTTTTCCCTTTTTATCACGTTAAACTGAAATATTTCAGATATGTATTTAACAAAGATTTTAAAAAAACATAACCACAATGCCATTATCACACCTAACCAATTAACAATAATTTCTTACTATTATTTAATCTCTCATCCCTGTTCAAATTTTCTCAAATATCTTTTACAGTTGATTTCTTTGAATCAGCGTTCAAACAAGGTCAACACATTGCATTTGGTTGACAAATCTCTTAAGTCTTTCATCTATTACAGTTCCTCTTCTGCCATTTATTTACTTAAGAATTTAGTCATTTGTAAAAGTCCCGCATTCTGGATTTGGTTAATTGCATCCTTGACGATTGTTTAACATAGTCTTCTATCCATATTTCCTACAAACTAGTGATTTGATCTAGATGCTCAATTAGATTCCAGCTTCAGTCTTTTTGACAAGAATATTTCATAGGTGGTTCTACATAATTTAATCTGTTTAATTATATCAGGAGGAACATAATATCTAGTTGTCCATTTTTTTCATTAATAGTAGACTTTATTTTTTAGAACAGTTTAGATTACAGAAAAACTGAGCGGATAGTAGAGTTCCTGTATTTACTTACCCTCCACTTTCTCAGTTTCCCTATTACTAACATCTTGCATTAGTATGGTACATTTGTTGAAATTAATGAGCTAATATTGATACCTTATTATCAACTGAAGTTCATAGTTTATTCACATTTCCTTAGCTTTTTTTTTTTTTTTACCTAATTCCCTTATCTGTTCCAGGCTGTCTCACTTTTAGATGTAATTTTGACCAGTGGGTTCAAGTGTTTTCAGGTGGATGGCTCCATTATAAAATTTTTCATTCAACCATTTTCTTAATGGTTTTAGTATTTATTGGTAATCACTGCCTCGGTCCCTTATTTCATTAGGAGTTTAAAATTGTGCTTTTTAGAATTCTATAATTTCTTCTGCAATTATTAGCTAAAATTTTCCAAAAGGAAGAACTTTCCCTTTTCAGATACTTGGTTACTTTCGAAATACTGTACGATTTATATTGCATAGATTTTAATGGTTCCAAACATTAATGATTCTAATATACAAATGTGATATATGTGAGAAATTCCAATTACATTTAAATTTTAAATTATTTGCACAAAAGTACAATGAAAATTATACTGCTAGTCAAAAGCTGTGGCTTTCATCTTCCTCTAAGTAATTTCTGCCATTTATGCAGACGGCCAAAAACCATATTAAAAGGCTAATTGTTAAGCTGTTTAAAAAGGAAAACTATTACAGAATATTTGTTTTGAGCCAAAAAATTTCAGGCACTTAACTGGCATTAATAATTAGTACATATAGATTTTTTTAAGACTTAGTTATAAATACTACTCCTAATTAATTTGCATGATGCAGTAACAAATACCATAATAATTTATGGCTGAGGAACTGAGACCCAGAAAGTTAAAGGAAGTGACCTGACTGTATTCAGTAATTTAAATACACAGGCTTATTAAAGAGAATTAATAATAAAAATATAAAAGAATATAACCCCTTCTACAAAGGTATGGCATGTCAGTTGTTTTACTTCTCACAGATACAATCTACTTGTGTAAAGAAAACTTAATTTTCTAGTAGTAAAAAAAAAATTTACATAATATTAGAACTATAGAAAAAATATACCTAGTAATCAGTCAAAAATATTGTCCAGTAAAACACAATGGCCTCTTGGGGTCTAATTAACAAAATACTCCCCATAATTCACTATCTACTTTATTTATTTTGCTTACAAATATCAATACCACAATTGTATAGAAATTTAGTGGTCATGATTCAAATTTTTAAACAGACATGTAAGATGAGGTCCTTGGCTAGTTTTTCTTTAATTAATTTTTTATTGGGGAATATTGGGGAACTGTGTTTTTCCAGGACCCATCAGTCGTTGTCCTTCTATCTAGTTACGGAGGGCACAGCTCAGCTCCAAGTCCAGTCGCCATGTTCAATCTTAGTTGCAGGGGGAGCAGCCCACCATCCCATGCGGGAATTGAACCGGCAACCTTATTGTTAAGAGCAAGCGCTCTAAGCAACCGAGCCATCGGGCCGCTGCCGTGGCTAGTTTTTGAAGGGACTTTTCACATTGTCCAACTCATGAACATATTATCAAAAAGTATGTTCCTAAAATTAGGGCATTTGAACCGAATATGCTAGATTTATGGGATGCAGGTTAATGACCGGTGCAGGTAATAGCTGAAGACGAGAACTTAGAATGGATAGTAAAGGAGGGTAATGATGAGTCCCAG
Source organism: Rhinolophus sinicus (assembly GCF_036562045.2). Lineage (NCBI taxonomy): Eukaryota > Metazoa > Chordata > Mammalia > Chiroptera > Rhinolophidae > Rhinolophus > Rhinolophus sinicus. Next base: position 49,821,593 of record NC_133757.1, on the reverse strand, counting down.
TTGTGCCTGAAGCTAACTGCATTATGGCTCATCTCACTAATCTTCCATACCTAACTTTCCCCTTAGGAAAAGAAGCCAACAGGAACCATGGCCAACCTGCTTTCGGAACATACGTGGAGAAATGGATTAGCACAGAACAAGATAATCCTGGAGGTACAACACTCAGATTCCCCATCAAGAGATTCTGCTGCAGGGAGCCTAATTGATTGACAGCTGACATACTTTTGGCTCAAATGCATTCATGTCAGGTCATGCTTCCCTTAGGCTGCTCCCAGTCAATGACTGAGCACAGCAGGGTATAAGAAGCAGTCTATTCCTGCACAAAGCAGGAGTCCCTTAATTGGCAACTTCCCACTGGCCTGGGTGAGATTTTCTCAGCATTGCTCTGTGGGCTGAGGCTCTTCCTATCCAATCCTTTCCTTCCCTTTTTCCTGTCAGAGGTGTTAGGCCTACATCACTCTCCCTCTCTACTCCTGCTCCTTCCCCTTTATCTTTCATAAGCATTCCCTCCAATAAATACCTTGTACATCTTATCTCATCTTGGTGTCTGTACCTCAATGGAGTCAAACTGACACACTTATGTAAGAGTTTAGCCCACTAGGTTAAACTTACAACTGTTTATCGCAAGTATAAAAAATTTCTTGGGAAACTATATAGGTCCATAGATGTCTTATGATTAGAATACATACTTTAATTTTCAAACAATATGATGCAAATTTACATGTAAATTATTGAATGGTTTTAGGGACTTTAATCAGCCATTGGAGTATCTCCTGTGCTTTTGGTCTTAGAAGGTACATCAATCTACCATGTAAATGCTATTGTCTAGTTTGGGGATGGTGTGATTATGTACAGCAGAACTTTCCTTCTAAAACTCTTTATGAACTTTATAGCAAAAGCAATTCAGAATTTAAATTCTACTTTTCCACTAGTTCTGAGCTCTTAAAGGTGGCTGTGAGATATTAAGGACCTGTGTTCTTATGTGCTGTTAAGTAAAGCATATCAGCAGAAGCAGAAACAGAAAGTAAAAGAAGGAAGAGGTCAATCATAGTTCATGGCTTATGAATATTTTTCCTCCTACCAGCAGCAGTGCTATAACTTTGGTGTGCTTTCTTTCTAGTGCAAATCAATGATAAATGGAAACAACAAACCCCAGGCATCCCCAAAGCAAACTGATCCTGAATCTAATTTCCCTGCCTTGTGTCTCCAATACTACTCTATACCATGTTGAGGAAGCTGTGGATTTCTTGAGTGTTTTTATTTTGATTTCATATATATATATGTATATATATATATATAGTCATAGGACAAAAATCGTATGATGTTCATCAAGAACAATGATCTGGGGGAAAAAAAGAGCAGTATCATTATACTTTCTTGTCTTACTTTTAAGACCCCTACCTTGGAAAACATCCAGAACTTGAAAAAAACTACCTGTATTACTTTGCTGATAATCACTATCAAATATCAAAATATTTAAATGTTGAAATATCAAAAATGATACTTTAGTATTGTAACAAAATAGCTCCTCTTTCTCCAGAGTGATTGTGAATTATGATTCCAGTTTGACAGAGAAGTAAATGTGACAAAAATAAAAATATTAGATCTTAATTTTCAAAAATATTTTAAGGAATAAAAATTAGGGACTTTCCAGAAATAATGCTGCTTGGGGTGTGTGTGCAATGTTTGTTTTCTATTATCTAAAGTATATATTAATATTTAAGTGTAAATACTTGCAAAGGACATCAATTCATTCAGTTAATATTTACCAATTTTCCACTGTTTTAGGTACTGTTTTAGGTTTTAGAACATTTGAGGGGAGATGACTCCCAATTAGGCCTTAGAAATACTTTCTAGTCTTAGAAAGTGACAGCATGCTTTTTTCCCCTCTTAATAAAGAATTTTATGTTATTAAATCCTGGCATATGTTGTTTCTTTCAGTTGTCTTTCTATACTATTATGCAAATTATGTCTAATGAATAGCAATTTAGACACCAACCTGCTGAGTGCTTTTTGAAATGAGACACCATATCTGAAGAAATTCTAGGAGAACAAAGAAAACAAACAGAAGGAAATTATCAAAGAAATAAATGAAGATTTCCTAGAACCAGAGGTCAAAAATCCCCTGATAAAGGACCTACAGAGTGGCCAGATTAAATAAGAAAAAGGCTCACAACACAGCACATCATGCATTGGGTGGGAAAAGAGAAGACCCTAACAACTATCAGAGAAAAAAACAAAACACATAAAAGATCAAGAATTAAAATTGCATCTCATTTCTTAAGACCTACACTGGAAGCTAAAAAATACTGGTGTGATGCCTTAAAAATCCTCAAGGAAAATTATTTCTAATCTATAGAGTTCTACACATAGTTATACTATCAATTCAGCCCCACAGCTTCTTTATGGGGTTGGCTGGGGCTGCAGGGGGCGCCTTCGAACTCAATTTCTCCTTCTGCTCAATCTCACTTCTTCCTTCTCCTTTCCACAGATGTTGAACCTAAGGCCATGCACTGATAACACATCCTGAACTCTAAAAATTGAGGAAATTATTCATAGTATACGTCTTTGGTTTTTACTGTTTCAATTTTAAACCACATGGATGTGTTACATAATGATTATAAGTTGAATTATTTGACTTTTGAGACTACATATTTAAAAAGCTATATATGCACAGCTTTGATAAAATAAAAATTAAATTTAACAAGACTTACCTGTTAAATAAGAATCAGAAGAACAAATTGTTCAGGATGATTCCCATTTAAAAAAAACTGTACACATATACAGATAGACACATTGATAAAGCATGGAAAAAAGTCTAGAAGAATATAAAAATTTAACAATGGTTATCTTTGTAGGTGACATTAGAATGGAGAAGAAGACTTATTTTTTATTTCACATGTTTCTCAATTGTTTGAATTAAGGGCATGCATACCTTTGTAATCAGAAAATAATATTTAAAAGTTGTGAGAGAAACTAAAATAAAAAAATAGAAAAAAAACCCAGACTTACCAATTATTTTAGAGGAAACTTTAGATGATGCTTATAGGGAATAGAAAAACTAATTATCTAAAATAACTTAAGGAAACTGGAACAAGTCTACTAACTTAGCTTTTTCTCCCTTGTTTAATCTTCATTCATCTGAATAACAGGCTCAATTAGTCAATTTCTTAAAACATCTAGAATCAAATTTTAGTTGCAAATATAAAAATTTCCTGCAACAGGGATTAGGAAATTTTATGGCCTTTGGTAAATTCAGCGACTTTTCTTCGTATTGGCAGCATATAATAAACAAAAATAATAAAAGATAAATACCACTTGACTAATAACAATAGTGGAAATAAAATGACACTAAATTAAAAGGTTCAGGATGAATGTTCTAGCCCATTTTGGAATGAAGTCTAAGAGAAAGAAATTGGAGAGCCTTTACCTTTTTTCTATTTAAAAAAAAATTTAAACTTATAGAAAAATTGCAAGAACAGGACAGAAAACTCCCAAAGATCATTTATTTAAGTTCACCAATTTTTATCATTTTGCTGCATTTGCTTTATTATTCTCTCTCTCTAGATATTTTGATTTATTTTTTCTGAACCACTTAAGAATAGATTGCATGCATTATGTCCCTTTAGCTCTTCATACATTAGTGTGTATTTACTAAGAAAAAAGATATTCCTTCATATAAACGTCACACAATTGTTCCAATAAATCTTTTATAGCATCCCCCGCCCTGGTACAAATTCCAGTTTATGATCATTTATCAACATTAGTTGTCATCTTTTTAGTCCCTTTTAATATGGAAGTTAGTTCCTCAGCCTTTTTTTTTTGGTCTTTCATGACAGTTATTTAATATGTTTCTCAATGTGGGTTTGGTTGCTATTTCCTCATTATTAGATTCAAGTGATGTTATGTCCTTCTTGGGATATTATATCTGGAAGCACTCGATCACTGATCAAAGTATTGTCTAGTTTCTCCACTTCATAGTTATTATTTTCCCCTTCCAGCAAATTCACACTCTGTGGGGAGATGTTTTGAAAACATGCTTCTTGTCAAACTTACTCCCTAGATTTGGAATCCACTGACGATGTTTCCCCAAACCAATCTTTTCCATGATAGTTGCAAAATGGTGACTTTCCAACTCCACCATGCACTCTGTATTTATCAGGGGCAATCTCTTTTAAGAAATAGCTTTCCCTCTTCCCCCATATCTTTCTCTCTCTCTCTCTCTCATTAGTGCAGACTAATGGATTCTTATTTTATTCAATGAATAATTCATTACTGTTCTTATTTTGATACTCTAGTTATCCCAGGTTTGGCTAATTATAGGCCCTTCAAGCTGACTCCTGTTGACGTGCCCCATTTTATTTTCTGAGCATTTCTTTATTTCTGGCACGACAAGGTGTTCCAGGTCATCTTGTATATTCCTGCCCTAGTCCTGAAATCAGCTCTTTCACCAAGAAGCCAGATCCTTTTTCATGGGGAAAGGTATTCAGAAATCAAGATCTGGGCAGGTAATCTTTAATTCTGAAGTTACTTTCAACCATAAAATCATGAGGAATGTATACATATATCAATTTTTTAAAATCATCCTATTATGACTGATTTAGCCACTTCTTTTCCCCTTGTCATAAGAAGGAAGGAAACTTTAAGACTGTTTTTTGGATTTTTCTTATTTACTTGAATATAATTAATTCTGGCTACAATTATTGGAAAAGAAAACTCATTGCAACAGCAACTATGGATCATAAGTCTCTAGATTGCTACTCGATTATAATATATCCTCAAAAGAAATTTGTGATGGAAGACTGCATAGGTTTTATAATACTATAAGGTAATCTGTGAAACCCTAAAGATACCATGTTTCCCTGAAAATAAGACCTAGCTGGACCATCAGCTCCAATGTATTTTTTGGAGCAAAAAGTAATATAAGACCCAGTCTTATGTTAGTATAATATAAGACTGGAAGAAAGATGCATTAGAGCTGATGGTCCGGCTAGGTCTTATTTTGGGGGAAACACGGTAAGTGTAATGAAATGAAGGGAATCTCACTGAATTATTTTAAAGAAATTGAATCAAAACCCTATAAAGTAACACTTTTTGCAGTCAGATGCTTGTTGCAAAAGATGTTTTGTTTTCTTCAGGGGAGAAGTATGTTGGAAACTGCTGTGGTAACATCTTGCATTATTATTTTTATGTCATAAAGGCAGATGTACTGCATAATGTTTGAAATAAGTATACCAATTTTTATTTTAATGGTATGAAATTAAGTATGTACTCTTTCTCTTAATAACACAGATCTTTCAACATGATATACTTTTTAAATATTGAAGATGAAATAAAGAAATCATATTTAATGTGTGATAGTACTAGGGGCAAGGACCAAAACTATTTCTTTGTTCCATGTGGTTAGTATTCATTCCCAAACCCATCATTACAGAAGAATCGCTTGGGTCACTTTTTAAAAATCTAAATATCTGAGTACCACCTTGGTCCACTTAAACAGTATATCTCACAATCCAGGAATCTGTATTTTAAAGATCTCCCCCAGATAATTCTGAGACATTTAATCATCATACTGGTTTGGGAATTATTGAATATGGCAAAAAATACATTTACACCAGGGTATAAGTCTCTTTAGACATATAAGTTGCCCAAGGCCAGGAGCTGTGCTTATAAATATTTATGAGCCCAGCACCTATAATAAGCCTTGCATATAGAAGGCACTGAATACATGCTTATGAAAAGAATTTTGACTTCAACTTTTATTGGTCTTAATATACATTTGTACAGGGAATATAAAACCACTTTAGTGTTATTACATATTCATGTGACAGGAACCATCTTGCACAGCAGCCTGAAAGACAAAAATAATTGAATTGGTGGACTGATTTCTAACGTAGAATGTAGTTGTTTTCAGTTACGACCCTGAATTCTGCTAACTTAACTGTGCTCCTGAAAAAATAAAGAATAGTCACATTTGTAAAATTGGTCTAGTCTATAAATTGTCTCTGTCTTGTTCCACTTCCCATTAAATGTTCTACCTAATACTAAAATGTTTAGACAAAAAATCCCGTAGCAGCTAACATTCATATGGTTTAAAATAGTGGTTCTCAAAGTGTGATCCAAAGACTCCAGGGGGTTCCTGAAACCCTTCCTGGTGATCCATAAGGTCAAGACATTTTTCCTACTAATAATAAGCTGATATTTGCCTTTATAACTCTCATTCTCTGAGTGTATAGTGGAGTTTTCCAGAGGCTACATGATGTATGGTATTGAAATAGATTAATGAAGAAAAGATATGAGAATCAGCTGTCTTCGACTATAAGTAGATATTAAAGAAATTTACACGAATGTAAAACCATGCTGCGAATGTAAAACCATGAAAAATAGTTATTATTCATAAAAACATGTTATTTATGTCAACATATAATAGTCTTATTGTTTCTTAAATGGCTAAATAAATTTTAAAATGTTATGAAATTAAAATTTTCAGTTTTAATTTCTAATATGATAAGTATTTATAAGGTATAGCATACATAAACAAAAATTGTTTGGCATCCTTAATAATTTTTAAGAGTATGAAGGGTTCCTGAGACCAAAACGTTTGAGAGCCAGTGATGTATGTTTTCACATGTTATTTAATAATAAGCTCAACTGGTAATTTAGTTTTATATAGACAAATATTGCCTAAAATCAGGATTGAATTTCACCAATTCTTAAAAATTGATTTTTATTCAAAATATATATATTGATAATTTAACTTTCTTTTTTCCTTGTTCTGAGAAACAGTTGACTCAGGGGCTACTCAAGGTTCCATGAGTCCCCAGTGTTCCATAGTAATCTATGGCACAACTTGAAATTCCCATCATCAGTTAATGAACATGCTGCTTGGAAACAAATGGTGTAGGATTTCTTCAGCAGATTTCTCATTTAACAGAGAACAGCCTCTAAATCAGGGGTGTCAACCTGCCGCCCCGCAGGCCAACTGCGATTAGCAATCCATTGTTAATTGGCCTGCAGCAAATCCCAAAAATGTATTTAGTTTACTTAAATAAACCAGGTGAGGCAATGTACTTCACCTCGAGTGAAGAACTGAGTAAAAACAGTGTCCATCTGCAGGGTAAGCCCTAAGCAAACTCTGGGTTGTATGTGAAATGCTAGCACAGTGAACACAATAAGTTGTTGTTCTTAGGTTTGTGGGGAGGGACGGTCCTCTGAGATGAAATGGAGAAAACAGTTGTTTTGCTTATTTTGCGATTTAACCCAATCTCCCTTCTTTTGCTTTTATGGTTGTAGATTTTTTTTTCAACTTTGCCAAGGAAATTCGTCAAGATTTTTATATTTGAATGTTCTCTCATATCATAATCAAAATATTTTCATTCTATTTCCATAATGAGAGGCTCCTTCTCCATCTTCACTTATAGCAACATCGGAGAAAAACATTAGTAGCTTAGGAACTAAACTCTCCAGCACAATAGTTTGCAAAGAGAACACTTGAAAAACCCATACAGTAGAGGAAGTGGTGAGGTTTCTAAATTAAAAAAAAAAAAAAAAAAAAAAAACACACCTCAAGGTCAGGGAAAAGGGAAATTTTTACCAGAAGCCCAAACCTATTAATAAATGCAGTTCAAAAGGAGCAATTCCCAACTCACTATGGTCCAGTTTTCTTTTCACTGACTCCTTTCTGCTTAGCCAACACATAAACGGGTACCAACGAGGTGGCAGAAGGCACAGTAAATCTCTTAGGCTCCCATATCCCTTGTGTGTGTGGCGGGGGTAACACCAGAGAAAAAGCCCGAGAGTTCTTGGGACACCCCCATACTATCTCTCGCTTTCCCGCCTAAACACTGAGGGGGCGGGGCCCGAAGCCGGGGCGGGGCGGGTTACTTCCTTGGCCCCGCCTCACTCCTTTTCCTCCATGCCCCTCCCACACGCATTTCGCCACGATCCCGACAGGCCCAGCGGCTAGGAGAGTCACGTGAGGCTGGGCGGTGAAGGTGGAGGCTTGTCTCAGCTGTTTCCCCGTCTCTATGGTTTTCCGAGGTAGGCGGTTTTGACGCAGAAGTCCTGGAGCGCGAACGTGGACGGGTGAGTCCTGGGCTCTGAAGGGTGTGAAGAGACAGCCATTCAGGGCAGGCAAAATGGAAGTGGGAGGGGGAAAGCGAAACAACTTTAGGGACCTGATCTCCCGGGCCAGCCGTTTGTTCGCTCTGGAATCAGGCGACCTGTCAGGTCAGGCGGAGAGATAGCTGTCGTTCCCCAGTGCGCTCAGTTTAGGGACTTGAGAGGACTCCTTGTCCTGTCTGCTTCCCGTCCTCCGCTTTACTTCACCCAGTTCCTTCGCAGTGTCCCGGGAGAACTTCCAGTGCTGAGTTCCTAGCGGCTGCGTTCACTTGGGCGCCGACGTCCCCTTGCCCCACGGGCGACCGGGAGACACAGGTAGACTTGATTGGTGGATCAATCCCCATCCCTGGGATTTGTGGATGGGGTTGGAACTGGGTGGGGGAGTTTACAGTTAGATCTCTGATGGGGAGAAGTATTAATTGTTGAAACGGTAAACGAAGTGGAAAAAGCAACGGAGACCCGAAGGAGCAAAACAAAGTGCAGGCTTCTTGGGCTGTTCAGTTTTTATCTTTCCAGTGCTTTTCCGTCCTCATTCTCTCTCAAGTTTCCTTCTCACCATCCATCCCATCCTGACCCACCATACGATGTTTTGAGAATGAGCCAGGTGTTACTGACTCTATGTGAATGTTGGGAGAAGAGTTAAAGCAGACTTCTTTAAGTTGCTATGTCTGTAATCTTAATGTTTATGGTTTCTTTACCCTCTCTTTCAAATGCCTAAAAAATATTGTAGGTATTTGTAAATATAAGTAGAATAACCATTTTATAGCCAAGAGACTAGAATAAAATATTTTATTCTCTCTGTGATACCTGGAAAGATCCATTCTCTTTCTGTTATTTTATAAATAGATGTGTTTATACTGTTTTTTGGGGTGGATTCCTGAATATACCTTTCTTTATGATAAATCATCTCTTCAGGTCATGTGTGCAAGTGATCTGGCAGCAGAAGAAAGGAGTTTGCAGATTAAGTGAAACAATTTGGGGTTGATAGCTGTAGGAGAGTTTAAGTTTTATTGAACCATATGACAAATTAGTAAAATGTCAGCATTTTGAGACAGGATAACCAACCTGCTGTCTTTCTGGTGTTGGACAAGGTAAAGAACTTGTTGAATATTGTCTAACCTAAAATCTTTTTAGAACCTACTGCCACTTGTCTGTGAGGTGGCTCTGGCCTCTAGCTACTCTTTATTGTCGCCCTTCATAAATCCTTGATTACCTCTTCCACTTAAGAACATCACTCTGGCCACCTAATTATGTCAAGAAAGTGTCATTAACACTTAAGTGCCCTTAATGAAGATTATAAAGCACAAAGTAATGCTGACAAAAAGTGAAGATTCAGGAGTGGGTTGTGTGCCTGGGGAGAGACGGATAAAAAGAGTGATAGAAACTAATCAAAACGAAAGAAGCAAGAGAATAAAAGCATGTCTTGCTATCTTCCTTTATAATCTAGAGAATATTTACTATATTCAGTAGGTTTTTTTACATTCTCAAGGGGTGAATCATGAGACTGACTTTCCTATACTGTCTTAAGAATGAAACAATGGTATGTCCCTTAATGCAATATTATGTAAAATAATTATAACCAATTTTTTTTTAATTGGAGAACAGTGTGTTTCTCCAGGGCCCATCAGCTCCAAGTGGTTGGCCTTCAATCTAGTTGTGGAGGGTGTAGCTCAGCTCTAGGTCCAGTCGCTGTTTTCAATCTTAGTTGTAGTCCACCATCCCATGCAGGAATTGAACCAGCAACCCTGTTGTTGAGAGCTCGCGCTCTAATCAAGTGAGCCATCTGAAAGATTTAACTGACCCTTCAAATCTTATATTACTTAGTACTATAGGACTAAAATAATGATAAAATTATTAAACCTAATTTGGCTACTTTTAATCTTTAATTTTACCTCGAGTAATTTTTACAATGGCTGCAGCACTTACTGAACATTAAACCATTTTTCCATATAGAGTTGTTTAATATATCCCTTTTAAAGAGAACCAGTTTTTTAAAAAATTAAATCACAACTCTTTCCCCCACTCAAAAAATAGCTTGCTTTTGTGCCAAGGAAAAAGGTTTTAAATAGATGTTCTACTCATGTTTGTAAATTATGAGAAAATTGTTAATACTTTTAAGACAATAAATATTGATACCTGAGCATATTTGAGAGGAAAATACAGGGGCAGTATTTTTAAATGTTTTATTTCCTATTATAAAAGTAATAGGTGTTTATTTTGGAAAAATGGAAAAAATTATAAAAATATAACATTGAAAATTGAAATCCTAATTTATGTTTTCCCCTGCAAGCACCAGGTAATCACTAGTTTCTTTGAATATTTGGGAATCAGTGTAACGAAGTAAAGCATCTAGAGTCAGACTCAGAGAAAGATGGTACTACTAGATCTAGGCTTATATCCTACAACTTCAGAAACCCCAGAAAAGAGCAAACTTACTTCCTTTCCTCTATATTTCCAGCAAACTACTGTGTACGTAGGAGTCTCATTGGCCTGATTTGGGTCATAGCCCATCCTAGAGGCAACCTCTGTGGCTAGAGTGATGGAATGCTTGTGTAACCTGGATTGTATTTTGTTCCTACCCTGGAGTGTGGTACAGGGAGTGCATACAGTTTCAAACCATATGAATTAGGGTAGGGAGCATATAATTCCTAAAGGAAAATTGAGATAGCATTTCCTTTAGAAGGGAGAATGGTAGCTGGACAGGCAAAAACAATAGATGTACCCTAAAATAATTTTACATGTAATTTTTTCCTTTTCCAATATAAATTAATTGTATTTTACAGTTTGTAAGTTGATTTTTCTTTTTTAATGTCTATTATTTTATTAATTTATAGAATTTAAATTTAAACTCTTTAAGTACAGATATTTGTACTCTTGTTACATGTATAGTACCCTTGCTCTGGAGTATTCAGATATTATAACTTTAGGTATTTTGTATATTTGGCGAGTTTGTTGAAATTGAGTATTGATAATATTTTTATTATTGTGGGTGAACTTGATTAATAAATTGCAGTTTATAAGTAGTAAATAAAATTTTTAAATATTTAAGTATATGTAGCTAATATGATTAAATGCTTGATTCTTTTATTTATTTTTGTGTTTAAAAATCTGTTAGCTTAGAAACCACTTCATTTTGTGCATTATATGAAAAATAAATCACTATAATTGGCATTAATTGTTGTCATTGGGTATTAACTTTATAGTTAACATTAATGCCTGGTTCTGTATCTTTATGGATTATTCTGATGATTCATTATATTTTTAGAGAAAATATAATTGAAGCAACATTGTTTACTCCACTGTCTTGTCTTTGTTTAAAAGAAATGTTAACGGCTCAATTCAATGGATATTGCAACTCTAATTACTAACATTGGTGGCACAGACTTTAGTGGAAACAGATCTATATTCTAAAACCCAACTCCATTGCTTTTGGGTGTTGAGCAAGTTACTTAATCCCTCTGAACTTGAGTTTATCCCATTTGGAAAATGGAAATGATGATACCTATCTCATAGGGGTCTTGTGAGGATTCACTTAATACATGACAAATGTCTTGGATATAGTGGGTTCTTATTAAATGTAATTGTTATTAATAACAATAACAAAAAATAATGTCTCAAGATTTTATTTTCCCAGTTTCAGAATGTTTAGCCATGGGGATTTAAAAATATTTAGGAACCTAAGGAGTTAACTATATTGTTCTTCATTCAGTTTGTCTTGATTTTAGCAGGTTTTAAATTCCATATTGCATATATAGCAATAAACTAGAAAACTGCTTGAACAAAGTCATTCTTAGTCGACTGCTCAAGTATTTGAAGATTGCCTAATTTAAGTATGATAACTGTCATGCTGGGGGAACGTATTGAGAGAATTTTACACAAACTCTGAGCCCAGTGAAGCTTAATATTAGGTAGAAGGAATAGTACATTCCTCCACTATTCCATTGTATGTATAAACCGTATTTCGTTTATCCATTCATCTGTTGATACACACTTGAATTGCTTTCACCCTTTTGGCTATTGTGAATAATGCTGCTGTGGAGCATGAGTGTTTTTAAAAACTTGTTTGCTAGTTAATTTTCCCACTATTAAGCATTCCCAAGTTTATTTCTGTAGCATAAGTATGATGAGAAGAGAATTAAAGAGTCTCTAGATCTGGTTTCTGTTTCCAACTTTGCTACTGACCAGTTTTGTGATCTTGATGAAGTTGCTTAAAGTGCCGTCCTCTCTGGCCTGTTTCCCGTCATGTTGAAAATTTCTAAGGACTCTTAGAGCTCTAATATTCTACTATATTGTTTCCTTTTTTTCTTTATATTTTATCTCAATGTTTTGAGGATATTGGGGCAGAACATGTACTGAATGTATCTTTTGTCAAAAATGTGTGTATCTTTTCTTTTTAAACAACAAAAACCTGTGTCTTCCTAACACATTGACCCCCTCCCCAACTTTTCTGTGGGAACAGGAACTTTTCTTTTTGTTCTGAAAAATATAATTCTTCCTTTTGTATAATAAAATAGAAATAGGAAGAAAAGTAGTGTGTTATGTTGTGTGGCATATTCTCCGTTTGTCCCTCTATTTTCAGTCTTTACCCTTTCCCATCCTGCTTTATGCCCCAGGAAGTCCACGTTCGTGGACTACACATTACAGGCTCCATTCCCTCTGGTATTCGGTAGGGTTTAGCCAGTGACAGAAGATGGGACGGGAGTGAAGTGTGAATATATATATATATATATATATATATATATATATATATATATATATATTTGGCTTTGTTGGTTGGTAATAGTTACAGTCTGCTGAAGGCCACACAGCTCTTATCAGGCAGCTCTCTCCCAAAGTTCCAGCTACAACTGACTGTGAGTTCTGGTAACTAATACCTTCCCTGGCCCATTAAGGCCTAGTGGCTTCCCATGTTATGTCCAGGCTGCTTCACTGTCCCTTGTTGGTTTCTGTTAACACTGTCCACATCTTTGTAAACAGACCCTTTATTAAATTTTCCCTGATTACACCATCCTTGGTAGTTTCTATCTTTTGTAATTTTAAATTTCAGATAAATGAATGAATTGCCATATTCCTCATAGTAAGCTTTTTTTGGACTAGTTTTTTACAATTGTGGTAAAATATATATAACATAAAATTTGCCATTTAAATCACTTTTAAGTGTGCCATTCACTGGCATTAAATCCATTCACATTGTTGTGCAACCATTGCCACTACCATTTCTAAGACTTTTGCATCATGCCAAACAGAAACTCTACCCATTAAACAATAACTTCCCATTCCCTCCTCCCTCTAGACCCTGCTAACCTCTATTCTATTTTCTATCTGTGTGACTTTCCCTATTCTGGATACCTATGTAAATGGAGTAATACAATTTTATCCTTTTGTGTCTGACTTAGTTTACCTAGCATAATGTCTTCATACTTCATCTACGTTGTAGGATGTAGCAGAATTTCATTCCTTTTTAAGGCTGAATAAGATTCCATTGTATGTACCTATCACATTTTTTAATCCAATTTTCTGTTGATGGACATTTGGGCCATTCCTACCGTTTGGCTATTGTGAATAATGCTGCTATGAACACTGGTGTACAAATATCTGCTTGACTCCTTACTTTCAATTCTTTTGGCTATATACCTAGGAGTGGAATTGCTGGATCATATGGTAATTCTGTTTAACTGTTTTCTATAGTGGCAATACTATTTTATATTGCCACCAGCTGTGCCCAAGGGTTCGCTATCTCCACATTTTCTTCAACACTTGTTATTTTCTGTTTTTTTGATAATAGCTATCCTAATGGGTGTGAAGTGGTAGCTCATTGTGGTTTTGGTTTGCGTTTCCATAATATGGTGAGCATATTTTCATGGGCTTATTGGCCATTTGTATATCTTCCTTGGAGACATGTCCATTCAAGTCCTTTGCCCATTTTTTGAATTGGGATTTTGTTGTTGTTGGACTACATAGTTTTTTAATCAACATACAAGATTTCTTGGCAAAGTGATTCCACAGATTTGAAATGCTATTTAGGTTAGAAGAAAAGGACCAAACATGTTCATTTCCTTGACTAAAATAGCAAGGAGAGATAATAGATACATTTATGACGAGAATCTTACTTCGCATTATAATTCAATGTTTGTAATAAAAGTGTTATATATAAAATATATTAGGTGTTATATATTTATGTAATATTTTAGTGAAATTTATATTACATAACAATTTTTATTTGAATTATCACCATCAGCAGTGTCCTCTTCTATTACCTTACAAACAATTATTCGTAATTTACTGTGTGATAGGCACTGTGCTCATTTTTCCCAACCATTTCTCATTTAATCCTTTTCATAGTCATTTGCAGTAAGTATTATTATCCCTGTTTTATGGAAGCACAAAATTGCCAAGTCAGGAATCACAGGAGACTGACTTCAAAATTAATGGCCAGTAAGCGGTCAAGTTAGTAAGGTATCTAGAATTAATTAACGAGATTATCTTGAGTAAGACACTTAACTTTCTGGGCCTCCATTTAACCCCAAATTATACAACAACAATGCAAACTTACCTACATGTTCAGTAGAGCTTTAATTTGTGATGTTCTAATTTTGGCTTTAATTAAATCCTAAAATTTAAAACACCATCTTCATTTAAGCAAGGGAAAATATTTATTTAAAAGTACCTGGGTAAGATTTCCAGTCAAGATGGCGAAGTAGGTAAAACCATGCTTGTATCCTTTCACGACCACATCAAAATTACAACTAAACTATCCTGTTTCCCTGAAAATAAGTCCGAGTCTTATATTAACTCCAAAAGACACATTAGAATGTATGTTCAGGGGATGTCATCCTGAAAAATCATGCTAGAGCTTATTTTCCAGTTAGATCTTATTTTCGGGGAAACATGGTACAAAATACCATCATTGAGATTCACTTAAAGTCTAGCTGAACAGAAATCCTACAACTAAGGACATACAAAAGAAGCCACATTACGACTGGTAGGAGGTGCGGAGCCATGAAACCGGCTGGTTCCACAGCCGTGTGTGGCAGTTAAAAATAGGGAGGGATGTCTTGGCTTCAGAGGTGCCCTCTGAGGAGTGAGGGGTCCCAGCTCCACACCAAGCTCCCCAGCCCAGGGTTCTAGTGCCAGGAAGAGAAATCTCTACAACTGTCAGCTGTGAAAACCAGCGGAGATTGTAGCTGAGTGAGATAGAAGGTGACTGGTGTTTCAGGCATTCCGCTTAAAGGGCCCATACATGAACTCACTCTCTCTGAGCTCTATCACTGAGGCAGTAGCTCAAAAGGTGCCAGGGATATATGGGGAAGAACTGAATTGTCTGGATTCAGGACAAAGGCTGGAGGGGCAGCTTTCTTCCACACACAAGTGCTGGAAGAATCAATTGTTCCTTTGTTGAGCCCTCCCACTACCTGGTATGCATGAGCAGGTGCCATATATGAGTCATCCACCTGGCTAACACCCGGTTGGCCCTGTCCTGGTGATTCCCTGAGACCCTGCACCATGTGACTTCCAGGTGCACTCAAGCCAATTCCAGTGGCTTTTCCATACAAATGGCCTATCTTGGCTCATGCTGTGAAATTTCCTAAAACCTCTCAAAGGTTCACAAACCCTAAACAAGCAGCATCTGACCTTGGTATCTCTTGCTGAGCAGCCCCAAGCCAGGCACTAGTGGCTGCTCCAAGTCAGGCACTAGTTGTCCTTAGTTTTGCTGCTTGGCCTTTCCCAAGCACCTCCAAGTCCAGCACGAGTGGCTGACATCTGTGGATTGCCTTGTGGCTCATGCCAGGTAGCCCTGGGCACGGCACAGGCTGCAGCTAAACTTGGCCTGCAGCAAGGCCACTCCCAGGAGGTCCCAAGGCTGGCATGCTTCAGAGCTAGCCAGAGCACCACCCGGCTGCCTTCATGGTCAACACACTCAAAGGACAGTTTGGGCAGGCACCAGAGCCCTGCAAAGCAAATTCTGCTCCATAGTGTCAGCCCCTGCACAACAGCTTTTCCACTTTAGTAATGGCCAGTCCTCATAACCATTCAGCCCAAAGGTCAATCTCTCCTATTGACATGTTATCAACAACCAAGACTCAACTACAACATGAGGGCACCCAACTCAGGTGACCAGGGAGACTGCACCACTGGGCCCCACAGGATGCCTACTACATAAGGCCACTCTACCAAGACCAGGAGACATAGCAACCCTCTCTAACACATAGAAACAAGCAAGGGAGGCAGCCAACCAAAATGAGGAGAGAAAGAAACATGTCCCAAATGAAAACAGGACAAAGCTCCAGAAAAAAGAACTAAACAAAATGGAGACAAGCAATCTATCAGACACAGAGTTCAAAACACTGGTTATAAGGATGCTCAATGATCTCAGGGAGAGCTTCAACAATGAGATAAGAAACATAAAAATGGAGATAGAAAACATAAAAAAAAAACAGGAATGGAGAATGCAATAACTGAAATGAAGAATATATTAGAGACACTCAACAGTAGATTAGATGAAGCAGAGGATTGATCTGGAAGACAAGATAGCAGGAAACACCCATTGGGAACATCAAAAAGAAGGGGGGGAAAATGAGAACAGTTTAAGGGCTTCTGGGACAACATTAAGTGTACCAGAAGAAAGAGAGAGTAATAAATTGAAAATCTATTTGAAGAAATAATGACAAAAAACTTCCCTGACCTGGTGAAGAAAATAGACATACAAGCTCAGAAACCTCAGTCCCAAACAAAATTAACCCAAAGAATCCCACACCAATACACACCAT
This sequence comes from Rhinolophus sinicus, assembly GCF_036562045.2. Classification (NCBI taxonomy): domain Eukaryota; kingdom Metazoa; phylum Chordata; class Mammalia; order Chiroptera; family Rhinolophidae; genus Rhinolophus; species Rhinolophus sinicus. The sequence continues at coordinate 49,804,704 of NC_133757.1, read as the reverse complement.
AATTAAAATGCCAAAGGTTAAAACACAAAGAAAAATTTAAAAGAGGCACAAGATAAGCAGTTAATTACCTACAGGGGAGCTCCCATAAGACTGTCAGTTGATTTCTCAACAGAAACTTTGCAGGCCAGAAAGGATTGGCATGAAAGATTGAAAGTGATTAAAAAAAAGAAGAAAAGGGGGAAAAAAGGCAAGGATCTACAACCAAGATTACTCTATCCAGCAAAGTTATCATTTAGAATTGAAGGAAAGATAAAGAACTTCCCTGTCAAGAAAAAGCTAAAGGAGTTTAACACCAAACCAATATTATAATAAATGTTAAAAAGGCTTCTTTAAGAAGAACAAAACAAAAAAGGTAAAACATATGAATAACTATGTATCTATCAACAATTACTTTAAATGTAAGTGAATTAAATTCTCCAATCAAAAGACAAAGGGTGGCTGAATGGATAAGAAAACAAGACTTTTACCTATTTTGCCTACAAGAGACTCACTTCAGATCGCATGATACACACAAACTGAAAATAAAGGGATGGAAAAAGATAGTTCATGAAAATGGAAACAAACAAAAAGCTAGTGTAGCAGTACTTGTACTGGACAAAATAGACTTTCAGGTACACAAAGGCTATAACAAGAGACAAAGAAGGACCCAGTAATCCCACTTATGGGTATTTATACAAAGAAATGCAAAACACTACTTTGAAGGGACATGTGCATCCATGTTTATTGCAACAGTATTTATAGTAGCTAAGATATGGAAGTAACCTGGATATCCATCAGTGGGTGAATGGATAAAGAAGAAGTAGTACAAATATACAATGGGATATTACTCAGCCATAAAAAAACAATGAAATCTTTCCATCTGCAGCAACATAGATGGACTTAGAGGGTATTATGCTGAGTAGAGTAAGACAGTGAAAGACAAATGCCGTATGATTTCAACTACATGTGGAATCAAAACAACGAGATAAACAGAACGGAAACAAACTCATAGATACATAGAACATTTTGATGGTTGTCAAATGGGAGGAGAGTTGGAGGATGGGTAAAAAAGGAGAAGAAGGGATTAAGAGTACAAATTGGTAGTTACAGAGTAGTTGTGGTGACCTAAAGTATAGCACCAGGAATATAGTCAATATTGTAATAATTATGTATGGTGTCAGATGGGTACTAGAATTATTGAGGTGATCATTTTGTAAGTTATATAAATGTCTAATCACTATGTTGTACACCTGAAACCAATGTAATATTGTATGTCAACTGTAAATGAAAAATAAAATTATTAATAAAAAAGGGAAAGAAATACCTGAGTAAATAGAATTTGGAGTACAGACTTAAAAGGCCAGAAAATATCCTGTGAAATATATTGCTGTCAACCTGGCAGGTTTTTTTCTAGAGAGAACATAAATATAGCCATATTTTTATAAAATAGTATCTATAAAGATGTTTGATGCTATGAAGGCTAAAAAAATATTCTGCTGTAATTATGTATGTAGAAGGAGAGTTTCTTTGGCAGAAATGTATATTATTCTTATAGGTTGGCCTATAATACTAATGAATTCTTTGCTGTTGGAGGAGACTGAGTAACATGTTTTGGACCCACAGTTGAGTTCTGACATGGAATTATTATGTTTTAATACAGGTACCCCATTTTCCATATCTGAAAATTTAATATAGTACAAACAAGAGAGCACTTATTCATTGGAACACTTATAAAATACAGAGTTCTCTGTAAATGAAAGGTGACCATTCTTACTAAATAATGATTGCTTCATTCTGTCTTCACATATCATTTCTATATCACAGTAGGATTTAGATGTTTTCATTTAATAGGGAAGCCCATAAAGTATTCTAAGTCTGTTCTACAGTTCAATGTTTTATATTTTTTAAGAATTTACTCTTTCTATGGTCATTCTGAGACTTTTTAGGCTAAGTCAACCAGTATTTTTGCTATACACTTCCATGTTAAAGCTTTATGAACAAAGAAAACAGACTTAGCAATGAATGAATTAGCTGATTAACAAATTACAAACCAGAATACAGTTGTAAGTTTACATAGGCCATTCAGGTTTATTCAGTTGTATGATTAGATTAACTCAACCTACCATGGTTAAATGATTGGCCTTTTTTTTTTTTTTGGCCTTGAACTCTTTGAGTTCAAAGTAATTATTTTAAGCTATTATGGAAATTAACATTTAAGAGCTTTAGGACCACACATGATAAACATATTATTCATGTAATGTATTATTGTCAACCAGTACATTACATATTTGAATTCTGGCTTGAAAATTTTGGAGGCTGGAGAAGTGCATTTCACTTTTGCTAATAGCTATACTAATGTGTGTGAAGTGGTGTCTCATTGTGGGTTTGATTTGCCTTTCCCTAATGACTTACGATGTTGAACATGTTTTCATGCACTTATTGGCCATTTGTATATCTTTTTTTGGAGAAATGTATCCATGTCCTTTGCCCATTTTTAAATTGGATTTTTCTTTTTTGGTTAAGATTCAGGAATTCTTTCTATATTTTGGATATTAATCCCTTATCAGATATATGATTTGCAAATATTTTCTCCCCTCTGTGGGTTGTCTTTTCATTCTCTTGATTCTGCCCTTTGATGAACAAAAGTTTTTTATTTTGACAAAGTCTATTTATTTTTTCTTTTGTTGCCTGTGCTTTTGGTGTCCATTGCCAAATCTAATGTTATAAAGATTTCCTCCTATGTTTTCTTCTAAGAGTTTTCCAGTTTTAGCTCTTATGTTTAGATCTATGCTCAATTTTGAGTTAATTTTTGAATGTGATACAAGGTAAGAGTCCAACTTCATTCTTTTGCATGTGGACATACAGTTTTCCCAGCACCATTTGTTGAAAATAAATCCTTTCACCATTGAATAGTCTTGGCACCCTAGCTGAAAATCAATTGACCATATATGTGAAGCTTTATTTCTGGGCTCTCTATTTTATTCCATTGAACCCCATATATCTGTCTTTATGCTAGTGCCACACAGTTTTGATTGCTATAGTTTTGTAGTAAATTTGGAAATCACCAAGTGGGAATCCTCCAGCTTTGTTCTTTTCCAGTATTGTTTTGGCTATTTGGGCTCCCTTGAGATTCTATGTGAATTTTTAAAAACTACTGTTTTTTTAAGAGTCATTATAAGTTCACAAAATGGGGGAGATACAATTATATTTGCAAAATTGAGGGGGAGATACAGAGGTTTCCCATATAGCCTCTGTCCTCATGCATAACCTTCCCCGTTATCAACATGCCACACCAAAGAGGTACAGTTGTTACAACTGATGAACCTACTGAAACATCATCATCACCTGAAGTCCATAGTTTACATAATAGTTAACTCTTGGTGTTGTACAGTCTATGGATTTATACAAATGTATAATAACATATATCCATCATATGGTATCATACAGAGTATTTTTACTGCCCTAAAAATTATCAGTGCTCCTCCATTCATCCCTCTCCCTCCCCCGATCCTTGGCAACCTCTGATTTTTTTTTCTGTCTCCATAGTTTTACCTTTTCCAGAATGTCATTGTAGTTGGAATCAATAACATGTAACCATTTCAGGTTGGCTTCTTTCACATAATATGCATTTAAGTTTCCCTCATTTCTTTTTATGAATTGATAGTTCATTTTTTTAAGTGTTGAATAATATTCCATTGTCTGGGTGTATATCATTTTATTAATCCATTCACCTACAGAAGGATATCTTGGTTGCTTCCCAGTTTGGGCAACCTGCTATAAATATCTGTAGGCAGTTTTTTTGTGTGGATGTAAGTTTTCAACTTCTTTGGGTAAATACTACCAGGAAGTGCAATTGCTGAATCATGTGGTAAGAATGTGTTTGGTTTTGTAAGAAACCACCAAACTGTCTTCCAAAGTGGCTGTACCGTTGTGCATTCCTATCAACAATGAATGAGAGTTCCTGTTGTTCTATATCCTTTGCAATATTTGGTATTATCAGTGTTTTAGATTTTGGCCATTGTAATAGGTGTGTATTGGTGTCTCATTTCTTTAATTTGCATTTTCCTGATGATATATGATGTGCAGCATCTTTTTCACATGCTTATTAGCCATCTGTATATCTTTGGTGAGATGTCAATTCCACATGAATTTTAGGATGGATTTTTGGGATTGTTTTAAATGCTAGATGTTGAGTTTTTAATAAACTTTTTTTGTTGTTCTTTAATAGAACAAATGACATTCATCTCCATCTCCTAATTCTCTTCCTTATCTCCATTAAGGAAATCTTTCAGTCCCTGTTCACCCAAATTTTTTCGTTTACTGCCATTTAACACCAGTGTTTTAATGTTTTGATTTTGAAAATTTTTTATTCATGAAGGCTATTTAATGTTGTCATGGATAAATGTCTATTATATTGCTTGCCCATGTTTTTTCTTGTTAAAGGTAACAAAGCAAGAATTACAGGTGTATAGAAAGATGAATCCATGGGATTTAATCAAGAGATTAAAGATTTTGGAGAGGATAATGAAATCTGTCATGCTTTCTCACATGGTCTTATAAGGTGATAGCAAGGGGTCACTTGTTGAAGTTACTGGGCAAGTAAATTGAAGGTGGAAGAAAAAATAACTATTTAAATGTCTTGCTTACACCTTAAATGTCAACTTCAGAATCAGGGATTTCTACTACCTTTAATATTTGAAGTTTTATAAAAAATGAAGAGAATGAGGAAGCTTCATTGTACCATGTGATTGATAAAGTAATTAAAATGGTGTTGAAAATATTTGAGACAACAAAGATCATAGAGTTGGAAGGTAGCTTGGTTTTTAATCTCAACTTAGTTACTTATCAGGAAAATTATATGATCTGATTTACATTTTTATAACAGGTTTCTTGAGATACAACTCACATACCATATAATTCACTTATTTAAAGTATACAACTCAGTGGCTTTTAGTACATTCACAGAGGTGTGTAACCATCACCAGATTCAATTTAGGACATTTTCATTATCCCAAAAAGAACTTTACCCTTTAGCACTCACTCTTCATCTCCTCCCAACTTTCCCCTTGCCTACCAGTCTAATTTCTGTCCCTGTAGACCTGCCGATTGAGTTTCTGGTTTGCATTTATGAAAGATTACTCTGGCTAATGTAAAGAATGAAGCAAGGAGTTCACTTAGGAGACGACTGTAGAAATCCAATCTTGATAGGATGGTACTATGGACTTGGCTGTTAACAGTTGAGGTAGAGTGAAATTTATAGATGAGCATATTTAGAAAACTGACTTTTTTTAAAAAAAAAGCTTTAAAGTGATTTTTTTGATAGAATATTTTATTTATGTGCAGAAATTGTAATGTACAAAATAATGATTTTATTCTTAATAAAAGGCTTCAGATGCTACAAAGAAGGCAGGAAAAGCTTCACATGAAGTCTGTGAGGAAATGTTTATTAGTGGAATATGTATTGGGTTTTCAAACCTCTGAAGCTTACAGTGTAATATGGCTTCACCCAGTTCCTGTCGGATTGGGCCTGCTTTTGAGAAAAGCTAAAGTGAACTGTTTACTAGTTTTACTTCCCAGTAGATGAGACTATATAACTTGTATATTTAGGGTTTTATTTTTTAGTTTTTGACTTACCTATATGTTTTTAATATATTTGTTCATATTGCCCAATATGTTTTTTTAAATTATTATTATTAGTTTTAGGTGTGCAAAGCAACATAATATTATATAGCTGTTACAATACCATTGACTATCTTCCTCATGCTATACCTCACATCCCGTGACTACATGTATATATATATTTAATTATAGTTGACATACAATATTGTTCTACTTCAGCTTCAGGTGTACAGCACATTGGGCAGCATCTACACAGTCTATGAAGTGATCCCCCTGATAAGTCCAGTGCCCATGTGGTACCTTACATAATCTTTACAACATTGTTGGTTATATTCCCTGTACTGGATTTCATATCCCCATGACGATATTGTGTCTACTGATTTGCACTTTCTGATCCCTTCACCTTCTCCCCCATTCCTTCCCCCCTCCCATCTAACAACCAACAATGTTTTTTTTTTCTGTATCTCTGAGTCTATTTCTGTTTTGTTTGCTCATTCATTTTGTTCTTTAGATTCCACATATCAGTGAGATCATATGGTATTTGTCTTTCTCAGTCTGTCTTATATCACTTAGCATAATATTCTCAAGGTCCATCCATGTTGTTGCAAATGGTAAGATTTCATTCTTTTTTATGGCTGAGTAATATTCCATTGTATAAATGTTTCCCATTTCTTTATCCAGTCATCTGTCGATGGACATTTCTGTTGTTCCCATATCTTGGCTATTGTGAATAGCGCTGCAATAAATGTAGGGGTGCATATATTTTTTCGAATTAGTGTTTTGGATTTCTTTGGCTAGATACCCAGGAGTGGAATTGCTGGGTCATAAGGTAGTTCTATTTTCCATTTTTTGAGGTACCTCCATACTGTTTTTCCATAGTGCCGGCACCAAGGGTTCCCTTTTCTCCACATTCTCGCCAACACTTGTTGTTTGTTAATTTATTGATGATAGCGATTCTGACAAGAGTGAGGTGGTATCGCATTGTAGTTTTTATTTGTATTTCTCTAATGATTAGGGACGTTGATCATTTTTTCATTTGTCTGTTGGCTGTCTGTATATCCTCTTTAGAGACATGTCTCTTTATGTCCTCTGCCCATTTTTTAATAGGATTGGGGTTTTTTTTTGTTGTTGTTGTTTTGTTTTTGGTATTGAGTTGTATGAGTTTTTTAATAAATTTTGGATATTAACCCCTTATCAGATGTATCATTGGCAAATATCTTCTCCCACTCGGTAGGATGACTTTTTGTTTTATTGATGGTTTCCTTTGCTGTGAAAAAACTTTTTAGTTTGATGTAGTCCCACATGTTTATTTTTTCTCTTGCTTTCCTTGCCCAAGGAGGTATATCAGTAAAAATATTACTAAGGGTAATTTCTGTGAATTTACTTCCTATACTTTCTTCTAGGAGTTTTATTGTTTCAGGTCTTGCATTTAAGTCTTTAATCCATTTTGTATTTATTCTTGTATATGGCATAAGAAGGTGGTCCAGTTTCATTTTTTTGCATGTATCTGTCCAGTTTTCCCAGCACCATTTATTAAATAAACTGTCTTTACCCCAATGTAAATACTTGCTTCTATTGTCATAGATTAAATGACCATATAGGCATGGATTTATTTCTGGGCTCTTTATTCTGTTCCATTGATCTATGCATCTATTTTTACCATGTTTCCCCAAAAATGAGACCTAGACAGACAATCAGCTCTAATGCGTCTTTTGGAGCAAAAATTAATGTAAGACTCAGATTATATTATATTATATTATATTATATTATATTATATTATATTATATTATATTATATTATTCCTAGTCTTGTAGTAAAATAAGACCAGGTCTTATATTAATTTTTGCTCCAAAAGATGCATTAGACCTGATTGTCTGGCTAGGTTTTATTTTCAGGGAAGCACGGTATGCCGATGCCATGCTCTTTTGATTACTGTAGCCTTGTAGTATGATTTGATGTCCGGTAGCATGGTACCTCTCGCTTTGTTCTTATTTCTCAAGGTTGCTGTGGCTATTTGGGGTCTTTTATGGTTCCATATAAATTTTAGGATTATTTGTTCTAGTTCTGTAAAAAATGTCATTGGTAATTTGATAGGGAGTGCATTGAATTTATATATTGTCTTAGGTAGTGTGGACATTTTAACTATATTAATTCTCCCTATCCACTAGCATGAGATATGTTTCCATTTATTGGTGTCTTCTTTAATTTCTCTCTTCAATGTCTTATAAGTTTCTGAGTACAGCTCTTCCTTAGTTAAATTTAGTCCTAAGTATATTATTGGTTTTGAGGTCATTGTAAATGGGATTGTTTTGTTAATTTCTCCTTCTGGATAGTTTGTTATTGGTGTATACAAATGCAACTGGTTTCTGAATATTAATTTTGTATCCTGCTACTTTACTGAATTCATTTATCAGTTCTAGTAGTTTTTTGGTGGAATCATTGGGGTTCTGTATATATAGTATGATGTCATCTGCATATAATGACAATTTTACTTCCTCCTTTCCAATTTTTTATTTCTTTTTCTTGCCTGATTGCTGTGGCTAGAACTTCCAGTACTATGCTGAATAAAAGTGGTGAAAGTGGGCATCCTTGTCTTGTTCCTGATCTTAAGGGGAATGGTTTAGCTGTTCCCCATTGAGTATGATGTTAGCTGTAGGTTCATATGTTTCATTTTAATGATTGATATCATTTACACTTTTTGGCTTAAGCAAGGTAGAACTGTCATTCAGGGTCAAAATAACATTTATGATTAAGAAATACATAAAAATTGCCCCACATGTACAACTCTGGAAATAATTTATATAATAGTTTTCTAAGTGACAACTACCTTTTTATTTATAATGATTTTTTTAAAAGGGCTCTCTAGACTTAGATAGACGTGGGTTCCAATCTGGCCTGGACCTTTTATTCTGTGTTCTTAGAGCTACTTATCCTTTCCTCAGTGCATTTTCATCACCTGAAATGGATAGAAGTAGAGAATTTAAACAAATTACCATGGGAGAAACTGAAACATTTTGTAGAGAACTACCCTTCAAAGAAAAAAGAAGTGATAAATGATTTAACTGGTGCACTAGTTAAACAAATAGATTATTTTCATACTGTTTTAAACTTTCCAGAGCTTAGCAAGAGAATCAGCACTTTAGTACATTATTTAACTTTTAATTTAAGCAAAACTTGACAGAGGTGAGAAAAATAGGCTACAATCTATAGTTAATATAGATGTAGAAATCTTAAATGAAATAGTCAGAATTTTAAATTCATATTTTAAAGATTGTATACAATAAAATTGACTTATCTTTTTGCTGTGCATTTCTGTGAGTTTTAATACATGTATAGCTTTGTGTGACCATCCTCACAGTCAGGATACAAAGTTTCACCCCCAAAATCTCGGTGTGGTTCCTTTGTAGTCAAACCCTCTCCCTACCAGTAACTTCTGGCAATCTGATCTGTTCTCCATCACTAAAAGTAAAACTGTAGTTATAGTTTTAGTTTTACTTTTCCAGAATGTCACATGAAAGTATGTAACCTTTTGAAACTGGCTTCTTTCAGCAGCAGCATAATACCTTTCAGATTCCTGTTGAAAATGTCCATAATTTGTTCCTGATTGACTGATTGATTGATTGATTGATTGCTGAGTGGTATTCCATTATATGGATGTACTAGAGTTTTTCCATTCAACTGTTGAAAGTCATTTATTTCCAGTTTTGGTGATTATGAAAAAACTGCTATGAACTTTCAGGTACAGGTTTTTGTGTGAACGCAAGTTTTCATTTCTAGAGTAAAAACTTAGGAATACACCATCTGGCCTTCCTACCGACAATGTGTTTCAGTTGCTCTGCATCTTTGGTATTATCAGGTATTGTTGGTTTTAGTATTGTGTTTGTTTTTGTTTTGTTTTGGGTTTTTTTCAGACATTTTAATAGATATGTAGTGGTATATAATTGTAGTTTTCATTTTCATTTTTCTAATAGCTGAAAATGTTGAGCATCTTTTCCTGTGTTTATTTGTCGCTTATATATCTTCTTTGATGAAGTATCTATTCAAATCTTTCACCCATTCTTTGATTGGGTTGTTTGTATATACTCTATTATGATTAGAGACCTAAATTTGTAGGCTCATCTCTAGGGCAGTGGTAATACTGGCACTATGCCAGCGCCCAAAAGTCTGAGAAAGGGAAACCCTTCTTTCTGACCAAAGGCACTTGGTCTCAAGAATTTGAGGAAATTGCTATTACTTTTTTCTTTTCTATCCTCTAGCACAGTGGTTTTCAGCAAGGCCTGATTTTTGCCTCCCACGAAACATTTGGCAATGTGTGAAGACATTTTTGTTCTTCAAATGGAAAGGGGGTGCTACTTGTTACTAGTAGCACCAACCCAGGTAAAGGGAAAAGAAACTGAGTTAGAGGACAAAAGAGAAATAAATAGATGTGGACCTGAAGGGCTTCGGGAATTTGGGGCTTCTGAGAAGTTTTGGGAGGTGACATGATATTTTTTTGAATCTTTGGCCTTTTCGTCACAGAATCACAAAATGTTAGATAGAAAAGAATCTAGGAGTCCATGTAACCTGATTCCCCCAATTTTATAAGTAAGAACACTGAGACCAGATGGTATCCAGGGTTTAAATTTGGATAATTGGGATCTAAATTTAAGACTTCTAAGTCCAATGAACTTTGCTGTTTTACACATCATTGCTCCCTTTTCTCTTTTTGTGTTTAGGAATACTTTCTATTTACAGGAAGGCCAAGGTGAGACCTCTATGCTAGGGAAAGGTGAAGAGAGGCATTTAGATTACCGTCTATGTTAGCTTGCCAAGCAGAAGCTTTGTATGGGAAAAAAGACTGAACATTTGTGTTTTCTTTATACTGTGACTTAGAAACCTGACCATGGATGATGGAACTGGAAACTCCATTCTTAGGATATATTAATAGCTCTCTTTAGTCTTGAGAACTGTCAGTGAAGCTAAAAGTGCTTTGGAATGACTTGCAGTCTTAAGGTATGAATAGCAGAAGAGAAAAAAAACAACAACAAGGAAAAAAGAAAGAGGGAATAGGGTTGCGTTTCATGGGGCTGGTAGAATGCTCCGAAACAATTGTTTCAGATTCTAACCTATTTACAAATAAATTTTAAGGTGGTATTACTTTAATTTCAATTTTAGGAGTTTACTATTTTCAAATCTAGTCAAAATTCTGGCCTTTTCTCATAACCACCCTTAGGATTTTAGTATACTCATTTTCTGATTTAGTATACTCATTTTCTCTTGTAGTGATTAAATACATATCAGGAAAATATTAATGGTTATTCTCTGTTTATGGATACATTTGATTAAACTGCTCTGTAGAGTTTAGCAGAGGTAGCTTAAGAAGATATTTTGATAGATGAAGTTGACGTAGTTTCTTTACTAGTCTTACCCAATGTTAAACATATGTTTTTATTTTGTTAGCTCCTCTTTTGTCTGTGCAAAATAGGGATGTGATGACTAATCGTATTACTTACTCTTAGTGCTGCAAGTTAGTTCTGGTTAGTTTTCCATATCTAACAGTTTTTCTCAACCAGAGTTCCTCCTCTGAACCACAGAGCAAAATAAATTATTTCTGTGATTATTTTCTCAATTTTATTCGTATTGACACAAAACCGCTACCATTCTAAAGGTGTAGGAGAAAAGTTAATTCATTGCCTAATGGGTGTTTTCATTCTCTCATGGAACACCTGCTGAGAAAGGCTGCAAGAGTTCAGTAACTCTGCACCATTGCTGCATAGGGATAAAGTAGGTTGCAGTTGATGAAAGTGCAAGTAAGAAGGACTGTGATCATTTTTTTCTGTTTCTCCCTGTTTAGAGAAATACTCTGAGGAGTCATAGGCGTAATTGAGTATTTTCTCAAAGAATATGAAAAGAGTAGTCATTGTGATTGAATCTAAGCACATGATGTTTACAAATAGATAATGCCTTATAGTAGGAAATACTTTTTAAACTTAGTAGGCTCATCTTTGAATTTCATCTTTGAATTTCATCAGTGTCTTTGAAGAACAAAAGATTTTAATTTTGATGTAATCCAATTTATTGTCTTTTTCTTTTATAGTTTGTTCATTTTGCCTTCATAGTTTTTGTGTTGTGGTCAAGAAATGTTTGCCAAAAGTGAGGCAAATAATTTCTTATATAAGATTTATTTTATAGTTTTAGGTTTTACATTTAAGTATATGATCCATTTCAAGTAAATTTTTATATATGGTTTGTGGTCAAGGTTCATATTCTTTGCACATGGTTATCCAGTTGTTCTTGTACCATTTGTTGAAGAGTGGGTATTGAATTTCGAAGTCTTTTTCAGCATCTATGAGGATGATCATACGATTTTTACTTATATCCATTAATGAAGTATATGGTATTAACAATATTCCTAATTTTGAAGAAACCTTGCATTCCTGGAATACATCCCGCTTTGTTACGGTCTTTGTTTTGTAAATGTAATATTAGATTCTGTTTGCTAATATTTTATGTTTGCATCAATATTAATGAGTGACTTTGCTGTGCAGTTTTTTTGGTACTGTATTTGTCAGAGTTAGATATCAATGTTATACTTTGGGATTGTGAAGTTTTTGCTTCATTTTAAATGCGTTTGGACTACTTTTATCTTTTGAAGGTTTGTTAGAATTTCCTTCTGAAGCCATGTGGGCCTTAGGCTTGTTTTATGGAGTAGTTCAGTAATGACTTTCTCTATGTTAACCTGCCTGTTTAAGCTTTAGAACCCTAATGAGGTCAATTTTGTTCATCTTTGTTTCCCTTAGGTAATTTCTGCTTTACTGAGGTTTTCACATTTATTTGCATAGAGATCTGCAAAGTAGTCTCTTAATATTTAAAATTTCTTTTGTTTCAAAGGTTATTTCCCCATTTGTATATTTGTGCTCTTTCCCCCTTTTTCTTGTTAGCTAATTGTTTATTATTTTATAAAAAATAATTTTTAACTTATTAATTAGGCTTACTGCGTTTCTCTTATTTATCTCACTTAAATATATGTGCTTGTATCTTAATTCTTTTTTTGTACCATCTTTTGCTTTATTATATTGCTATTTTTATGGTTTTTTTCTTTTTCTTTTTTTAGCCTGGAATTTAATTCATTTATTTTCTTTCAGTTGTAACTGATGAAAGTATTAAGTTTCTATGCATTTTCCTCTGATCACTATTTAAAATGTATCAAGTAGATCCTGATAGTATCTTCATTATCATTTTTAAAGTAAATTTTTTTTCAAATTGAGATATAATTGACATAATATTAGTTTTGGGTGTACAACATAATGAGTTGATATTTGTGTATGTATTGCAAAATGAGGTTTTAGAAAATTTATATTGTCATCATTGTTTCTGTAGATTCCAGATTCCTGGATGGTTTGTTTGTTTTTGTTTTAAACAAACTGTTTCTTTGGTTGATTTATTTTTTCTTTTCCTTCTCCACACTTTGTTTTTCAGTACAGCTAACTGAAAGGGAAAATTGCCAGTCTTCACTTCTTCCTTCAGCAGGCATAAGTTTCAGGTTTTATTATTGCAGTAAAAGGGCTCTATGGTGTGTGTGTGTGTGTGTGTGTGTGTGTGTGTGTGTGTGTGTGTGTGTGTTGAGAAAGTGAACCATGGACGTAGCTGATGGATGAAGGAATGTTTCAGAGTGTCAGAAAGTTGAGTCCTATAAGATATTGACGTGCTTTTCCATAGCATCTTCATTTAGCACTAATATGTACGAAAGTTCTGTGTTGAGCCTAACATTTCTGTGAGGTGATTCTTGTTCCTACAGAATCATGTTTACTGTTAGAGACTTGTGTAACTTAAATTAATTTTACATTCTCACCCAGATCATTTAAAATACCTAACTCTGTTCTCTGCTGAACAGAGTTAGCTGAAGTGTGAACTTTCCTCATTTATTCTGTCAGTAATGTCACTTTGAGGTATGAAAGTGTATCTTTTCTAGACATGAACGTTAATCTCTACTGTATTTTGGCAGTCGTCCTGGTGTCTTCAATGCAGAACTTTCAATCTGATTCATTTCATCAAAAGATATGTATGGGGATGTTTCAAAAATTATTTGGCATAATTAAAGCCTAAGATATTGTTGCAGTTTTAGAAGTACCGTAGTTGTGTAGTAAAAATTATATTTTCCGTAGCTTATTCCATTCCTCAGCTTATTCTATTCCTCAGATAAAATGACAAAGCAAAAAAATGACAAAGTCTTCTAAGATAATGCATTCAGCCGAACTCTTTTGTAAAGAATGCTTAGCTTTTTCCTACCCTAAGTAAATCTTCTTCTTTGGAGCCTTTCTTGAGCCCTTTCCACTTTCTAACCTAAGGTAATATTTCATTTTGAATTCTTGTTAATATGTTCTTGTAGCTCTTTCCTGCTTTGCATTGTTGTTATTTCAATAGTTGTTTTGTGTTCACTACCAAATTATAAGATATTTGTGGGTAGACTGTATCTTGTTCATTTTTGTGCCTCTTGCAATGCCCTCACAATACCTTGCTCAATAATGACTTGAATGAAATAATGGCAGTTGGACATTTTGGATTATGTGCAGTTTGCTTAAACCAATGAGGCTAATGTAGGATGTTATATCATTAATAACCACTCAGGATGGCTTTCTTCTAACAAAAAATACAAAATACTTTTACATTTTGTTTTTCTGAAATGAACTCTTAAAACCAGAAAGGACTTAAAAAAATAAGTACCGCCTGTGCTCTGTATCTCCTAGAATACAGTCTCAGGTAAGGCTTTTACTAGTCACATAGTTGGCTAGTAGTAGAGCTAGAAAGAGAACCTAAGTTTCCTGTATCTACTCTAGTGAAACTGAACAGTAACAGTTGTTACTGCTGTTAGTGATAACTTCAAATTCATTCATTGGCACTGAGGAGACTAAGAAGCCTAAAAGAAGTTGACAGGTACATGTTCAAATGATTTCATAGAAAAGGTACTATAATAGTGGTGCAGAATGTTAATTCTACAGGAATTCAGAGGAAGAAATCAAGAATGATAATGATTTTACATAACTTTTATGGATGGGGTAGAATTTTATTTGAACCTTAAGGAAGGGCTGGTCCAGGGAATAGTACAGAAATAGTTTGTCATGTTAAGACATTTGGAAACAGTGATAAAATCAAGCCAGAAACTTGACTATCCTCAATTACAGTCTAATAGCCTATCTATTGTATTTATTATATATATTCACCCTATTTATAATTATTTAGCATTATTCAACTTATAATATTTCTATTTAAATCAATACATATGTGAATGTGTTTAATGCCCAAAGTATTGTGTTAGGCTTTGTGTATTGTGTTAGACTCAGTACTCATGTTTCAGCTTTTGTGCAGATACCTAAGCACGGTTTAGTGAGTTCTATGGGTATATAAACTATGAACATGAAATTAATTGTGAAACTATGTTTGTTGTAATAATTCTTATAGTCTGCACAAGGAATAACTTGGCCGACTAATCTGAAGCTACTTAAATCTGTTCTCAGAAGTCCATATATCTTAAATACAGCAATAGCAGATACTCATTTCTTTTCTATTCTGTGTTCATGGCAACTATTGTTTTCATATATTGCACATGTTTTGGGGATAACACACACCCTTTGCAGAGAAGCATTGCAAATATCAGTGAAATAAATACACTTGTTTATGTTTACATGCTGCCTAGTGTTTACTTAATAAGTTGTTCTAGGTTGTAGCTTTAGTAAAGCAGATTAAGGAAAAGTATATCCATCTGTATTGTGAAACACTGAAGTACTCATGTCATTATACTGTAGTAGAATTGGACGTACTGTGATTTTTAATATGGATATTTGACATACTATTTACCATTGTAATTCATTCAGAATTTCAATTTTCATTCTTTTTTTCTGTTTTCAAAAGGGTAAATATGATGGCAGAATGATGTGTAATCTTTTTTTCCAGTGGTGTGTGAAGATGAAACACTTCTGGGATATTTTTGAAAATTTTGTTGCTGTTTAAATTAAATCATTCTTTTCAATAATATAATGACTAGATAATCAACTCAAGTATTTTGAAAGTATAACCAGTCATTAGAACGAAAAACAGTGGATGAAAAAAAATCTTCCCAGTCAGCTCTGGTGGAGCTCAGTCAAATAGAATTGGAAAAGTATTGAAACGGTTCAGACTGAAAGTTTTAGACTTTTTGGTTGTTTAATAAAAAACATTCAACTCAAAAATAGCATTGTATGAAAGTGTTAATATTACATCTGGCCAGAACATGTTTTATCTAAAACAAATCTAGATGAAAAGAATGCCCTTTTTTATTACAAGGAAAGAAAAGTGAAACCTCAGGGCTGGGAATATGACTGGAAAAAATGAAAACAAATACAGCTCAATATGTTAGAAGCCCTCAGAACAACAGCGATGAACTCTTAAAAAAATAAAGATTATCCAACTCATTTACTATAGGGGATCAGAAAGGCGTTCCCTTATATACTGCTGGTGGGTGTGTAAATTGGAATGTCAATATTGAAGGTTAATTTGGCATTATCTATCAAAATTAAAATGATCACACTACTTTTAACCCAGCAGTTTAATTTCTAGATATCTGTCCCACAGGTACACTTGAATAAAAATGAGTTAAAATAAATGCACAGGGAAAAAAACTCTGCAGCTGTATTTGTAATGGCACAGTATGGAAACAGTTGTATGGTATTGCCAAATAGTTAAATTGTCAACAGTCATAGAATGAAATACTCTATAGTAGTTAAAAAGAAAGAGGTAGATCTGTATATCTATCCCTTGATGGAATGATTTTAAGTTGTATTAAGTTTAATAAAATTGCAAATGTAGTATGTAGTATGATTCCATGATATAAAATAAGGGGTAATGTAAAGCACCCCAAATGATGAATATGTGAATATACATGTGTATATGTAATATTATTTGTATGTAAATGAATAGAACGATATCAAGACAGATACATACAGACATCTTTCTGCGGTTACTTCTAGGGAAAGTGGTGGGATTTCAGATGTATGAAAATGAAGACAGTTTCTGTACAATAACATTTTCAACTATAAAAATGTATTCCTCTATTATGTATAACAAAAATGCAAGCAGTCTTGCTTGTTCCACACTGAAATCTGTATAAAGCCCAGCAAATCAATATTCCCATCATTTTCCCTTCTCTAGATTCTTCATTTATTGCCTTCCCCTAACTCGATTATACCAGGACAGAAGGAAAGTGAGTGTGGTTCCCTAGGTTCAATGACCCTGAGTATTTAAAACTTTTGGGAAATTCTCACTGGCATCTGCTCCAGGAGTGGAGTTTGAATGAAATGGCAAAGCAGAGGGACAAGATGTCAACATGGTCCAAAGTCTGACCCTTGAGCCTTGGAAGTCCCCAAATGGATCTGATCAGTGCCTTGGAATTGATAGGATGCAGAGAAGCTTCTTTAGGCTGACTGATAGGGAGATTGAAATTACAAACCAGATTGACAATTTATTAATTTACCATGAGAAATATAGCTAGCATAAGATACTCCTGTCTTCTTATCAGCATGTTTTCTCTTTGAAGACAATCTACATAGGAAGCTGAATTATAAATTATAAAATTAGTTAGTGAGCATGGAAATAGACTAAAGGAGAGTTATTCTAGAATATAGGCATACCTTGGAGATATTGCAGGTTTGGTTCCACACCACTGCAATAAAGCGAACGTCACAATAAAGTGAGTCACACACGTGTGTTTTTTCCCCAGTGCATATGAAAGTTATGTTTACACGATACTGTAGTCTAGTAAGTGTGCAATAGCATTATGATTAAAAAACAGTGTACATACCTTGAATAAAAAATACTTTATTGCCAAAAAAAAAAAAATGCTAACCACCATCTGAGCTCTTTCAGTGAGTTGTAATCTTTTTCCTGGTGGAGGGTTTTTGCCTCAGTAATCACTGACCATGGTGACGGTTGCTGAAGGTTGGGATGGCAATTTCTTAAACTAAGACAGAATGAAGTTTGCTGCATCAATCGACTCTTCCTTTCATGAGTGGTTTCTCTGTAGCATGCGATGCTGTTTGATAGCATTGATCCACAGTAGAGCTTCTTGGAAAATGGAATTAGTCCTCTCAGACCCTGCCACTGCTTTATCAACTAAATTTATATAATATTCTAAGTCATTTGTTGTTATTTCGACATTCTTCACAACATACCAGAAGTAGATTTCATCTCAAAAAACCACTTTTTTTGCCATCCATAAGAAGCAACTCCTCAGGTTAAAAGTTTTATCATGAGATTGTGGCAATTCAATCACATCTTCAGGCTCCACTGCTAATTCTAGTTCTCTTGCTATTTCCACCACATCTGCAGTTATTTCAAGCTCCACTGAAGTCTTGAACCTTTTAGAATCATCTATGAGGGTTGGAATCAGCTTCTTCCAAACTGCTATAATGTTACTTTTTTGACCTCTTCCCATGAATCACAAATATTCTTAATGGCATCCAGAATAGTGAATCTTTTCCAGAAGATTTTCACTTTACTTTGCCCAGATCCATCGCTGGAATCATTATATATGGCATCTATAGCCTTATGAAATGTATTTCTTAAATAGAAAGACTTGAACGTCGAAATAACTCCTTGATCCATGGACTGTGTTAGCAGGAATGAAAATAACATTAATCTCGATGCACATCTCCATCAGAGCTCTTGGGTGACCAGGTATTGTTAATGAGAAGTAATATTTTGGAAGGAATCTTTCTTTTTTGAGCAGTAAATTCAACAGTGGGCTTATCATATTCAGTAAACCATGTGTAAACAGATGTGCTGCTGTTGTTCCATTTACAGAGCACAAGCAGAGCAGATTTAGCATAATTCTAAAGGGTCCTAGGATTTTTCAGAATGATATCATTTTCAGAATGAAAAAAAAGTTAGCTTCAACTTAAAGTCACCAGGTGCATTAGCCCCTAACAAGAGAGTCAGCCTGTCCTTTGAAGCTTTGAAGCCAGGCATTGACTTCTCTCTGTGGAAGTCCTAGATGGCACTTCTTCCAATAGAAGACTGTTTCATCTACATTGCAAGTCTGTTGTTTAGTGTGGCAACCTTCATTAATTATCTTAGCTAGATCTTCTGGATAACTTGCTTCAGCTCCTATGTCAGTTCTGTTTAACTGAGGTCTAAGTTTTGTTGGTGGCCAAATTTGGGTAGATCTCAGAAATATACCTTGGCCTCAGAATTAGTAGATACTGCTTTAAACAATAGTGCTGGGTAATAGATGGTAATAGTACAACAGAGATTTATTAGACGTGTCAGGATTGGAAGACCCAAGCAGTCCTTTTTTTAAATGTGCAATTGTCAGAGGTCAAAAATACGAAGGGATAAAGCTCATAGAAAATTGCAAGCAGGTAATTTTAAGTCAGGATCAGGATAAGGCCTGGAATTCTAATAGTTTGGTAAGTTGAATAAGAATGTGCTAATAATAAAAGTTTTGGGATATGAATTTGACTTAAATAAGGCTTATCTTTGGAGGGAACCTTGTCATGATATGGGTTGGTTGCTGAAATGTTGTGCCTGAACCTACTAGTAGGGCTGGTAAATGACAGTTCCTGACTAAGGAAAATGAAGCATCAACCTCTGGGCCTGCCTTTATTTTTCTTTAAATGAAAAATAATTAAATGAAATCTTCCCAGAGCATCACTAAATTTTATTTGCATCATCTCAATGTTATTGGCATGCACATATTGCCTTATATTTTGCCTTTAAAATTCAATGAAAATTCTCATGAAATACTGTATATTTGTTTGCATGGATAAATACCTAAGCATAGTTTTAAATATGAAATGGTATATTGTAAAAATCTCCTTTTATCTTACCCATCTCCAATCCCAACCAGCACCACTGCTATTACTTTTTGTGTGTGTCCTACACTTAATGCATGCCTGTTTCCTTTTTTCACATAAAAGGTAGCATGCTATATATGATAGTCCACACCTTGCTATTTTTTAATTTTTTTCAAAGTACACAGTGCAACTATATTACATTATATTATAAATCTGGTAATTCCTTTGGCATTATTATTTAATGACATGCCTTTACAAAAACTAGAAAGCACAGGTAACTAAATTCAACAGAAGTAAACTTAATTCAGGGATCAGTGTAATTCACCAATGTGAACTTTATTTTCAAGGGATTAATGATTCATCCAGGTTAGATCAATTATTGAGTCAGCTCTTCTGACTAGAGAGTGTTATAATCATATTTTATTTATATATATGTATATATATGTATGTATGTGTGTATATATATATATATATATATATATATATATATATATATACACATACATATATATATATACACTTTTTTTTTTTGGTCTCCCCTTCCGCCTTCCCCACACACACACTCCAGTTCCAGCCGTTGTTTCTCAGTCTAGTTGTATAAGACACAGCTCCCTGGCCCATGCTGGTATTACGAACTTTGCGCTCCCCCCAGCTGAGGCAGTCGGTCACCGGTTTTTGGTCAGCCTCTCACACAGCAGCTCACAGCAGCTCTCGCCGGCTGCCGGCCACTCATGCTGGCTGCCTGCCGGCCGCGCCGGCCACTCCTGGGCAGCCGCAGGCAGCGCAAAGCAGACCATGCAAACCTCCGGCTGCTCACAGCAGCCCAGCTCCAGGGAGAGCCGTTGTTCACAATCTTAGCCATAGAGGGCGCAGCTCATTGGCCCATGTGGGAATCAAACCAGCGACCTCGGCGTTAGGAGCATAGCACTCCAACCACCTGAGCCACTGGGCCAGCCCAATCATATTATATTTAACAAATAAATTCTGAAACATAGGTAGAGGGAGGAAATATCTGCTGTCCTCTTCTGCATCAAATCAGAACAGCAGATACAGTGCCTCACAGTTAGCATATATATTTACATATATAACATATATTTTTAATTCCTGGCCTTGTTTTAATCAGTTATAGGTTAGAGATTTTACAACTATTGATATTTCTGAAAGGACATTATCTCATCTTGCCTCTATCAAATGTCTTCGTTAATATTTTTTTTACAGTTGACATTCAATATAATTTTATATTAGTTACAGGTGTACAGCGTAATGGTTAGGCATTTATATACTTTGTGCAGTGATCCCCCTGATTAGTACCCACCTGGCACTATACATAGCTGTTGCAACATTATTGACTATATTCTCTATGGTGTACTTTACACCCCATAACTATTTTGTAACTACCAATTTATATTTCTTAATCCTTTCACCTTTTTCACCTAACTCCACAATCCGTCTCCAGTTTGGCAACCATCAGTTTGTTCTGTGTATCTGAGTCTGTATTTGTTTTGTTTGTTCATGTATTTTGTTCTTTAGATTCCACATGTAAGTGAGATCATACGGTATTTGTCTTTCTCAGTCTGACATTTCACTTAGTGTAATACCCTCTGGTTCCATCTATGTTGTCACAAATGGTAGCATTTCAATACCTTGCTATTTTTAGATAACAGTATTTCTTGAAACTCTTTTGAAATCTATACATAGTTTTTTCACTCCTTTTTTATTGCTACATGCTATTGCCTTACATATACAGAAGGTGCTAAAAAATGTATACACATTTTAAAAAAGGAAAACTGTATTAAAATTGTAATACTCAATATGTACCAATAACAAAAGATGAATACAAGTCATGTTTGACTTCTGCAATCACAAGAGGTGCTCAAAGTGGTTACCATAAGCATCCAGACACTTTTGATTACGGCGAACTACTGCTTAAGCAACGTTGACCAAAGCATCCACTTGTATACATTTTTTTGGCACACCCGGGATTTATCATAATTTGACCAGTCCTTTCTTGGTGAACACTAGGGTGGTGGGGTGGGTTTTAGTTTTTTTTCTGTTACAAAGCATGGTGAAATAAATAACTGTGGGTGTATAATTTAACAGGTGTACAAAATATCGGTAGGTTATTTTGTCAGAAGTGGAATTGCTGGGTCAATGTATGCACTTTATATGGGTCATTTGGGTGGATGTTGGTCCATCTTGCCCTCCATAGGTTGTACCAATCTATACCTCCTCAGCAGTGCTATTTCTACAGCATTGCCAACAAGTACATTTTCAAACTTTGGGATTTTTGCCAGCTTGATAATGAAAAGCTGTATCTCAGTATAGTTTTAATTTGTATTCTCATTATGAGTGAGAATAAGTATCTTTTCAAAGCCATTCTTACTCCTTTTTACAACTTTCTTTTTATATCTTTAGCCCGACTTTCTGTTGGTTTGTGAAATATTAGGTTGTTGCAAAAGTAATTGCGGTTTAAAAGATTAAAAATAATTGCAAAAACCGCAATTACTTTTGCACCAACCTAATAATATTTTATGATTATCATTTTTAATATTTGTATTACATTGTATTATGTTATCATATCATTGTTTATCTTTCTATAGTTGGGCATTGGATGTCCTTTTGGCACATGTCTATTATATTTATTTTGCTGAGAACGGTTATAAAAAGTTTTTTTCTCCTTTAGGTTATTTATTTGGGCATCAAGAATTCTAGGATCTATTGTAGGTTTTTGTACTAATTAGCTATGAGTAAACCACATAAGTTATCTGGATCTCAGTTCCTTCATCTGTAAAATAAGGATATTGAATTAAATGATATCCTAGTTCTGTGACCGTTTGAAATTTATCAAAAGCAATACATTGTTTAATAGTCCTAAAATAATAGCTACAGAAGCACAGCAATGATATACTGTTACAGGTTTTTTAAAACAAACAAAAAAACCTATTCTGTTTCTTTTTTGGATAGATAATGCTTTTCTTTGGTAACAAAATTATCTTTCACTTGCCTCCCTTGACATTTCTTGGTTAGAAATACCTCTTCATCTTGTTTCAATTCACATTAAAGCTATTTTTTAGAGGCATGCCTTTGTATATGTGTGGTTGGAGGCTGTTAGGAAAGAAAAATGCTCTGCTTTTGATTTAATTTAATCCAAGTCATAAATGTGCATGTTAATCTTCATGACTGCATAACTCCTGCCAGTTCACCCAATTTTCTAGATTCAGTTGGAAAGCCAATCTAAAATCTGTTTAAATTGTCTCTCTTCAAAAATTAACACACTCAGCTAGTTACACTATTTCTTCACTGCAGAGCTAGGGATTAAATTATAATAGAACCTGTTCTCAGTCCGGTTGTTTTTCTCTGTTTACTTGGCATCTGTAAAAATGGCTCTAGAAAAGATGAACAGATATATCTTTTGATATGTACTATCAGGAATGAAATTAGAATCAGTGGTGAAATGAGATGTAGACAGTAACAATTAAATTACAATATTGAAATGTAGGTGGAATGTTAGTAAAACTGTGGCCTTCCAAAGTTTAACGTCCTCTAGAGCCATAGCACACAGACATAGATTCTCAAAACTAATAAATCTTGAATATATATGTTCTTAGTCCCTCCCCCCAAGCAAACTAGATTAAAATTTTCCATACAGTTTTCACCAGAGATATGAGAGCACTAAAGAAATAAAGAAACCCTAGAACACATCCGGACAATTCTCTCTTTTTATTGAGAGTAAAGTCTTCCCTAAGGAGGGGAGATGAGCTTCCTTTGTGCACAGCTGTTCAGTAGTGGAGTTGAGACTAAATGTTGGGTCACTGGATTCCTAGTCCATTTCACTTTCTACCATCATATTTAATGTTAATGTTTTAATCTCTTTCTTCTGTTTATCTTCCACATCCCACATCTCCTATGAAATTAGATAGTGATAGTTGAACATCGATATCTGTGGTGTTGTTCCTCTTTGGAAATTTTATCTTATTTTATTTTTGGTTTCTATACTTATCATCCTCATCTGGGCACTCAGCACCCAATACTTAGTTACCTTCTGGCTGTACTCACTACTGCCCTCTTAGCTCTTTCTGCCTTTGCTTCTTTTCAGTTTATTCCATTCATTGCTGGTAGATAGATTGATATTCTTTTAAAAATGTTTTCATAATGTTCTTTTTCTACTTAAGGACTTTGGTGGCTTCCTGTTGTATATGTGATCAAAATTCTCAGCCCAGCATTCAAAGGATCTTTTCAAGTGATCACGGCTTACCTGTTTGATCACATGTCTGTTTATTCTCCATATCTGATCTTCCATCCTTACATACCCCTTGCCTGTTCCAGCATGTGAATTGCTTATTTGTCTTTCACATACAAAATTTTCAAGTGCCGTTTTCTTTCTGTTGTCAGTAATGAATAATGTTTTCCCCAGATGTGTATGTTTCAGTTGTAGTCATTTTTGTTATAGACAAAAGCGTGCTATGTATGTGAATGCACTTGTGGGTTTGGAAAATGTTAATTTAAAAATGAATTAGAAACTGACAGGAAGAAAATACAGTGGATAGCCTTCTTGGTCCTGGATTTTACTAGACTATATGCAGTAAAATAAGGTGATTTCTGGGATTGGGGAGGGATGTAAGAATTGTTTTTCTGAAGCTTAGGTGATTGGAAACAGGAGAAGAAAAAAATAATTCTTTTCCACTTTGTCTACAACCGCAGGATTTAGCTTCAACTTTGAAATTGGACGTGGGTTGAATGAAGGAGATTAAGAGAAAGGTTTACTTAAGGGATTATAGGTATAGGTCCCGGAGAAGAGTCAGTAACTGGCTTAGTGATGTTAAGAGACCACTAAGTAGCCAACTTGACTTGAACCCAAACAATAAAAGACAGTTTCCTTAATACACTGGAGCTGGGAAGTATATTTAATGTTAGGAGCCAGTACCTGTATAATTTGTACTTTGATGTTTTTCATGTAAAAGTAATAAAATAGTTAAATATTTTAAGCATCTCTAAGGTAACAGGCCCTGTACTGGACTATGTGTTTACAAAGAGGGGAAAAAAATAATTTGGGCTTTAAAAGAAGCTCAGAGCCAAGTGGGGAGGCAAACTTATATATGAACAAATATGTTAATTGCCGTAGGAAGATCTGTACAAAGTGCAAGATCATTTAAATTAGGCAGCAGTGAACTATGCTTTGAGAAAATCAAAGGGAAGGAACATGGATATTTTGATTTGAAAGCCATGTAACCAGGAACAAATGCCCCTTTCTCCTTCATTCCGTCTGCCTGGTGGAATGGATCTGCGGGACCATACTCTGGCCTGAAGATCGTTGTCTAGAAGGAAAGTGTCATCTTCTATTGATTCTCTGGACAGAGGTGCCAGAGAGGATCCCAAATCTTTTGGGGTGCCCCTGGCATTTCTCTCTCTTAATCAAAATTATGCACCATTCCGAGGCACAAGACTAAACAAAAGCCTTAGCTGACTGACCCAGTCTTGCCCTGGTCTTTCTTGTATTTTTAATTCTCTAACATCCATACTCTAATATTTTTATACTTATTCAGGATGGAAATGTATCACTTCAAAAATGTTTCATATGTATTTTTCCCAATTAGAATGTAAAACTAAGTCTTGGCCTTTTAAGTCTCACATAGGGCTGAGTAGGTGAACTTAATTAATTTTTGTTGAATGAGAGCTCCCCAGTAATTCTCTTAGGTGTTGAATTAGCTTTTGCTACGGCCCGCAAACAACCCCCACACTTCAGGGGCTTACAATAACAAACATCTATTCCTCACCGGCATTGGGTAGGTTGGTTGTGCTCTGCTGGCTCAGCTGGTTATAAGTACAAAACAAAAGAATCTGGTGGGGAGGAGGGCTTTTGTGGTCTAGGAGTGAAAGGGATTTAATTAAAATCTAAATTACTTTAACAAAAGCAGTATCAGCATTACAGGGTAGGGGGTAGCCAAGTGTCCTAGTTAAAAAAACGTGGGCTCTAGAGTCAGTCCGCTCTTGGTTCAGATTCTGGACCCAGCACTTCCTAGCTGCATAGCCTTGAGCAAATATCTGTATTTCCGTGTCCACAGCTGTACAATGGATGTGCCACTTATCAAACTGTTGCTTTTCGGCTCTAAATCCATTTTTCTTTGTCCTGTTTGGGATACTGGAAATGTCTCTCCTGCCAGCTATTGTTAAGCTTTGTCAGTAGAGGGACTGGTGAGGGAAGGGGTTTTCTTCCTGATTCTAGTGTGCTCTTTGCTGCTGCTGTTGTAGCAGGCAGTGGCCATGGCATGTGGGACTCAGGGGCTCTCAGCTCCTGGGGAGTTTTAGTGGCAACACTCCACATGCACTTCCCCAATGAGCTCCATACTGGGCATCCTTTCGCATGGGCCCCTTCCCGAGTTCTGCTGAAATGAGTTCTCCTAGTAGATGGCTTTACTGTGAATTCTGTTGGTGTGGCACTTTAGTAAATTCCTCGGATAACCATGGCTGTGGCCTCACCACAAGGCCTGAATCTCCGCTTTGCTCGAGAGGCCGCTTAGTAGATTTACTTTCTCGTTGCTCTGCGTCAGCCCTCAAAGTAGTGGCTGCTCCCAATATCTGCTGTCTGTTTACCCCTTAGCACTCAGACCCCTGTTGTAATTAATTATACTATAGATTAAATTTTCCTTGTTCAAATGTGGTTTCTGGTCTTCCAATTATGCCTTGACTGACGTACCAGGTATATGAGTAGTGCTCTTCTCATACGAGTGTTCTGAGGAGTAAATGGAATAATACATGGTATTGCAAAGTGTTTAGCACAGTGTCTGCCATTTGTATTTGTTGGTGAAGATGATACTATCATCACCATCATCATCATCACTGTCGCGACCAGTAGTTAGGAGTAACATTTCTACTTTTTTCCCATAGGATGTTTCGTCTTAACTCATTTTCTGCATTGGCAAAACTGGCTCTGGGCTCTCGATGGAGCCATGGAGGGTCACAGCCCACCCAGATCAGGCGACGACTAATGATGGCGGCTTTCCTGGGAGCGTCTGCAGTAACCGCAAGTACCGGTCTTTTGTGGAAGAGGTGAGTGTTAGCGGAGCATCCTGTTCCTGCATATACTTTTATTCTTCCAGTTGTTTCTGTTATCGAAAAGGAATTGACTTCTGACTTAACTTTTGTATCAGAATTTCTTGTCAAGATCCTTTGGCATTGATAATATTTGTCTATGAAATAAGATGTTTCAAAGAATTCAGCTATCATGTCAAAGCAACAAATAGGAGGTATTCTGCTTCAGGGTCTGCCTCTTTCCTTTGCTGAACATTTTAACCAATGTAAGAATTTTAATAAATTTATCATAAATAATATAATAAATGTGTTTAATAATTTAAATTTTAGCAAGTAAAATTCAGTGGTTTTAAGTATATTCCCAAAGTTGTGCAATCATCACCACTCTCTAATTCCTGAAAATTTTCATGATTTCATAAGAAACTCCATGCCATGTAGAAGTCACCTCCCACTTTCTCCATAACACCCAGCCCTAGGCAACCACTAATCTTTCTGTCCGTAGATTTGCCTATTCTGAACACTTCATATAAATGGAATCTTATAATATGTGGTCTTTTGTGTCTGGCTTTATTCACTCAGCATAATGTTTCATGATTATTCTATGTTGTATCATGAATCACTACTTCATTTCTTTTTCTGGCCAGATTATCTTCTGTTGTGTGGAGTGTATATCACATTTTGCTTATTGATGTATCTGGTGATGACTATTTAGGTTACCTCTAATTTTTGGCTGTTATGAGTATTGTTGCTATGAATATTTATGTACAAGTTTTTGGGTGGAGTGTGTTTTCATTTCTGAGGGATATATATCTAGGCATGAAATTTCTGGATCATATGGTAACTGTTTAACTACTTGAGGAACTGCTGAGCTGTTCTCTACTCCCACCAGTAGTATATGAGTGTGTGTGCTTGTGAGTGTGTGCGTGTGTGCACACGTGCTTAGGTTTCCTCATCTGTAAAATGGGAACAATGATAGCACCTAATAAGGTTCTTATGAAGATTAAATGAATTCTTATTTGTTAAGTGCTTAGAACAGTACCTGGTACATAACTTTGTAAAATAAATGTTTTGTGTAGAAAGTACTTGGCACATAGTAAGCTATCAATAAATGTTACCTATTATTATTGTGTATAATATGAGGGTGAGCAATGGTGCAGAAAGCAGAAGAAAGAATATTAGCAGAAAAGACTGACTTTTCAAAAAAAGTTGAGGTCATGATATAAAAGATCTTACATATTGTACTAAGGAGTTGAAGTTTGAATGGTGATCTAAGAAGTTTTGAAGCAAGAGATTGATAATAGACACGTTTTATAACAATGGGATAAACTGGAGTGGGGAGAAGCTACTGACAAGACACTAATACTGGTTTGAGATGATAATGAGGGTATATAGGACCCTTAGAAAGGAGTGACTGGGCTTGGAAAAATTTCCAGGGAAAATGAACAGGTAGAGAGACAGAGACAGAGATATAAAGAGCTCTAGACTGAGGGACAAAGGAGAGGAAGAGAGGGAGGTAAGAAAGAAGGAAAGGAAGAGTAGGAAATGCATTTTTTGTCCTTTAATGTAATAGTAAATGCTCAGCAGTTTCTTCAGGAATGCTTCCCTACAGTGGAAGTGCAGGGCCCCATGCAGGTGCATTTCAAATTGCCTTTTGGCCTAGTCTCACATCAAAGAAGATAACAGATTGTACTTGAAGAAATGAGAAGTTGTTTCATGGTTTGAATGTTTAAGAAGTTATTATTCTTCATTTGACAAAATCCAGCAACCATTTATGATTAAAAAAAAAACCTGAGCAAAGTGGGAATAGAAGGAACATACCTCAACATAATAAAGGCCATATATGACAAACTGACAATTAGTATCATACTCAGTGGGGAAAAGCTAAGTGTTTCCCTTAAGCTCAGGAAAAAGACACGGATGCCACCCTTACCGCTTTTATTCAACATAGTATTGGAAGTCCTAGCTACAGCAATCAGACAAGAAAAAGAAACAAAATGCATCCAAATTGGAAAAGAAGAAGTAAAATTGTCTTTATTTGCCGATGACATGATGCTATACGAGGTTGGACAATTAAGTTTGTAAACTTGTTGCAACAATGTTGCTAACTTTTTTTGATACCAGAGGGATTATTCATTACGAATTTGTACCAACTGGACAAGCAGTTAACCAAGTTTACTGTTTGGAAGTGCTGAAAAGCTGCATGAAAAAGTTAGACGACCTGAACTTTTCACCAACAATTCATGGCTCTTGCATCATGACAATGCAGACAGCTGTGAGGGAGTTTTTAGATGTGAAAAGATGCTCAACATCACTAATCATGAGAGAAATGAAAATTAATACCACAGTAAGATAGCACCTCATACCTGTCAGAATGGCTATCATCAATAAATCAACAAATAAGTGTTGGTAAGGACTTGGAGAAAAGGGAACCCTCATGTACTATTGGTGGAATTGCAAATTGGTGCAGCCACTATGGAAAACAGTATAGAGGTTCCTCAAAAAATTAAAAATAGAACTACCGTATCACCCAGCAACCCTACTTCTGGATATTTATCCAAAGAAATCTAAAACAAATTGGAAAAGTAAACCCCTGTGTTCACTGCAGCATTATTGCCAATAGCCAAGACATAGAAGCAACCTAAGTGCCCATGGGTAGACAAATGGATAAAGATGTGGTACATACATATAGTAGACTGTTACTCGACCATAAAGAAAGAATGAAATCTTACCATTTGCTACAGCAATGGATGAACTTAGAGGGTATTACGCTAAGTGAAATAACTCAGACAGAAGTGCAAGTATCAAATGATTTTGCTTACATGTGGAATCTAAAACACAAAATAAACGAACGAACAAAATAGAAAAAAACTCATAGGTACAGAGAACAAACTGATGGTTGCCAGATGGGAATAGGGTTGGGGAAATGAGTTAAAAAGGTGAAAGGATTAAGAAGTACAAATTGCCAGTTATAAAAATAATCATGGGGATGTAAACTATGGTTTAGGGAATATAGTCAATAATATTGTAATAATTATGTATGGTGTCAGATGAATATTAGACTTATTGGGGTGATCACTTCATGAAGTACATAAATAAGTACTATGTTATACACCTGAAATTAATATAATATTGTATGTCAACTGTAATTGAAAAAAATAAAAAACCCTGCAAGATACCAAGACCTACTGTAATGGCTAAAATCAGAAAGATGACTATACCAAGTGTTTGCAAGAATGTAGAGGAAATGTTTATACACTGATAGTGGCAATGTGAAAAAGTTTAAGCCCTTTGGAAAACCATTTGACAGTTAAATGTACATTTCATAACAACAGTTGAGTAGGTAAACTGTGATATACCCATACAGTGGAATACTACTAATCAATAAAAGAAATGAACTATTCATATGTGCTACAACATGGATGAATCTCAAAATAATTATGCTGAGTAAAATAATCCATTAAAAAAGAGTACATACTGTGTGATTCTATTTCTGTCAAATTCTAGAAAATGCAAACTAATCTACAGTGACTGAAAGCAGATCAATGGCTGCCTGGGGATGAGAAGGGCCATATGGATATGTTCATTTTCTTGATTTTGGTGACAATTTCACATATTTCAAACTTATCAAACTGATGGTTGCCAGATGGGAGAGGGGTTGGGTGAAAAAGTTGAAGGAATTAAGAAGTACAAATTGGTAGTTACAAAATAATCATGGGGATGTACAGTATAGTATATTCAATGATATTATAACTGTATAGTGCCAAGTAGGTACTAGATTTATTGGGGGAGTCACGTTGTAAATTACATAAATGTCTAACCACTATGCTGTACACCTGTAACTAATATAATATTGAATGTCAACTGTAATTGAAAATGAATGAATGAATGATTTAATTTTTTTTAAAAAATTATTTCCTTTCTTCCCCAGTCAGTTTGCTTCTACTGTTTTTGTTAAATGCTGATGAACAAGTTGGATTATTTTATCTTTTTTAATTTGTGTTTTACTGCTTTTTGTAGTATTATTCCCAGAAAAAGAAAAATAAGATTGTTTGAAGTGTTATGTAAAAGAAACATTCACATTTTTGTTGGTACAGCATTTGTAAATTTTTAGCCCCAAAACATCCAAAACAGAAAATTCACATGTTGACACCATATCCCTTATATAGGATTTTTCTAATGCATACGCTTTTGTCAAAGATTCTAATTTCATGACTGTTTCAAAGTTGTAAATAGAGTAAGCACCAGGGTTTTGGTGCTCTAAGACTGTTCGTCTTATGCCTTTGCTGTGTCATATAAGAAGTTATAATGGATGAACTATAATTATTCTCAAGTTTTGAACAAAAAGTAAAACTTGGTGAAATTTTCATGTTTCTGCTGAGGTCAAAATTAATAGCAAAGGAACTCTAAAGTAATTAAAAGTTATCTTGTCAGTGGATATAGACATAGGGTTTGCCATTTAATTTTGAAATTTTTTCCATCCTCTTTTTTTGAATTGCTAAATGAGCAGAAATAAATTTTTTCCTAAGAAGTGAGACTTAATGTTCTTTTAAAAAGAGGGCACTGTATAATTTTTAATATATTTTTAATTTAAAACTTTAAATTCATAAATTTAAATTATAAAAAAGCAATATGTGATCTAAAAAAAGTCTAATACAGAAATAAAGAGTAAAAATCCCTTTTCTGTCCCAATCCCTTTTCCTTTACAAAAAATAAATACTGTATATTTAATGTGTGTTGTTACAGATAGTTTTGAGATATGTAGGTGAACAAGAATGTATATAATTTGTAATGTTTGTTGGCAAACAAAAATGAATATGTTTTGGGTTATACTGTATATATGTAAAGACCAGGTATACTACCTAAATTCACTAACATAAATTGACTTAAATATAATCCTCAGGAACTATAGTAGAATACTGTTAGGAAGGCACATTGTCACGGCTACTGGGAATGGATCCTGTCTGAAAACATTTTCATTTTGCCTTCACTTTTGAAGGATATTTTCACTGGATATAGAATTCTAGATTGACTATTTTCTTTGTAGCACTTTAAGGGTGTCATTGAATTGTCTTTAGCTTTGTTTGGGTTTTACTTTTTTCAACTTAGTATCCTCATTATATCCAAATGTCCTTTTTTATTTTGGTAACATATACATAGCATAAAATTTACCATCTTAACTATTTTTAAGTTCTGTGACATTAAGAACATTTACATTATTGTGCCACCATTACCACCATCCATCTCCAGAACTTTTTTCATCATCCCAAACTGAAACTCAGTTCCCATTAAACAATAATTTTCCAATCCCCTCTCCTCCTATCCCCTGGTATTCTACTCCCCTCCATTCCTTGGGATTCTAGTCTATGAATTTGACTATTCTAGTACCTGTATAAGTAGAATAATGCAATATTTGTCCTTTTGTTTCTGGCTTATTTCACTTAGCATAATTTCAAGGTTCATCAATGTTGTAGCATGTGTCATAATTTCCTTCCTTTTAAAAGCTGAATAGCTTTCTGTTGTATATATACCATTTTGTTTATGCATTCATCTGCCAATGAATACTTGGGTTGTTTCCACCTTTTGACTTTTGTGAATAATGCTTCTATAAACATTTATGCACAAATATCTCTTTGAGTCTATGCCTCTTTGTTGGTTTTGTGTGTGTGTGTGTGTGTGTGTGTTTGTGTGTGTGTGTGTTTTGTCCAATAATTTTTAAAGAGGCTACTGCTTTTTTATTGTGGTAAAATATATGTAACATGAAATTTTCCATTTTTTTAGATTTTTAAAATATAGCTAACATACAATATTATCTTAGTTTCAGTTGTACACCATAGTTACTCGATATTTATATACTAAAGAAGTGTTCACCATGATAAGTCCAGGAACCATCTGATACCATACCATGCTATCACAATATTATTGACTATATTCCCTATGTTGTGCATTACATCCCATGACTTCTTTGTTTTATACCTGGAAATTTGAATCTCTTATTCCCTTCACCTTCCCCCCGCCCCTTTTTTAATTTTCCAATTATATTGGACATTCAATTTTTTTATATGAATTTCAGGGGTAGAGCATAGTGGTAAGAGATTTATATAGTTTAAGAAGTGATCCCCTGACTAGTACTCACCTGGCATTAGACATTGTTATTATCATCTTATTGACTATATTCCCTATGCTTTACTTGCATCCCATGATTATTTTGTAACTACCAATTTGTACTTCTTATTCTCTTTACACTTTTCACCCAACCCTCCTTGTACCTAACACCCCAATAAATCTAGTACCCATCTGACATCATACATAGTTATTAAAATATTATTGACTATATTCTTTATGCTTTGCTTTACATCCCCATGACTACTTTGTAACAACCAATTTGCACTTCTTAATCCCTTCCCCTTTTTCATCTACCCCCTAACCAACCCCATCTGGCAACCATCAAAATGTTCTATGTATTTATGAGTTTATATCTGTTTTGTTTGTTTGCTTTGTTCTTTAGATTTCACATATAAGTGAAATCACACTGCATCTGTCTTTCGCTGTTCGACATACTCTACTTAGCACAATACCATACCACCACAGATGGCAAGAACCCATTCCGTTACATGACTGAGCAATATTCCATTGTATATATGTACCACCTCCTCTTTATCATTGATCCATCAACAGACATCCAGGTTGCTTCTACATTGTGGCCATTGTAAACAGTGCTGCAGTGAACATCTGAATGTACATGTCCCCTCAAAGTATTAGGTTGGTACAAAAGTAATTGCAGTTTTTGCAATTGTTTTTAACCTTTTAAACCATAACTGCTTTTGTACCAACCTAGTAGCATTTTGGGTTTCTTCAGATAAAAACCTAGAAATGGGATTATTGAGTCTTTCTTTGTCTCTTGTTATAGCCTTTCTTTTAAAGTCTATTTTGTCTGGAATAAGTATTACTAATACAGCTTTTTTTTTTCATTTTCATGAAATATCTTTTTATCATAACCTTTAATCCCAGTCTCTGTGTCTTTTCATCTGTTGTCAATCTCTTGTAGACAGCATATGTAAGGGGCTTCTTTTTCCTACCCATTTTGTCACCCTGTGTTTGATTGGAGCATTTATGCCATTTACATTTAAAGTAATTGTTGATAGATATATAATATAGTTATTGCCATTTTATTATTCATAATTTTTATCTTTTTTTTTTTTGGTCTTCAAGAAGTCTATTTAACGTTCCTTGTAATACTGGTTTTGTGATGATGAACTCTTTTAGTTTTTTTCTTGTCTGGGAAGCTCTTTATCTGTCCTTCAATTCTAAATGATAGCTTTGCTAGGTAGAGTAATCTTGGTTGTAGGTCCTTTATTTTCATCACTTTCAATATTTCTTGCCAATCCCTCTGGCCTGCAAAGTTTCTGTTGAGAAATCAGCTGTCAATCTTATGGGAGCTCCCTTGTAGGTAACTAACTGCTTTTCTCTTGATGCTTTTAAGATTCTTTCTTTGTCTTTAACCTTCGGCATTTTAATTATGTGTTGGTGTGGGCCTGTTTGGGTTCATCTTTTTTGGGGCTGTCTGCACCTCCTTGCCTTGTATGTCTATTTTCTTCACCAGGTTAGGAAAGTTTTCCGTCATTATTCCTTCAAATAGGTTTTCAATTCCTTGTTCTCTCTCTTCTCCTTGTGATACTTCTATTGATGCAAATGTTATGCTTGATGTTGTCCCAGAAGGCACTTAAACTCTCCTCATTATTTTGGATTTTTTTTTTTCTTTTTGCATTGAGTATTTTCTACTATCTTATACAGTAGTACCTCATTTTTCGAATGTCACTGTTGACGAACATTTTGGTTTACAAACACTGGAAATTTTATGGATCTATGGTATCATTAGATAGTAAAATTCATGCTAAATTTCTGTTTTAGGGGTTGATTTTAAAGGTCTGGAATGAATTAATCCATTTTGCATTACTGTCTGTGGGGAATCCGTACCTCGGTTTTCGAATGTTTCAGAACTCGAATGGTCTTCCAGAACAGATTACGTGAGAAAACCAAGGTACCACTGTATTTCAAATCACTGATACAGTCCTCTGCTTTATCTTGTCTGCTGTTGATTCCATCTAGTGTAGTCTTCATTTCAGTTATTCTATTTTTCATTTCTGACTGGTTATTTTTTGTGTTTCTTATCTTCATTTTTATGTTTCTATCTCTTTGTTAAAGTTCTTCCTGAGATCATGGAGCATCCTATAATCAGTGTTTTGCACATCAATGGGAGGGATTGACCCTCAGGCTGATTGGTTGTGAGGACTGTCTGTGACTACAGTGGAGGAGCTGTTGTGCAGGATCTACCTTATGGAGCAGGATTTACTTTAGCAGGGCTCCGGTACCTATCCAGTCTGCCCTTTGGGTGTATCATTCTTGGAGGTGGCTGGGTAGTACTCTAACTCAATCCAAAGGTGGCCACCAGGCATGCCGGCAAGGGGCCCTGCCACAGGCCAAGTTCAGCTGTAGCCAATGTCCTGCCTGGTGGCCACCTGGCATAAGCCACAAAACAATCCTCAGATGGCCACAACCCACTGCTGGGCTTGGAGGTGTCTTGAGGCCAAGCCGTGAACCGAGGCCTGCTACCACTAGTGCAGTGCTTGGGGCTCCTCAGCAAGAGGTATGCGACACACCAAAGCCAGATACTGCTTGTTTGGATTTTGTGAACCTTTGAGAGATTTTATGAAAGTCTGCAGCATGAGCCAGGACAGACCATTTGTATGGAAAAGCCACTGAAAGTGGTTTGGGTGTGCCTGAAAGTTGGGTGGGGCAGTGTTAGCTAGGTTGATGGAGACTTAGATATGGCAGCCACCTGTTTCTACACGGTGAGAGGGGGAAGAGCTCAACAAAAAAACAATGAGTTCTAGCAATTCTTCCAGTACTTCTGTCTGGGAGAAAGCTGACCCTCCGGCCCTTGCCCTGACGCCAGAAAACTCATTTCCTCCCCATGTGTCCCTGGCGCCTTTCAAGCTGCTGCTCCAGTGCTGGAGCTCAGAGCTAGTGAGTGTGTTGGCGAGTAAGTCCATGTGTGGGCCCTTTAGCAAGAACCCCTAGGACTCTAGCTGCCCTCCATCTCATTCAGCCATAATCTCTGCTGGTTTTCACAGACAGAAGTTGTGGGGTCTTCTGTCCCTGGCACTGGAACCCTGGGATGGGGAACCTGGTGTGGGGCTGGGACCCCTTGCTCCTTCAGGGGGACCTCTGCAGCAGAGATATCCCTCCCGATTTTTAACAGTCACACGCGGGTGCAGGAGCAGCCCAATCTGTGTCTGTGCCCCTCCCAGCAGTCTCAATGTGGGTTCTTCTCTGTGTCCTTAGTTGTAGGACTTCAGTTCAGCTAGACTTTAGGTGACTCTCAGTGATGGTTGTTTTGTAGTTTCGTTGTAATTTTGATGTGGTCATGATAGAAAGCAAGCACAGCATTTACCTACTCTGCTATCTTTACTAAAAATCAATATTTACCATTTTAAGTATATATACTTCAGTGATTTTACGTACATTCACATTGCACAGCCATTACCACTCTCTATCTCCAGAACTTTTTCATCTTTCCAAATTTAAATTCTGTACCCATTAAACAGTAACTCTTCATTCCTCCCTCCCCCTGGCCTCTGGTAACCACCATTCTATTGTGTTTCTCTATGAATTTGACTACTCTGTGCACCTCATATAAGTGGATCCATACATTTGACTTTTTATGTTTTGCTTATTTCACTTAGGAAAATATATATCTTCAAGGTTCATCCTTATTGTAGCATATGTCAGAAATTTTTTTTATATTGTGTACCCAGTGACTTATTTTTGTAAAGGTCTGCGGTTTTTTTTTGGTTTTTGGTTTTGTTTTTGTGTTTTTTAAGGAGGGTGCAGTTTGCAGCGGCCCATGTGGGGATCGAACTGGCAACCTTCGTGTTACCACACCACACTCTAACCATCTGAGCTAACCGGTCACCCCTGTAAAGTTCTTTTTATCCTTGGTCTTTTAATGTGTGTTACAGAATTTAAAGTGATTTACACATCATCG
Organism: Rhinolophus sinicus; assembly: GCF_036562045.2. NCBI lineage: Eukaryota > Metazoa > Chordata > Mammalia > Chiroptera > Rhinolophidae > Rhinolophus > Rhinolophus sinicus. Next base: position 49,768,227 of record NC_133757.1, on the reverse strand, counting down.
TTATAGTATAACAGTATTCTGTATTTGTCTGTGTATTTACCTTCACCTGTGAGCTTTATAAACCTTCATATGTTTTCATGTTGTAGTGTAGTTTTTTTCTGTTTGTTTAGCATTTTTTCTAATGCAGGTTTAGTGGTGATGAACTCCCTTAGCATTTGTTTATCTGGGAATGTCTTTATTTCTCCTTGATTTTTAAAGGATAGTTTTTACTGAGCACTTTCTATGTATTTTCTTGTTCCTTTATGGCCTGCAAGATTTCTGCTGAGAAATCTCGTAGTCTTATGGGGCTCGCTTGTACATGATGAATTGCTTTTCTCCCCCTGCTTTTAAAATTCTCCCTTTGTCTTTGACTTGACATTTCATTATAATTGTCTCCATGTGGATTTCTTTGGGTTTCTCCTATTGGGAGTCTTTTGGGCTTCTTCAGTCTGGATGTCCATTAACTTCCCCAGATTCAGGAAGTTTGGGGTCGCAGTTTCTCTAAATAAATGTTCTACCCCTTTCACTCTCTGCTTTCTTTTTTTTCTTTTTTTTTGGGGGGGGGAATTTCCACAATGTTTGTATTGGTCTTCTTGATTTTGTTCCATAAATCCCTTGGGCAAGATTTCTTCACTTTCTTTTGTGTTTGTTCCTTTGACTGTATATCTATGAGATGTGACAAGTTTGCAAACTTGTTGCAACGATGTTGCTAACCTTTTTTTTATATCAGAGGAATTATTCATTATGAATTTATACCAACTGGACAAACAGTTAACCAAGTTTACTATTTGTAAGTGCTGAAAAGGCTGCATGGAAAAGTTAGATGAAAATGACCTGAACTGTTTGCCAACAATTCATGGCTTTTGCATCACAACAATGTACCAGCTCACACGGCGTTGTCTGTGAGGGAGTTTTTAGCCAGTAAACAAATAACTGTATTGGAACACCTTCCCTACTCACCTGATCAGGCCCCCAGTGAATTCTTTCTTTACCCCAAGATAAAGGAAAAAATATTGAAGACATTTTGATGACAGTCAGGACATCAAGGGTAATACAATGACAGCTCTGATGGCCATTCCAGAAAAAGAGTTCCAAAATTGCTTTGCAGGGTGGACTAGGTGTTGGCGTTGGTGCATAGCATCCCAAGGGGAGTACTTTGAAGGTGACCTTAGTGATATTCAGCAATTAGGTATGTAGCACTTATTCTAGGATGAGTTTGCGAACTTAATTGTCTGACCTTGTATTTTTGAGTTCGTCAATTCTTTCTTCTACTTGATCAAGTCTGCTGTTGAAACCTCCGTAGTTAATTCTTCAGGTCAGTAATTGTATTCTTCAGCACTAGAATTTCCATATATTTCTTTTTTATATTTTTTCTATCTTAATACTTGTTTTTTTAATGTATCATTTTCTTGAGCTTGCAGAGCTCCTTTATGATCGGTATTTTGATTTATTTTCCAGGTAATTAATATGCCTGTTTCTTTAGGACCATTTCTGAAGATTTATTTTGTTCCTTTGGGCTACATTTCTTTGTTTCTTCATGTGTTTTATAACTTTATGTTGAGATCCGTGTTTTCAAAGAATCAGCCACATGCCCCAGTCTTTACAGACTGCCATCATACAGGGGAACACCCTCCGCAATCAGCCCAACTATAGATTCTGAGTGCCTCTGAAACTTTTTTGGGGAGGGTACAACTTCTCTGGGCCTGTGTGGGCCGTTTCTCAATTAGAGAGACTAGCCAGTTCCTTTTTCAGGAGTTTGTAATCTCTTGCTCTCCCTGGTGTTTATCTGCGGCACTGCAAGTTCTCTGGTCTGATAATACCAAGAGTAGGGTGGCTTGTTGCTGTATGCCAGCTTCCCATCAGCACCCAAAGTCAAGTGAGACAGACACCAATCCTTCAGGCAGCCCTCTGAAGAGCTAGAATGCTAGACACACATTCCACCTTTTTCCCTCCCATCTGAAGGAGAAGGCTCAAGTTGTGTGCCTTTTCCCAATTACTCCAAGCCGTGTCAGCTGCAGCAAGCCACCTCCTGTTCTACTTTGTTCTCAGTGCCCCCCAGGCATGCAAACTGTGCCATTTCTATCAGTGCTCCAGGCGAGTTAAACAGAAACCAGTCCCTTGGGCAGCCTCTGAATAGACAGAACGTTGGACATCCATTCCACTCTTCTCTTTTCCTCCCTTGGGAGAAGTTGCTAGCTGGGGCGTTCTCTCCCTGTGCTGAGCTGTGCCTGCTTGTGGGATGGGCTGACATAAATCAAGTGAAATTGCTCCTCTTACTCATTTCAGTGTTTCTGTTCCTTTCATTGTGCTTGCCTGGTGTACTGCAACTTCTTAACTGGATTTGGGAAATTTCATAAAGTTATTTTGATCTGTAAGTCTTTGTTAAATCAGTGTTTCTGTGGGTGCAAAGCCTGCGACTTCCTATTCCACCATATTACTAACATCTGTCTAATAATGATGGCATTGGATGTTTTACATTGTGACTGTTACATTGTTGAATGTCTGGTTTTTGTTGTTTTTCTTTAAAAGTATTGATTATCCTATTGTCAGGCACTAAATTTATTGAAGAACCTGCTTGATCTTCCAAAGGTTTATTGGTTGGTTTTAAAGCATGGTTTAGAGTATCTTTTGTTCTAGGATTAATTTAGCCCTACTAAAACATGACCCTCAGACAGTATTCTACAATCTATCAAAACTTGAATATTTTCGGCTCGTGAATTCTAGAAATTATTTGCCCTACAACTCCTTGGTAATTGTTCTTTGCCGTGTTTTGAATAGTTTAATCTTAAGAATGCACTGCTTATTGTTAACTTATGAAGAGATCCCATGTAGATTCGAAGAATTTTTTCTTTGTTAACTTCTTTCTCTCTGGTCCTCTTCCCCACCAATTCCAGTCACCTCAGTTTCTCCAAACTTTGATCTGTCTTCTCAGTTTAGCACAATTACTGTATTTTGCTTGGGATCCTCCTGCTCATGATCTGGAAAATGTCTCCAAACAGACCTTCATGTCAATTACGTGCCTCACTTTTCTCAGAGTTGCTATCTGTTGTTCAGTATTTAAAAGCATTTGTTCCAAATATTTTGTCCAATTTCCTGTATTTTTTCCCTCTGTGGAAAGGCAAGTCTCGTGTAGTTATGCCATTGTGGTTGGAAACAGAAGTCCTTTTTCCATACATCATTGTATTTCATCAGTTCTGTAATGTTTAATCATTGTTATATCATTATTGCAATGGCTTCAACTATCAGGAATAAAATAGGAAAAAACAAAGTGACTCTTGTAAGCATGCAAGCCCGAAGGTGGTAAAAGTTGCATGGATGTGATAGCGTATAACCCATCAACTATGCATGAGCGTCATTCAGAATATTATGGATAGCAGCCATAAGTTTTTCAGAAGTAATTATAATGCTCCTTAATTGATTGAACTGCTAATACAATGTGGTTAGGAGAGTTTCTGTTATACCAGATGACACTGAATGTCTATAGATTTTCTTTTTTAAAACTTTAGGTTTTTGAGAAGCCAGCTCATAAATTACCCTTTCCAGGAGGCTTTTCCTGACCCTTTCTCTGTCCTTACATGTTCCTTTAGCAATTAGTTTGTCTTCCCTATTGACTTGTACTTCTTGAGGACAGAGGCAGTCTTATCCATCTTAGCAAATAGTGTAGCCTTTGCGGGAATGATGAATGAATGCTGTCTCTTCATGCATAAATAGCTTGGGTCGCCACTTTACCAGCCCACCATCGTTTAGCTACACAAGATTCTTGAAAGGGAAGTAAAGCAGTAAAATGATCCAGTATATCACTTGGTCAAAGTTGAAAGGAAATTTGAGCTAAGGTCAAAAGATCGTTTTTGCACCAGGCTGGAGAAAAGTGTAAGTCAGTATTTTTAGGTCTTTAAATAAAATTTATTTTTGGCCTTTAAAAAATCAATTATTCTTCTTACTTAAAATTTTAAATAATTCTTTGCTCTGTTAGTATTTAGAAAATATTATTTGCAAGTAAATAAAATAAAAACTATTGATTTAAATCTTCCCTGAATAGTCACATGAAAGGAATACATTAAGAATTTTGTCATATTGCAATTCCTTAATCCCAGTGTATTTTTTCCCAACCCCTTTTCTGGTTAACATAGATGAGGATTTCCATTTGTTTTCCTTAATCAGCAACAGACACATTGCATGTTTTCTCTGTGCACCGCACTGGGTTGGGAACTCTGGATACTTAAAGGAAAAGAATACAGTGTCCATTCTCTTCTTAATGACCTTATCTTTAGGTTGAACCATATGACATTGCTGATATTTGACAGCTGTGATTTGTTGAAACAGTGATGTCATTTGAGTCCTCCCAATAGTTAAAGAGCAAGATGGATTCTGGGAAAACATAAATGACCATACAGAGCACTAAATTACATGTTATGATTCAGTCAATAAATGGTGTAGAAATTTGAAGAAATAGAGTCATTATGTTGGATGAGGAAGTTGGGAAAATCTTCACAGAATAGATTGTCAGTTTCGATCTCTAATCAGCCAGAGAGGTTTCTACGGAACATTTCGTTTTTTATTGCTTTTGATAATAGAAAAAAACAGGAAAGCCCATCTTATCAGTTGTCTTCATGTAGAATATTTTTTTCATGTACAGATTTTTATTTGTATACTTATTTTTTATTCTTTTGGTCCCACATTTCTTCTTTCAATGCATTTTTTATTATGATAAAAATATATGTATAAAATTTACCATCATAACCATTTTTAAGTGTACAATTCAGTAGTGTTTATAGTAGATTCACATTGTAGTCAAACAAATCTTCAGAACTTTTTCATCTTGCAAAACAAGCTCTATACCCATTACGCAACAATTCCTCTATTCCCCTTCCCTGCAGCCCCTGGCTACCACCCTTCTACTTTCCGTCTCTATGAAATAGACTGTTAGAGATCTCATATAAATGGAATCTTACAGTATTTGTCTTTTTCTGACTAGTTCATTTCACTTAGCATAATGTCCTCAAGGTTTATCCATGTTATAGCATGTGACAGGATTTCCTTTCCTTTTTTGTATTTTTTGGGTTTCCTTAAAAAATGTTTTTGACATTAAAAAAAATTGTACATAATTAATGCATACAACTTGATGAGTTGGAGGTGAGTATATACCTGAAAACATCACCACAATCTATGCTATAAACCTCTCCTATCACTTCCAAAAGTTTCCTCCCACCATCTTATTTATTATTATTATTATTACAGGGGTTTTTTTTCTGTGATGAAACATTTAACATAAGATCTACCCTCTTAGCTAATATTTAAGTATACAGTGCAGTATTGTTAACTATAGGCTGTATGCTGTACAGTAGGTCTCTAGAACTTATTTATTTTGTATAACTGAAATTTTGTACTCTGACTAATATCTCCCCTTTCTCCCTCCTCCACCCCTTGGACTACAACCACCATTCCATTCCCTATCTCTATGAGTGTGACTGTTTTATATTCATCATATGAGTGGTATAATGTAGTATTTGTCCTTCTCTGTCTGGCTTATTTCTCTTAGCATAATGTCCACTAGGTTCATCTATGTTTTAGCACATGGCAGGATTTCCTTATGCTGAATAATACTCCATTGTATATACATACCACATTACCACATTTTCTTTGTCTATTTGCCAACTGATAGCCATGTCTTGGCTACTGTGAATAATGCTGCAGTGAACATGGGAATGTAGATATCTCTTTGAGATCCTGATTTCAATTCCTTTGGGTAAATACCCAGAGGAGAGATTGCCAAATCAGATGGCAGTTCCATTGTTAGTTTTTTGAGGATCCTCTATACTGTTTCCGTTTATTAATTTACATTCCCACCTACAGTGTACCAGGAAACCTTTTCTCCACGTTTTCACCTATACTTGCTATCTGTTTTTGTTGTTGTTTTATGAAAGCTATCCTACCTGGTGTGAGGTAATACCTTGTTACAGCTTTGATTTGTATTTCCTTGATGATTACTGAGGTTGAGCACCTCTTTACACACACACACACACACACACACACACACACACACACACACGGATATATGCCATTTGTGTATCTTCTTTGGAGAAATGTATATTTATTTCCTTTGCCTATTTTGGGGGGTTTTTGGCTATCGTGTTGTAAAAGTTCCTTATGTTTTTTTGAATATTAACCCTATATTAAATACATGGTTTGCAAATATTTTCTCCCATTACATACACTCCCTTTTCATTTTGTTGATTGTTTCCTTTGCTGTGCTGTGTGCTGAAGCTTTTTAGTTTCATGTAATCCTGCTTGTCTATTTTTGCTTTTGTTGCCTGTACTTTTGGTGTCATATCCTTTACTTTTAAGGCTGAATATTATTCTATGTATATACCACATTTTCTTTATCCTTTCATCTGTCAGTGGACATTTGGGGTTGCTTCCACGTTTTAGCTATATTATGAATCTTGCTGCTATTAACATGAGGGTGCCAAGATCTCCTTATTACCCTGCTTTCAATTCTTTTGGATAATAGTCACAATTGAGATTGGTGGATCATATGGTAGTTCTATTTCTAATTTTTTGAGGTATCTCTTCATGTAGAATTTTTCACAAATTTCATTGCCGTTGCTCCTGCTAAGCTGTATCTGAAAATCTTTATTTGGTTAATGTGATAGTCCTTTATGATTAATACAGATTTCCTTTTTTGTATATCCAGAGCCCTTGCAGAATCTTCACCACCTGTAAACAACATAAAGAGTGAACTTGGTGATAAAGGGAAGAATAAAGATGAAGGGGAAGGTGGTGAAAAAAAGGATGCAAGTGTTTGTCTTGAGCCTCATCCAGAAGAGAAAAAGAAGAAACGTTCTGGATTCAGAGACAGAAAAGTATGGAACACAGTTTTATAAGTTAATCAGACCTGTAGTTAATCCAAGATTAGAATAATGCAGTTGAGTCTCTTTTATGATACATTTCACATGGTTCACATTCACTTTGTATAATAGTTATTCACCTCTTCACTCTTTTCCATCATGTTCTAAGGCAAACATACTCTTGGAATGTGATGCTAATGGACGTGGTGAAAAAGATCTAAAATTGGTAATCAGGATTAGCATATATTTTCTTCATTCTTTCAATTCAACTACTTAAGGTGATTCTTGCTTTCCAGATCTTTATGATGTTCAATGTTCTCTTCATGGTGTTACTGATTTATGATGCCAAGTTGTAAAAGCAGAATAAAATTTCTTTGGAAATATACAAATATTTTCAGAAAATAAACTAATTTTGAGGACAGCATAACCTTCAAATGACGTCAGCATTCTATACCTTTAACACAACCTGCTGTTTATACAGTTCTACCTCACAAAAGTTCCAGTTTCACTATAATAATGCCTGTGATATTGGGCATTTGAATTCAGCAGACATGAGTAATGAATGAAAAGTCAAAAGGGTGAATTTATTAGCTAGTTTGCATGTTAACATTAAAATTCATGAAATTGCCTTCACTTGCTAACATACAGCTAATCAATGCAAGAAGATAATTTGAGTTATTTCTGTGTTGTGTATTTGTGGTAGGTATGTATTGCAAGAAGAGTTCCTTTGAGAAAATTTGGATCTTCCCTTTGTTTGGATGAAGTTTTTAAACGTGTCTTCTCACTTCTCAAATCCATTTTTTTGAACAAACGTTATATATATCACAAGTTAATTGTCAAATATCCTAGTGTTTCCACAACGATACATTTATTTAATCTTTTGCCCTGAGTGAATTCAGGGAAAGTTCAAATTTATCTTGCTCCAGCAGTTTCATTTAGAGTAAAACTTTTACAAAGTAGAACTAAAATGACCCAAATTAACATTTATTTTTGAACCTTCCATATTCTATTCCCACTAGAAAGATATGCTCAGCAAATGACCATATCTCGTACTTCACAGAAAAAAATGAAAGCTATCAGTGTGATTCGTTTGTAAGTCCCATAGCTATAAAACCTTTCTAATCTATGTTTGAAATAGTTCTTATTTCATTCGCTAACGTTGCAGTGGAAGAGCTGTTTTCCCTGTTCAAGGGTAACAATTCCACATGTTATCCTGTCTCCCCAAGAACCTATTTCAACACTTATTCTTTATGCTGTTTTTTCAGTTACTCTTTGTCTAGTCATTCTTTTACGTAGTCTACATAGACATATTAAAGATTGTTCTATCTTTAATTAAATAATAAACTGCAGTTTTGGTCACACATTGTTTTCTAGCTGCTGTCTCATTTACATTCTTTCCCTGCGATGCCACACTGCTTCAGTCTCTACATGCTGTTTTTGACATCCTCAGTTTTCATTTTATACTTTTTGGTTTTGTTCTTTTATGTTCTCCTGATTTTCATATAGTATTTCAAATATCCAAGAAAAAAATATTATATGTAACTAAATATTCAGTTTCATATTATAAAACTGAAAATCTACACCCATTAAATAGCATCTTCCTACTACCCCCTCCCCCCAGTCCCTGGCAACCACCATTGTCTCTATGAGTTTAAATACTAAAAGAACCTCATACAAATGGAATCATACAGTATTTGCATTTTTGTGACTGGCTTATCCGCTTAGTATAATGTTCTCAGGGTTCATCATGTGGTAGCATATGTCTGAATTTCCTTCCTTTTTAGGGATGAATAATATTCTGTTGTGCGTGTACATACCACATATTACTCCTCTGTTCATCCACTGATGGACACTTGGGTTGCTTCCACATTTTAGCTATTGTCATTAAAGCTGCTGTGGACATGGGTGTACCAATGTCTGAGACCCTACTTCCCATTTTTTCATTTGCATTTTCGTAACGATTAGTGCTGTTGAACATCTTTTCATGTGCTTATTGGCCATTTGTGTATCATCTTTGGAGAAATGTCTGCTCACAGCCTTTGCCCATTTTTTTACTCGGTTCTTGTTTGTTTTTTATTGTTGAGGTTAGGAGTTCTCTACATAATCTGGTTGTTGATTCCTTATCAGATATATGATTTGCAATTATTTCTTCTCATTCTGTTGATTGCCTGTTTTACTCTGTTCATGTTGTCTTTTGATACACAAAATCTTTTCAATTTCATGAAGTCCACTTTGTCTTTTTTTTCTCCTTTATTGCTTGTGCCTTTGGTTTGATACCCAAGAATTTTTTTTCCAAGGGGTATAGTTTCCAGGGCTATGATCCGTAGAAGTGAGAGGGACCTGTTTTCTACCAAGCACATATATTGGGAGTGAACTGGGGATTCTCCTACCCTGACTGTTCTGGACCCTTTGTGGGGTCTCCTGGGGTTTCCTAGAGGCTCGGGAAACAAAGGCTGTAACCTGTCCTAGACTTCCCTTCACACTGCCCCTGGGCCAACAGAGGAAGTTGAAGATAGATGAGGGAGGGGAGAGGCGCCCTACAAGCAGACCTGGGGTGGGGGCAGATCAGGACCCTGGGGATGGAAATCCAAGTCCCGGATACCCCAGCTGCGAGTAGGAGCTAGTGTCACAAAATGTGCCAAGCCGGTGCTGCAAGCCAGAGAGGGTCACACAGCCCCAGTGTAGGGACGCTAGGCATGGGGTGGGAGTGAGGTAGGGGTTTCAGCTAGCCTGTGGAAGGTGTGAGTCCGGGTGGTGCTGGCCGCCTGGCCCGTCCACCCTGCCACCACTGGGCCCACAACCCCAGCCTGCCGGTACCACTGTGGGGACCCAGGACGCACCTCGCAGCTGGAGGCTTCCTGCCAACGTAGAACATGCATCCTGGGCTCTACCTGAGTGATAAATACACTTTTATATGAGCGATTGCATTTTGGGGTCTATTTGTAATAGCATTTTAACCTATCCTAATAGACTAATAGCTTGTTTTAATAGAATGATCAAGCATCAAGGTGATTAGACCGCAGATATTTTTTTCAGCATGAGCAAAATATATAGGAGAAGAAACTTCCATAAATATGCCTTTACTGTCAACAAGACACTATGAAAGAAAAAACAAGTTCTTTATGTTGGGACTTACCTTGAGTAACATTTAAGAACATCAGTTTAGGAAATCTTATTATGTATGATTAATTTTGCTGCCAAAAATTGATTTGCTTTTTATTTGATGAGACTAGTGTCATAGAACTTGGAATTGCCAGAACTTTAAGAGCACATCCTGTGATAGATAATCATTACTTTGAAGGGCCAAAATTCGCTAGAGAATAAAGAGAGGGAATTACTAATATGGAGGGCAACTGTTAGGGTACAGATTGAGTGTTAATAAATCACCTCTTGAGAGAAAATGTGCCAGCCCCATAATTTATTTACATGATCTTTCTGCCTGCTACCTTTTCCAAGGTCTGAATGCAGTCTGCATTTAAGCCATGCATTATTTCTGACATCAAGGTTCATGGGATTCATTGTCACTTGCATTCACTTGGCCTTAAGATATTATAGCCTTGATTTTCCTTAGGCATTATACCAAAATTGAACCATAGAACTGATGTCAGGACCAGGGGAAGATCTGTCCCTTTTGACAATAGAAAAGCTCATTCTTCCCCCATTCTCCACCCCATTTGTGTAGACCAACTGAATCAAACAATAAAACATGGTTTTTGAATCAGAGGCTTGTGCATTGGGTGCAATGGACTAAAAACCAAGTAGAGGCACCAACTGTTCATCTTATCTCTCGCCCATTAGAGATAGATACTCCTTTGGGGGGATGTCATTTGGCAATGGGAGCAGTATTAGTCAGTCCTCTTGGACCATGTATTAACTGCTCCTGGACCCACAAATGAGTAGCTCATTCAACAGAGAAGCCAAGGAGTAGAGTTCAAACACCATCTGATTAAGTGAGATATTCATCGCAATCACTAGTACCAACTTGTACCACTAGTACTACCAGCCTTTTTATATTCTTTTCCCTTGTTTCTGCCATTGAAAATGGAGGAGTGTCATTCATCATTGGTTCATGTTCCTTAAAGTTGTCAAATCTCAGAAAATATTTAAGAGTACTTAATTCTTCTTCAAACTCAAGTCTGACTTACGTTTTATTGGTTCATCTGCTTTTTGTTTGTCTGTTTTGTGAAGTAAAGTAGCAATAAACTAAAAGATGACAGAATCTGTTAAGTACAAGGTTTTAGTTGTTTTATGATTTTCACATCCTCTATTTCTTAGGTGAGGTAATCATAATGGTGACCTTAACTTGCTTATTCATCTTTCACTTGAGTACTTTCTATGCTGGGGACCTCTATCACCTTTTGGAATCCTGTTACCATTAGAGGTTCCTTATTGGACCGAAATCTTATCTGTAACTTTTATCCATGAGTCTAGTTCTGCTATTCAACACTATGTAACACATCTGAATTTTTTTAAATTATTGTTTTACTGTAAACTAATACACAGGTATAGGAGTCCAATAAATTTATTTTTATAATCATTTCCTTTTATTCTTTATAGTTTTATTACCCAAATGTGCATCCCTAGACATAGAGTTTAATCTTGCCTGTTTTGTGTTGATGATGTCTTGTAATCTACTGGTAACAGAACCCAGGCCATTTCATCCTTAAATAAGGTTTCCTACTGTCAGGATTTTACTGATACTTATTCTCAGTGAAATTCAGCATGTTCCTTTGTGTTCTGTGTTACCTGAATACTGGCAACTGGATTCTGAGCCTTGATCAGACTCAGATTTGATCATTGTGGCGAGACTATCAGGAGGCACTTAATGTCTAGTGGCTTTTCTTTCTGTGATATTAGCAGCGATTGATGTTCATTGGCTAGATTTGTTAATTCACTGGAGTTGCAAAATGGTGATATTCTGATCTTATCAGATCTTTTACATTTACTAATTGGAATACTTTATAAAGAGACACTTTCCCTCATCCATTATTTGGTTGCAACTACTGTTTGGCTACCCTTTGGTGCAGTTAGGAAATATAATGCCTGAATTTTTTTTGTTTCTTTTCTTCTCCTCCTCCCTCTCCTCCTTTTCCTCTTCATTCTTTTAAAATTAATTTTATTAAATTTATTGAGGTGACAGTACCTGAGTTTTGATCCAATTAAAGTCTAGTAGTTTTATTGAAGACAACTAATGATGCTAAGGAATGTTTTAAATAAATGATTGGATGTAACTTTATAATTCCCTTAGTAAATTTTTTTCTCCAGGCTAAACATTCCAGAATCCTTCAACAGTTCGTACACATCTTAGCTTCCAAGCCTTTGTTATCTTGGATGCTGTGTTCTGAACCCTGTATATGATAATCTGTTAGTGTTTCTTTTAATATGATCACTTACAAGGAGGCAGCTCCATATCAATTGATATGGAATGATTCCCAAGATACATTCTAAGTGGGAAAAAGCAAAATATATATTATACAGTATGTCTGTACTAAACTCTACCAATGGGGAATGCAAAAGTGTGTTACTTTCCTTGACCTATTGTTTCAAACTAAAACTAATTAATAATATTAAACAGCATAATTTAGTGACTCATAACAACCACGGAATCTGATTTTCAGTCTGCAAATCATTGACTTAAGTTTTTATCTTTCTACCTTTGTCTTGTATATGATTGAGTTAACTTTTTAGTTCACAAAGCCATCTTTAGCAGTAGCTACAGCTTATACCGTAAATGTTACAAACCGATTCTTTTTTGTTGTTATTCAGAAGAATAAGCCTACAGTGGCCTAAAGAAAGTCATTTCTTCTGTAGCCAGTCTTACCCAGCAGATAGTTGTAGTATAATATAAAATGCCTTAAAGACTTGTAGCTAAGTCTCAAGGCTGCTGAGGGGTTGAAAAGCTCTCTAGTGTGTTTGCCCCATGCCAAATCTTTTGATAAAATCTCCTCTGAAATTAGTATTCAAATTTTAATGCCAATGAGCATTAGAAAGATTCCTGTCATGTATAGTTACACATTAGTCCTTTCTCAGTTGCTGAAAGCACATGTGGTGGAATGAAGGCTACTGTTAAACAGCTATTGTAAGTGACCTCACAGTGACCACCTAGCTAGGACCGAACAGTTACAGTAATAGCTGTGTTCATGTGGCAAATTAAAACATTAATCATGTTTTCCTTAACATGAGTGAATTACTTTAGAGACATTGAACTGATGCGTTTTTAGATCATATTGCCTTGATACGTTTTCTAACTAGTTATCTATGATACTATTTATTGTTGAGTATCTCACCGTATACAATTTAGGTGTGAGAGAAAGCTCTTCACCAAAGTATTAATGTAGTTGGTATTTTGGTGAAAAAGATTTCTCTAATACCTGAATTTTTTAAAGAGTATTACGTAGAAGGTATAGTATTTTGTATATTCCATGCACGGAATGGGGACTTGGATCCCAGATAAGAAAATGTGCTTTCGTATTAACATTACACTCTTTTAGTTAAATGTATGTCTTACTTGATTTTGTAAAAATAAAATAGTAAAAGTTTTGTTACTTCAGACCTGTTAATAATTGAGTTTCCATGGTCTGTAATTTTTTTATGCTATCATTTAATGTGTTTGAAAAACTGTTAGCTGTTCAAACCTCTGACGTCCCAAGTCTGTTTGGTTTCAGGATTCAGGGAATTATGTAGAAGTAAAAACAGTAAAATCAATCCCTTTCTAAAAACTTAGTATTTGAGAGCCTATAGGCTACACACACACACACACATATATACATATATGTGTGTGTGTGTGTGTGTGTGTGTGTATATATATATATATATATGGCTTTATACCCTGTTACTGAGACATTTTGAATTCTTGTATGACATTTTTCAATTTTGCTAGCTTTCAATGATTTAAGAAATTAGAAAATTCTTCAAAAAATATTCTAAACAAAAGTTACACAAGTATTCCCTCCAATGGAGTATGAATGGTATATTGGAAAAAAGAGGTTCAAAAGTTTTTGAAATTCAAGTTTATATATATTATTTAAAAATTCAATCGAATATATGGTGATGGAAGGAGAACTGACTCTGGGTGATGAACACACAATGGGATTTATAGATGATGTAATACAGAATCGTACACCTGAAATCTATGTAATTTTACTAGCAATTGTCACCCCAATAAATTTAATAAAATAAAATTAAAATAAAATAACATAAAATAAAAATTCAGTTATAGAAAAAATGATATTAATAAAATTTCCAAAAAATTAAGACACCAAATATGAAAATGAGATGAGACTTGCTTAATAGTAATACTCTGAATTTCCAATTTTAGGTAATGGAATATGAGAACAGGATTCGAGCATATTCCACACCAGACAAAATCTTCCGATATTTTGCCACTTTGAAAGTAATCAGCGAGCATGGTGAATCTGAAGTGTTTATGACTCCAGAAGATTTTGTGCGATCCATAACACCCAATGAAAAGCAACCAGAACGTAAGCTGCTAAAGTGAAAAATAATATGTGATATTTATTTTGTTATATGCTCCTTTGTTTCTATGTGTTGCCTAAACTTTATAGATTTATGCAATAAATATATTTACTTGTGTAGTTACTGAATGTCAGGCATTATGATAGGCTGTAGGAGTATAGAAAAGGAGCCTACAAGTCTAATGTGGTAATCCTCAACCAGAGTAAAGGATTAAGCTCATTGTATTCCTATGGCTGAGAGGTTCATTTCCTGTAATGAGAATGTTCCTGAAGACAATAATTACATGTACCCTATTTTGCCATGTACAATGTATACTTTTTTACCCAAATTTGTGAGGGAAAAATAAGGATGCTCATTATACATGGGTAGTACTAATTACATATCTATATAAATGTTTTTAATTCTTTTATTGATGCTTATGAGTTAAAAGTGTAACCCTAGAAATCAGTAACGATATCCGTATGCAAAATAATACCCTGGAATACGATAATCAGTTTTGTTGAACTTATGACAAACTTGCAAAAACAAAGAGTTCTTGGCCTTCTATGATGCGTAAATATTGTAAATTTGTTACCGGTACATAAAATTTCTTGTACCTTGTATCTGTTCATGTGTTTTGTAATTATTTGTTACAGAAAATTTCTTATACCATCATATGTTAAAACACAAATGCTAAAATTCCTTTATAATACAAAAAATAAGTACCTATAAACAAATACAAATTTGAATTAAAAAATTAAAATGAAAGATTTCTTTTCCCCTGAAAGTTTGGGCCAAAAACATGGGTGCGCATTATACACAGAAGTGCATTATACACAGCAAAATACGGTACCTGCCATCAAGTTACTCTTTAGTGAGGGAGACAGAGATAGTAACAGGTAATTTCAGCAATGTAGTGATTTGTTAAAAAATGAAGGTGCTGTGCCAATATAAAGAAGAGGCACTTAGCTAAATCTGAAAGTTTGGAGATGGTTTCTAGAGAATACGTCTAAGTTTGGATAAAAGTCAGACAAAGAATAGTGGAAAGGATTTCTCATGTAGAGGAAATAGCCTGAACAAATGAGGTGTAAAAGAAAGTTAATAAATGGTTTAATATTATAAATTAAATATAACAATTTACAAATGTGTACAGGAGACATGGTGGGGAAAATGATGGAGTAGCAAGCTCCAAGAATTAATCCTTCCACTGAAGCAACAGTTAAGCTGCCAAAAATGGAGAGAAGCAACTATTTTTGGAATTCTTGGAATCCAATAAAACAAAAAACTTACAGCAACCAGGGAGTGCTTAATAGAGAAAGAGGCTGCTAAATTTTGATATGAAAATACTGTGGCCTTTTATTTACCTGCCTACCACACTATATTTCCCATCTCAGCAGCGGCCTTGCGGATGGCAGCGTACATTCCTAGTGTGGCTTATTGGCGATGGAGAGTTCAGTGGTGGGGGATAATACAGATTTTGTTCTCAAAAAAATTATGGTTGTACATTTTGACTCATCTGGCATCTTGCACAAAGGTTTGCCCTTTTTTTCACCCACCTCAAGCTGTAGTGGCTTCCCAGGTGTCATCTACTGAAAAACTTTAAAGACATATATTACCCATAGCTGCCGGACCAAGAGAGGGCAGATGGGACAAACAGCAGACAGACCAAAAACCCTAGGAAGGAAGAAGCTGAGGAAGAAGACATTTCAGGAAATCAGAGCTTTGAAGGGCTACTGCATATACAGGGGTATCCAGAGTGCAATGTGCATGCTCATGGCCAAACACATGCTCAAAAAGGACTTGAGTGCGCTTGTACCTCTCAGTGATCTTTCTGCTCCATATAAGAAATAGGTGAATGTTAAGCAGAGTTGTAAGAGGTCCAGCTAAATATCAAAGGGAGGCCCCAGCTCAGAGGCAATCTGCATACACTAGGAGAGTTGGGATGTTTTTTGTTTTTTTTTCATTCTTTTTGTCTCTAGCATTTAAGGACATTTCTGTCAGGTCATTTGCTAACTGCTTAGATAATAGAACAGAAACTTCAATGATGACAAGGAATACAATATTTGCAAAAATAGTTTGGAAAAATCACTAAACAAAGTGATGACAGTAGTCCACAACAAGTTACAACACCAAATCCTAGGAAGCAGGAAAAATTTAATTTCTATAATTACCCCTTTGTAATATTTAAAATGTCCAATTTTCTTTTGCATGTGGCTTTCCAATTTTCCCAGCACCATTTATTGAAGAGGCTTTCTTTTCTCCTAGAATGCTATCTGTTACCATATACCAATATTAACTCAAAATGGATCAAAGACCTAAACATAATACCTCAAACAATAAATTGCATAGAAAAAAGCATAGGTACTAAACTAATGGACCTTGGGTTCAGAGAGGATTTTATGAATTTGACCTTAAAGGCAAGGGAAGTGAAAGCAAAAAAAATGAATGAGACTATATCAAACTAAAAAGCATCTGCACAGCAAAAGAAACCATTAACAAAACAAAGAGGCAACCAACTGAATGGGAGAAGATATTTGCAAACTACAAATATGGGGCTAATATCCAAAATGTATGAAGAACACATACAACTCAACAACAAAAGAACAAACAATCCATTTAAAGAATGGATAGAGGACTTCAACAGACACGTCTCCCAAGAAGACATACAAATGGCCAACAGATATATGAAAAGATGCTCAACTTCACTAGCTATTAGGGAAATGCAAATCAAAACCACAATGAGATACCACCTCACACCAGTTGGAATAGCTCTTAATCAACAAGACAATGAATAACAAGTGTTGGAGAGGTTGTGGAGAAAAAGGAACCCTCATACACTGCTGATGGGAATGTAAATTGGTACAGCCACTTTGGAAAACAGTATGGCAAGTTCTCAAAAAAATTAAGAATGGAATTTACTATGCAACCCAGCATTCCCTCTTCTGGATATCTACCCAAAAAATCTGAAAATGTTTATTCTTGAAGGTATATGTACCCCTATGTTCACTGCAGCATTATTCACGGTGCCAAGACATGGAAACAACCAAAGTGTCTTTCGATAGATGATTGGCTAAAGAAGATGTGGTACATATATACAATGGAATATTTAAGAAAGATGAAATACTGCAATTTGTGACAACATGGATGCATCTTGAGATTATCATGCTAAGTGAAATAAATCAGACAGAAAAAGTTGAGAACCAAATGATTTCACTCATATGTGGGATATAAAACTGAAAGTAACAAATGAATAAGAGAAACAAAGAAAAAAATCTCAGACACAGACTATAGTTTAGTGGTTACCAGAAGTTAAGAGGAGGAGGGTAGAAAAGGGTAAAGAAGGTCAAATATATGGTGATGGAAGGAGAACTGACTCTGGGTGGTGAATGCACAATGTATTATATAGATGATGTATTACAGAATTGTACACTTGAACCTATCGAATTTTACTTACCATGCCACCCAAATAAATTTAATAAAAAAGGTTTTTTTCAAGTGTCCAATTTTAAGTAAAAAATTGCATGCTGCTGGCATACCAATAATTAGGAATGTATGACCCATTAACAGGAAAAAAAATTGACAGAAACCATCCGTGAGGAATCCT
The DNA here is from genome assembly GCF_036562045.2 of Rhinolophus sinicus. Lineage (NCBI taxonomy): Eukaryota > Metazoa > Chordata > Mammalia > Chiroptera > Rhinolophidae > Rhinolophus > Rhinolophus sinicus. The sequence goes on along the minus strand of NC_133757.1, from coordinate 49,750,341 downwards.
AGGCAGTGTACTTACTTTAAATCGCTTATCTTAAATATGCTCAAAGAGCTAGAGGAAACTATGGACAAAGAACTATAGGAAACAGACAGTGTGTTAATAAAAAGAATATTCATAAATAAACAGAAATTATAAAAAGGAACCAAGTAGAAATTCTTTAGCTGAATAGTACAGTAGCTAAAATAAAAAATTCACTAGGTGAATACAACGTCAAATTTGAGCTGGCAGATAAAAGAGTCAGAGAACTTGAAGATAGGTCAATTGACATTGTCTAGTCTGAGGAGCTGAAAACAAAACGAATGAATAAAAATGAATAGAGCCTAAGATACTTGTGGGACACCATCAAGTGTACCAAAATATGCATAATGGGAGTCCCACAGGAGAAATTAAGACATTTCCAGATGATCAAAGTCCGAGGAAGTTTTTTACTAATACACCTTCCCTACAAGAAATGCCAAATGGAGTCCTTCAAGCTGAAATGAAAGGATACTAGACAGTAACTTAAAGTCATATAAAGAAATTAAAAAATAATGAAGAGCAGTAAAGGTAACTACACAGGGTAATATAAAAGCCAGTATTGTTTTGTTTTTGGTTTGTAACTGCTTTCTGTTTCCTATAATGATTTAAAAGACAAATTCATACAACAACAATTGTGTTTTAATGTTACCTCAAACTAGATTATCAAGTTAAGATGCTAATTGTAATTCCCTAGATTAACCACTGAGAAAATAACTGAAAATATATACAAAAAGAAATTATTACGCATTCAAATTGAACTAATACCTCACCTTATTTAGAGGTCATTAGTACCTGATGGAATGAAAAGAGCACCACCACAGGAAGAGTCTAGGGTTTTAGTTTGGCTCTAGTGTTGAATAGGTATGCATATGAAATTCTACCCTTTTTATCCTCTCAGGGCCTCACTTCTCATATGTAAAATAAAAGGGTATCTTCTTTTTTTTTAATTAAAATTTATTGGGGTGACAATTGTTATTAAAGTTACATAGATTTCAGGAGTACAATTCTGTATTACGTCATCTATAAATCCCATTGTGTGTTCACCACACAGAGTCAGTTCTCCTTCCATCACCATATATTTGATCCCCCTTACCCTCATCTCCCACCCCCCACCCCCCTTGCCCTCTGGTAACCACTAAACTATTGTCTGTGTCTATGAGTTTTTGTTTCTCATTTGTTTGTCTTGTTCTTTTGTTGTTTTTGGTTTATATACCACATATCAGTGAAATCATATGGTTCTCTGTTTTTTCTGTCTGACTTATTTCGCTTAGCATTATACTCTCAAGATCCATCCATGTTGTCACAAATGGTCCTATTTCATCTTTTCTTACCGCCAAATAGTATTCCATTGTGTATATATATATATACACAACTTCTTTATCCATTCATCTATCGAAGGACATTTTGGTTGTTTCCATGTCTTGGCCACTGTAAATAAAGCTGCAATGAACATTGGAGTACACGTGTCTTTATAGATAAATGTTTTCATATTTTTGGGGTAGATACCCAGGAGAGGGATTGCTGGGTCATATGGTAATTCTGTTCGTAAATTTTTGAGGAACCTCCACACTGCCTTCCATAGCGGCTGCACCAGTCTGCATTCCCACCAACAGTGTATGAGGGTTCAAAAGGTATCTTCTGTAACTGATACTTTATGTCTTAAAGTAGGACAAGATTTTCATTCCTGTGGCCTTTGAATAATGGTGTGGCAATACCATCTTGTACATTTAATTAAATGATTGGAAACAAAACTGAGAGCTGTCATTTCATGTTTCATGTGAGTTATAATCAGTGACTAAATACTGTTTTTTTATTTTTACAGACTTGGGCCTGGATCAATATATAATAAAACGTTTTGATGGAAAGGTGAGCAAACTATGACACTTAAGTGTATATCCTGTTTACTAAGAAGATTTTAAAGTTCCTAGAATTATCTGTAAGAGATTTCTGAATCCCTGTTTATCAAAAAAGTGTGTTGCTTAGGTTGGGAGGCATGTAAGTGCCTACAGATGCTTCTACAGAAAGAATTAAGTAGAACTTTCTGCTTGATTCTTGTATTTTTCCGTGCAACGGAATCCTCATGGGTTGCCTACTTTTTATATCAAGGGCTAATTCAGTGTATGGTGACATTTGAGTTTTAAAAAGCCATCATAAAAGTTAACATTTCTTATAAATATTACCTTTCTTATTAAAAATATATTACATTTCTTATTAAAAAAACACACCTCTGATTCAAATTTTGATACTATATAGCAGTAATCTTAACTAAAAAATTATGGTAACCACAAGATTGCCACGGGGATACGAAAGTCAGTTTGGGGAATATAATCAATAATGTTGTAAAGATTTTGTAGGGTATCCAATGGACACTTGTCTTATTAGGGAGACCACTTCAGGGATGGTGTAGATGCCTGATCACTGCACTGTACACCTGAAGCTGATGCTGAACAATAATGAATGTCAACTACAATTTTATATATATGTGTGTGTGTGTGTATATATATATATATATATATATATATATATATATATATAAATATATATTTACAAGAAGTGGAGTACAGCATTAGGAATAGAGACAGTGGAAATGTAACGGGCTATATGCGATGTCAGAGGGGTAGTAGATTGGCGGAGGGGGTTTATCACTTTGTGAGGGATATAAATGATAAATGTCTAACTATTACATTGTTTTGTACACCTGAAACTAATAAAAAAAATTATGGAAATCCTTACTAGTACTTTTATAATAATTATGAAGACCACCCCAAAATTTACATACACATTTGCATTATACTTACTTTCAATTCTTTATTTTATGCCTAAATAAATCATATAATAAATCATAAGTATAGAAAATGAAACTTTCAATTTTAGTATTTCAAAGCAGTTAGTTAAACATGTTTTTCCCTTTCAGGCTGAATTCTCCAAAAAGAGAAAGAACATATTACACAGGGTCAGAAAGAAAAGTAAAAGGTCAATTTTAAAGAGGAGGAAGAAAGAAGAGCGAGCCAGGAATGGCTCTCCAAAGCCTAAAGTGAAAGAAATCAGAAAGAAAATCATGAAGTGGCTGGAAAAGGCAGGCTCACAAGAGGGTCTAGATGGGTAGAGGTCAGGGTTAGTAGAAACTGATCTCACAGGGATGTGTCAATCCTGCGTCATGATGTAAACTCCGTGTACTGGTAAGGTGAGGATGCAAGCACGGAGGTCTTTTGCACAATTGGAAAGATGAGGGGCTGTCTTAAGAGTTGAAAGATCTCAGCCACGTCTTCTAGCCTAAAAATTCCTTTCCCGTTCAGGTGGCACAGTGCCTCCATCTGTGGGTATCTTCTTTTTAAAGTCACATATCCTAAAAGAAACAAGGATCTAAAAGAAATGGCATTGAACTTGACATTGAGGTTCCCAGTCCTGGCTCTGCGTTGGGATAGCCACATCTTCCTGCTGATCCTTGGCATCTGTGCTTTGTGTATCATAAAGCACCATATCTGTGGTAGGGGTTACTTGTAGTCTCTGATGTCAGGTTTGATTTCAGAGTCTCTGGCAGGTCAGACCCCTGTCTTATCTGTTTGTGTGTCACTCAGAATCCAGTATATGCTTGGCACACTGGAGGTAACCAGTAAATGTTTGATGACTTGGAAAAAGTCAACTAGTCAATTACATATTCCTTGGAGGTGTGACTCACTAAGTCAGTAACATGGCAGAATCAATTTAACAAATCCCTTTTTTTGTTCACTGAAAAAAATCCAGAATAGAATGAAAATTCAGTCACCTATTGTACATATATAAACCTGGAAATATAAAGAAGTTGAAAAGCTAATTTACATGTTGTAAGAGGATTTTCCATTTTTAGAGATCTCCCAAATACAAGATCCCTAATGGTAACTCATTTTTCATACTTGCTCTTTAATTTTTTCCTGTTTTGGCCAGTAACTATCTGCTTGATGTTAAAAATTTGCAGCTTTTAGCAAGACTGATGAGCTTCTCCTTTGTTTCAGTTGTATTAAATGTATAAGCTCTACATTTCTCATCATTGGTGTCATTTGCATTTTTCTGATATCCACTTATTTTTATAAAATAACGAGTAAAATGCACTAAGCATAAAAGTATTTGAGTACCCACCTTGCTATGGAGATGTAAATGGCAGTGCTTCTGTCTTTGGAAGGCAGACTTAACAGATTATAAATTGCAAATGTTTGTGCACTGAAGCATTAAATTCTTAAATCAGAGTAGGAAAAGCAAGATTGAGATATATCAATGTATAATATGTATGAAAGAGAATAACAAAATGGGTGTAGAATTGAGCCAGTGACCCTGAGTTAGCCAGCTTGACCCCTAGCAAAAGTGCACACAGATTTCTCTTTCATCCACGTTATGATATGAATATTTAATACCTTCATTTAATTCCTATTTAGTTTCTATCAAATATATTCTTGAGGTCTTATTTTGGAGTGAAGATTATGTTTCTTAAATAGGATTCTTAAACTGAGTTCACCTCTAGTGTATGTCTTTATGAATTGTCTTTTATTTCATACGGAGTTTAAGAAAGTAGTTTTGATACGGTTTTTAAGCCTTAATTTAATGAAGAGTGCAAAATGCATTGTGTTTAGTCAGTTTAGAAGTTTTCCAAGGATTTTTGCCAGTATGAAATCCTTCACTTGATAACTATAAGGATCAATTTTTATTCAACTATAGATCTTATTATTTTCCTTTGGGTCTTCATGACTCTTTTGTTCTCTCAATCTAATTCTTAAGTAGCAGTTTCTAGAGTATATAAATCCTAAAACAATTATTGAATTGTTGGGGAAAAAAAAACAGATTTGTGTGGTAATTATAGTAAATTTTATACATGATGGCCAGAAACAGTAGAAACCTAACACCCTAGAGGAATTTCCTTTCAAACTTGCTTTGATTTTTAAATGGGTAACTTTCTCTTTGTTTTAACTTAGAAGATAAACTATAATAGTTATGAACTGCTTAGAAAGACATATTGACTCCCATCCTCTTATCCCCCATGTTTTAACTTTTGACATACCATTTAATAAAGTCCATAATTTTGACCAGTAATACACACCATCTTATTTTATTGACTTCTAATTGAGTTGTACTTTCTGTCATTGATAGCAAGAACAAATGCATTAGAAATAGTATTAGGAATAGAAATAGTATCATTTTCATGGGATCTTTTCTCATTTATAGTTGAATTTCCTACAACCACCAGAAGCAAAGTAGGAAAGAATGGCCCAACTCTTATTGACAAATAATTGGATAGTTATTTCTTGCTTTGATACCTATCATCTTTTCTCCTATTCTGTTTGACTAGAAAATTCCCTGAAGAAGTAAACGACACATTTCTGTTTCAACTGATAGTCAATGAAACTGAATTTGATTAAGCGGCTTTTAAATTTTGTGGAGGATCTTTTTCCAGAGCCCATCACTACCTTATGTTAATGTACCGTTACTGTAAGGATACTATCAATTTCCTTTGTACAAGTTATGAGGTACATTAGTGTTTGTTTCATTTATGCATTTCAAAACTATCTACTAACACAGGCAGTGTATAAAGAAGCTATAGTCAATGGCCTTTAGTATTAAGAATATATTTTGTACATAAATGGTATTTTAAAAAATATTCAGACTAGGTTTAAAAGTTTAAAAACCTCAGCCTGAAAGACTTAAAATTTTTCTCTTAGAGGATATTGGAAAATCATTATAAATAGTATATTAGCATTATTATACAGATGGTAATATGAAATATGGTCTGACTTTTGTTTTAGTGTAATATGTCATAGATTAAAAAATAAAAACCCCTCCCCCCGCAACGTCCATGCATTCTTTTTTATGACTTGTTAATGCAGTTATTTCATGAATTTTTTATTATTTCTTTAATGAAAACTATATTTCTTCTGGGTTTAACTTTTTGTCATCTAATTGGTCTATGAAACAAAGCATAATTTCTAAATGTAACCTTTATATTACATAATCTTCAAGTATTTCTTTCATTTAATTATTTAGTTGCTGTCTTTCATTGGTGTGGTTTATACCCTTCACTTTCCCATTTCTCTTACCCCTCCTTTTTTTCCTCAGCATACCAAAGATAGAAATTATGTTTTGTATTTTCTGTTTCTAGTGCATGTAATAGACAACTTTCTCCAGATCAAATGCCATCATGTTTTTTCTAAAGTTTCAGTAGAAAACGTCATGATCTAGCTAGAATTATTTCTTAAGCAAAGAATATTATTCCAGAGGTTTTGTGTAATCCTCTTCTCTTCCAAAAACATTAAAGTTCACGCTCTTTTTTCCAGTAACAAGGAATTGCCCATTGAAACTAATTGTCCATTATAACCATTCCACAATGTATTTATATTTCAGAAAATAGTTTTTTATTCTTTCCAACTTATCAAGTTCTCCTTTCCCCCAGCCTCTCCTGAACATTTCAGAAATGGTTCCTGAAACTCAGATTGAGTTTTTTTCATTATTTGTAATTACAGTCATCTTAGAATCTCTCCAATTTGGAAGAAAGAATTACTGTGTGTTTTATTTTCATCTCCTTTATGATACATACCAGAATATTTGTTTGCATGTAACAGAAAAACACTTTATATCAAATTAAAATGAAAACTGTTCCCATTCAGGTAACAGTATGATTAAAGCCTAGAGAGGGAAGGGCTGATTACAGTGTATAAACACAGAAAAGATGATCAGCAGAAAAAAAGATGGGAGCCATAGTTAAAAATCAAAGTTTTAACATAACTGAATTCTTTTCATTGCTAACTAGTGCTCTTAGTGTTGTATTCAAGTTGTGATTATTTACTTCATATTACAGGTAAAATATAAGTCTGGAATAAGGTCAAGTATACTATTACTCCTTGACATATATAGTAAGTTATATAAGGGATTTGCTGTCTTCTGAGAATGAAATGTATTGCAGATCAAGGAAATGTAAATTAGGAGAGAGGGAACTGAAATATTCATGGGACAGAATTTGATGAATTTTTACATTTATTTGAACTGCTTTAATTCTGCTCCAATTTATACTGCAGGTTATGATGTTCTTATGAATTCTGAATTGTTAATTAGGTTTCTCCCTCCAAGTCTGAATTCTTAATAAATTGGTATATTTTCAGGTTTTTCTATTCAGAAATGTGAATATGAAGGCAAAATTTTATTGTTTTCACTCCATGTTTTTTTGATCCATGTTTTCATTCGCACTATCAATCCCATCTTTAGAGTCGATGGGATATTCTTGCTTTAAAAAAACTATAACAGACTCCAAGAGAATGCATAAAGTATTTCAATTCCTTGAAGCCTGACATCCTACACAGATATTTCCTAGTCACATATTATTTTAGGGGTGGTGCTTTAGCCCTTTTTTAAAGCCCCATTAACGTATGCACTCATTGTTGTCAGTGTTTTATTATTCCAATTAAAAGTGAAATCTCTAAATGACAAATGCTTAACTCTTGAGGTAATTATTACCAATACTAATCACATGAAAAAGAACAGTTAAGGCTTTTTGAGTGTTGGTTATGTGCCTTGCACTGTTCTAAGTGTTTACACATAGTAACTCGTTTAACCTCCTCATTTAGATAGCTATTATTTTTAATTATCATTTTACAAATAAAAAACTTGAAGAACATAATAATTAAGTAACTTAACCTTTTTTTTTTTTTTTTTTTTGAGCTTAGATCATACAGCTAGTAAGTGGTAGAGCCAGGATTCCATATTGATAGTCTGGCTCCAGAGTTCACCATCTTAAGTGCTATGCTATACCACCTTTCATATATTTAAGCTATTTGAACTGTCTATATGATCTGTTTGTAAATAGAAATTGCCATTGTCAGATAGTCACTTTATTTTACTACCTTACTTAATGCTGTTTATACAAAAAATAAAACTTGATGTTTCACTTTCTTTTTGTTATGAGTATTGAAGTTAATGTTTTCTCCTTTGATAATGTACCCCTAGAAACCCATAACGAACCTCAGCAACCACATAGTGTTTCATTTTTAAGAAGGAAAATAAGAGATATACAAATTTTAAAACCTGAATGTAGAAATCATAATTTCGCTTTTACTGTTCTGTTATTTGCTCCATTATTTTCTTATATGCTACAAGTGTCAATTGGCATTTTGAAAACTACGTGTGTGTTTTTTTAATTTTATTAAAGCCATCACTTTTTTTAAATTATTTATTTATTTATTGGGGTGATACTAGTTAGTAAAATTATTTAGGTTTCAAGTGTACAATTCTATGACACATCGTCTGTATATTGCACTGTGTGTTCATCACCCAGAGTCAGTTCTCCTTCCATCACCATATATTTGATCCCCTTTACCCTCTTCTGTCACCCCTCTCCCCCATTACCCTCTGGTAACCACTATACTGTTGTCTGTGTTTATGAGTTTTTGTTTCTTTGTTTGTCTTCTTTGTTCCTTTCAGTTTTATATCCTACATATAAGTGAAATCATTTGGTTCTCGACTTTTTCTGCCTGATTTATTTATCTTAGCATGATAATCTCAAGATGCATCCATATTGTCACAAACTGCAGTATTTCATCTTTTTTAAATATTCCGTTGTATATATGTACCACATCTTTTTTATCCAATCATCTATCGAAGGACACTTTGGTAGTTTCCATGTCTTGACCACTGTGAATAATGCTGCAGTGAACATAGGGGTACATATATCTTACGGATAAACGTTTTCAGATTTTTGGGGTAGATACCCAGAAGAGGGAATGCTGGGTTGTATGGTAATTCGATTCTTAATTTTTTGAGGAACCTCCATACTGTTTTCCATAGTGGCTGTACCAATTTACATTCCCACCAGCAGTGAATGAGGGTTCCTTTTTCTCCACATCCTCTCCAACACTTGTTATTCCTTGTCTTGTTGATAATAGGCATTCTAACAGGTGTGAGATGATATCTCGTTTGTTTGCGTTTCCCTAATAGCTAGTGAAGTTGAGCATCTTTTCATACGAGATCTGACAATTTATTTCGCAAACTTGTTGCAACGATGTTGTTAACCTTTTTTGATACCAGAGGGATTATTCATTATGAATTTGTACCAACTGAACAAACAGTTAACCAAGTTTACTATTTGGAAGTGCTGAAAAGGCTGCATGAAAAAGTTAGACAACCTGAACTTTTTGCCAACAATTTATGGCTTTTGCATCACAGCAATGCACCAGCTCACACGGCACTGTCTGTGAGGGAGTTTTTAGCCAGTAAACAAATAACTGTATTGGAACACCCTCTCTACTCACCTGATCTGGCCCCCTTTATCTTTACCCGAAGATAAAGGAAATATTCAAAGAAAGACATTTTGATGACATTCAGGACATCAAGGGTAATACAACAACAGCTCTGATGGCCATTCCAGAAAAAGAGTTCCAAAATTGCTTAGAAGGATGGACTAGGCACTGGCGTCAGTGCATAGTTTCCCAAGGGGAGTACTTTGAAGGTGACTGTAGTGATAGTCAGCAATGAGGTACGTAGCACTTTTTCTATGATGAGTTCGTGAACTTAATTGTCTGACCTCGTATATCTGTTGGCTATATCATATATATGTCTTCTTTGGAGAAGTGTCTGTTGAGGTCCTCTGTACGTTTTTTAGTTGGATTGTTTGTTTTTTTGTTGTTGAGTTGTATGAGTTCTTTATATATTTTGGGTATTAGCCTCTTACCGTAGGTGTTTGCAAATATCTTCTCCCATTCGGTTGGTTGCCTCTTTGTTTTGTTGATGGTTTCTTTTGCTGTGCAAATGCTTTTTAGTCTGATGTAGTCCCATTCACTTATTTTTGCTTTTACTTTCCTTACCTTAAGGTCAAATTCATAAAATCTTCTCTAAACCCAAGGTCCTTTAGTTTTGTCCCTATGTTTTAGGTCTTATGTTTAAGTCTTTGATCCATTTTGAGTTAATTTTGGTAAATGGTGACAGAAAGCGGTCTAGTTTTATTCTTGTTCACGTGACTTTCCAATTTTCCCAGCACCATTTATTGAAGAGGCTCTCTTTTCTCCATTGTATGCTTTTGGCTCCTTTGTCAAAAATTATCTGCCCATACATATGTGAGTTTATTTCTGGGTTCTCAGTTCTATTCCATTGGCCTATGTGTCTATTTTTTTGCCAATACCATACTGCTTTGATTATTGTCACTTTGTAGTATAAATTGAAGTCAGAGAGTGTGATACCTCCAGCCTTGTTCTTTTTTCTTAGAATTGCTTTTGCTATTCATGGTCTTTTGTGATTCCGTACAAATCTGATGTTTTTTTCTTCTTTTTCTTTAAAAACTATGATGGGGATTTTGATGGCGATTGCATTAAATCTGTATATTGCTTTGGGTAATATGGCCATTTTAACCACGCTAGTGCTTCCAATCCATGAACATAGAGTAATTTTCCATTTCTATGTCAAATTTCTTTTAATAATGTTTTATAATTTTCAGTGTATAGGTGTCCTTCACATATTTTTTAAAGTTATTCCTAGGTATTTTATTCTTTTTGTTGCAATTGCAAAAGGAATTGTTTTTTAAATTTCTTTTTCTGAAATTTCATTGTTAGTATATAGAAATGCAATGGATTTTTGTGCACTGATTTTGTATTCTGCAACTTTGTTTATTGTTGCTAATAGTTTTTTAGTGGAGTCTTGAGGGTTTTCTATATAAAAACTCATGTCATCTGCAAAAAGTGACAATTTAATTTTTTTCATTCCCAATTTGGATGCCTTTCATTCCTTCCTTTCTCTTGCCTGATTGCTGCGGCTAGGACTTCCAATACTGTATTCAATAACAGTGGTGACAGTGGGCATTCCTGTCTTGTTCCTGATTTTAGAGGAACAGCTTTCAGTTTTTCACCATTAAAGTATGATATTATCTAAGGGTTTGTTGTATGTGGCCTTTATTATGTTGGGGTACTTTCCTTCTATACCCATTTTATGAAGTGTTTTCATCATAGATGGATGTTGTATCTTGTCAGATGTTGAAGCCATCACCCTTAAAGACAGCACTGTCATCTGTATTTGAAAAATTGGATCTTGGCTCATTGTAATCAAGATAGTAGAGAAAATAATGTTGCTGCTACACACTAAACTATTTGTTCTTTCAAATGTTGATTGGTTGCGTGTTAAATGTAACATTGTTTGAATGGGGCTACTCATTATAGTCAGTCTTCAGAGGAGCCAAAGTTTAGAATGCAGTTACATTACCAAAGTGAACTCAGGAACTGATTCGGTGTTTCAAGAAACCTTTGACACCTGTTGCAATTTTTTGTTTAATTTTTATTGTCAGATTTTTTTTCATCTTCTTTCCCATCCAAAGGTCTTTAAGTTATGTTAAAACCCTTTTCTCATTTTTCTGTCTTCTTACAAATTAGCAATTTTAGCTCTAGTGTACACAACATAGTCCTAAGAAAATCTAGCTTTGGTGTCTGAAATATTTTCCAAGGGATTTCCATTTTGAGAATCTCAGTAAATGATTGATGGATGTTATAAGCTGAATTGAGTATGAAAATTGGATTGGATTGCTGTACTTCTTAGTGTGTAATAAATAGATAGGATAAAAAGTGTGACTTTGATTCTAGACAATCCTATATTAAAATATGGACTCTGCTACATACTTAATGGGTAACCTTGGGCAAGAGACCACTTAATTTTTCTGAGTGTCATTTATCTTCTCAGTAAAATCAGGACAGTAGGTAAAGTATCTGGCTTTACAAATTGCAGCTATGTTGCATGACCTTGAGCCCTTTACTCAGTTTGTGAAAGGAGTTAGCTGCTGTCATATATATTATCTTATTTCTTGTTTTGTATGAAATGCTACAGAACAGCATACCTTCTGCATAATTGCTCTTTCCATGGTTTTTTCCTTTCCAGTTATCAGGTGTAAAAATCTACTTGTGCTATCTCTATAATGAGCAATTGGCTAGGATTAAATAGCTGGTCTTGAACTGAAGAGAGACCTCTGGTTTGATGTCTCAGACCTGAGCTGTCCTATGTTCACAGCGAATCATCTCACCCCTGTCATATCAGTCCTAGCCTTAGGCTTATAAATTGCTAAAAGCAGATACTTCTTTAGCATGCCTACTAAGCTTGGTTTGAGAAGTATGATAAGTTCAGGTCAAATTTTATTTCACAGACAGTGAAGTTAATTTCTTGAAAAATATGTTTAAAATCATTTGCTATTTGAAGATATTGGTGTGGTACCCAGCTAAATTAGCTAACCTAAACTGCTTCATCAAATGCCAGTCTCCATAATGGCTATAGCTTTTTATTACTAATGTGAATAGGACTTTATTCAGTGCAACATAATTTGCAGGAGGCCTGTTTCTAATTGTAATTCTGAACTCATCCTTAGAGTAATAACTAATCCTCTGAACTCGTCCGAGATTGGCTGCCTACATGTTAGTATGGGTGGTAAAGCAATGAATTTGCCATGAAGTTTAAAAATATATCCATGAAATTATAGTGAGATATCCTAATGGAAAACCTTAAAGAAATGCTTTGACCACTCGTGAAAAAAAAAAAGAAATGTTTGCTTTCCCTTTTCTTTAAGAAACAGGTAATTATTTGTTTTCTTTTTATAGTAATATGAAGTTTTTCTATAATTGTATGTTTCATCATGGGGAGGTTAAGAATTGAGTTGTTGGGGTTTTGGTTTTTGTTTTATTACCTAGCAGATATTATACAGTTCTATGTATTCCTCATTTTCTCTTTCCAGGTGTTCAGTGATTTTTTTTTATTACAGATCTTAGTTGATCCTTTATATGTTATAATATTTTGTGACATATATATTTAATTTTGAAGCTTTTGTTCTTATAATCAAACAATGTCAATTTTTTCCTTTTCTCATCTTCTGATCAGGATTTCTGGCAGGTACTGACTTAGCAGCATGTGCTTTAAATTAATGTTCCCAGATCCATAATAATGCTTCAGGGACATGCAGTTCAGTGCATGCTTATGTCTTTTCCCTGCTCCCTTCAGAGAATGATTCCATTCCTGTCACTTTAAATTAACATACTTTATCTTTAATATGGCAGTTCAAACACTGCACAAGTCCTTGAGAATATAGTACCTAGCATAATTTAAAAGGAAGTTTTAACATTCTGTGTCACACAAAAGATCAAGAAACGGTTTTAATCACTATGTTGTGTAAGGGATACTCAGTTAATTGGGTCATTTAAATAGTCTTGGTTGGCATGCCATGTTCCTAGTTGAACTGTAACAGTAATGGTGAGATAACAAGAACTTCAAGGGAAAAATTAAGGTTTATTTCTTTTGAAATTTCTTACATAATAAATACAGGTAAGCAGTTGCTTAGTTGCACTTTGCTCAATAAAATGGTTTAAGGGAAAAGAGATGGAAAATTTAGAAAGATTTCATTATTTTGCTTTTCTGAACTAATCAACAACTTGAATCTGGAAATGCTAGCAAATAAATACATGCAGAAAACCATGAAAGAGAATATATAGATTGTAGGCTGACAAAAAAGAATTTCAAGAACATGCCTAAGTATTTTTCAAATTGATCTTCAAAGGCTTAGACGCTTTAATTGTAGTTAATAGATTATTAAAATGTATTCATTTTTTAAAAATATTACTCTTGTACTTCTTAATAAAAATATAAACTAAACTGAATTAGAACATCTCTTGGTTTAAAATAATTAATGATATAATTAATGAAGAACACAGAGTGCTCTTTGTTTTTATAGAACATTTTTCCTGTGCTTCCTTGTTTTTCAATTGGGATATATTTTCAGTAGTCCCATTTCCAAAAGCCCAAATCAGTCATCCTGTTATTGGTATAGTAGATTATCTTTGCCATTAACTACATTCTGATACAAACCAATAAATACTTAAACAATTATGTGAAAATAATTTATTGATAATCCCCTTATCAAAGTTTCTAATCCCAGAGATTCTATTTTAGAGTAGCTGTGGCACAGCCATAGTGCTACGGAGAGTCAGTCAGATGAGATGCTAACACCTGTGGTTGGGGACAGCAACTTCTCGTTCTCTAATTATGGCAGGACAGTTTGTAGGAGCAGCTAAAAATGCTTCCTCTTCTTTGATACTTGTATAGCTTAAGGTTTAAAGATTTAAAATGACCTGCCTCAGATAGATGTCCATCCTTCCTAAAGAGTGAGGAGAAGAGAAAAGAGGTAGAAATTGGTTAAGTGCTTGGAAGTCTCTGGACTCCTCAGCATTGAGTAGTCAGCCACCACTATTGACAAAAGAGCACCAGTCTTCTTTAAACTTTGGCTATTGAAAGTAGTATTCTTTGTTGATCAAGGATTCAAAATCAAGTTTTACTGTATTCTTAAGGATATCTTGTTAATACGTTTTTCATATTAAAAATAATGAACTTTTTTTCTTAGAATAAGTTGTAGGGGAATTGTTTATATATTGGGTTCTATAAATACCACTTTTTCTGGTGACACTAGTATAAATCCTTTACATTTCCAGAGGTCAATGAGCAGTTTACTCAGTAGAAGGGGGCTTTCTTGCTTGCTTCCTTACAGGGATTTGTCCTTTGCATGCTCCGTTCCTATTGCCTGTGGAAAGGCTGGATTCACTTTGTTTTTCTGGTAGCATAGAGTATTGTACTTCAGATGCAGCTTATGAATGGTGTCAAATATTTACTATATTGCTATGAGGAATATCCATAATGTCTCTTTCCAGTCTCTCAGTTCCACCACTACTGAAGTCTGTTGATTTAACCCATGTATTTGATTATTCAGGTTGAAAAAAGCAACAATCATACAATCATTAAGAGCTTCCAAGGAAAATGTAGTTACTTGGTTGTCCCAAATATTCAGACTTCTTTTATGATGTTTTAAATACATTTTTATTTTAGATTCTGTTGTGTTTGAATTTGGGGTCAACTGAATCTATTTGATTTATCATTCTTGATTTGAAAACATCAACATGACTAACCATTACATTTCTGACACCTTCATGTTTAGCTTTTCATCATGAAATAAGACTTGATGTTCACTTTGGCATGAGAATACTTAGTTCCAGACTAATTTTTATTTTATTATTATTTTAGCAGAAACATTCTAGCATGTTTTAAAGCTACACAAATAAAATTCTACGAAAGCTACTCAAAACAATTTATTTCTCCTATTCTGGTAAAAATGGATTTTCAGCCTAAACTTCTATTGATGAGTTTTGGTTGCAGAAAATGTGTAAGGAGACTTAATGCTTTGCATATTTGTCTTTGCCATGCTGTATTTTTAAAAGTTTTAAACTTAAATAAAAAGCTTCTCCAATTATAGATTAAGATTTATTAAGAAGAATATAAAGGACGATTACATTCTTGATGTAATACTCATTTTGTAAATGATTAAAATACGCAGTTGAACAAGTCAAGGCATAAAAATATGATGTGCTCCTCCATCATTAGCTAGACTTTCCTCTTCAACCTCAAGACAACTAAGTTGATACAAGCTGAGCCCCAAGGTTAATATTTTATAGTAGTGAACTATGTTTTGTTACAAAAATATTCGATCCCCATTAACAATTTCAGAAATTGCAAACCATATAGATACCTGATGTATTTCTAGGCGTGTGATACAATATATAACATATAATGGTTCATGGCATGGGTCCGGAGTCAGAACATGACTTGTCCTGCCACTTTATAGCATTGTCTCCTAGGCTACTTATTTAACTTCTCTAAACCTCAGTTTTCCTATCTGTAAAATGTTACAGTAGAATCACCTACCTCATAGAATTGCAGTGGGGACTTAAATAATTCAAGTGCTTAGCACAAGCCTGGCATAGAATATGCAAACTGTAATTTTTAAATTCTTGAAATGTTTTTAATTGTCAGTGGTGTTCATGAGATACCTATAAATGTTTGATTTAAAAATGATTTAAAAATTCTTCATCTAAAGGGTTTCCTGGGGGGTAATAGTTATTATAACAGTGTAAACCAGGGGTATATATGGCAATCCTCAGAGTGAAACTTAATTTTGTTCTTCTGATGCATTTTTTGGTAATAATTTTTCCAAATGGGAGAAGTTGAAATACTACATTAGCATATTTTTCAAAATTTATATGTGAGGTGGTTTTTCCATGAAGTGATAGCTTTTAATAACCCATGTGACTAAAACCAAGACTGCTGCTGAGCTCAGGACAGTTCTTTTCAGCACTGATCGATTTAAGTCGCCAAAGTTCAAAATGAAGTTTTTAAATTTAGGTAGCAGATAATCAGTAGTGGTAAAAACATTGATTCTTTCACCTAGAAAAAGAATCTGCACACTTGAAAACAAGTGTGCAAGCTTATATGTGATAGAAAATAATGGAGTTGGTGAGTTTCCCCTTCTAGGAGTGAACCTTACCTCATCAGATACTGAGGACTGAAATAAACCACTTCAAAAAGTTGTAGCATTTCCTTGAAGTTAGTGCTATTCCAGTAGACTTGAATTTTTATCATTGCTTTAATCAAATCTTTTGCCACTGTTTTTTTCAGTATCTTCATTTGTATCCATTTTCTCTATAGCCAGGTAGTTAATGAAATAGGAAAACATTTGCTATTTGCTAGGTATTTGGAGTTGTTTTCAGAGCAAAAGTGGTTAGAATTGGGACTGAAAAGAGAATGGCTTTCTGGCAGAGTGAAGTTTACAATATCTTAAGCATTCACCTTCCACAGTTTGTTGCACAGTAATTTATGTTTGTTTGCCTCAAAAGCAATATTACCTTTGAAAAGACTGGAAACTGTGAGTCAGGAGAAGAAATCATGAACTACTCTAAATTAGAAACATCTCACTTTAATTTTTATCTGACATGTCCCAAAATTGTACCTTTTATAAATTCAGATATGGGGTGGGAGAAGAATAACACATATTTAAGTGTGCAACATTTTCTGTTTGATTCGGAACAGTGTGATTGTTTAAGATTGATATCTTACTAAGGCTTTGGCATCTGTGCAGCAATTAAATAATGATGAATGAGCATTAATTGCATGGGAAAACTGCTGAATTTTCTCTTTTTAACACTCCAGTCCTCCCTGCCCTAACCTCAACCTCAAGTAGAAATACCGTTTATCATTTAGAAATGATATGCCAAAATTGCATTCTCTGGAAGAAGCATGTTATTATCATTAATTTGTTTCTGATATTTCTTGAGGGATTTAGATACACTTTGAAATGTATTTCAGCAATATAGAGAAATGTTACTATTAAAACAATCCAAGTGTTTCAGTCTTATAAAGAAGGACACCTCAATTTAAATAGTAATGATGTGTTCTTTATCAGGTTTTCTGTATACCAGAGATGTTTGAAGGTTCTAGATAACATGGTAGCATCTATTTGGCTGTCATAGTCCATCAACATAGTTTTTCTATTTGATAGGAAAAGTTTATTTTGAACTATAGAACTTGAAAAGTGGGTCTTAACTAGAATAAATAATGAGATTAAACTCCTAGATATGATTTTTCTCTTTGGCTTCATCCAGTTGAATCCTAGAAGGCAAAATTATTGGCCCTATTTTGATCAACTTTATAACAGGATTCATTGAGCACATTGAGTATTAAGGAGTTTCAGACACGTCTGGAAATGCCAGTCCCATAGCTCCTGGTGGCACCTGCAACTTTACCCAGATGTTTTATAAGTTTATGCGATTGGTCAGAAACTAGAGTGCAGATGCTTTAGCAACAATGCCATCCTAGTAAAACAATTAAGGTTTTAGACTCACTGAGAAGTATAGCAATGACACATATATAGGGTAGCATTTGCTACAACTTTTCTCTTGAGTCTTTCTGCTTATTTAAAACATAGAAAGATTCAGGGTGTGTTGCAGTTGAGATCACTATAGTACCCTTATGAGGTTATTTATTTATCAATAATTTGAATGTTTGCGTGATGTTGAGCCTATAGCTATGTTTTAAATTTTGAAACAATTAAGATCAAAGACCAGGTCATGTAAATGAATTGTAAAACAGTTAAATTTTTTAAGTCAGTGAGCATGTTGCTTTGAAATATTTTGCATAATTTTGTTCTCCTAAAGGAGGTAACATCTGTCAGTAAATTGAATAGAAATACTATTCTGATCAGTTAACCTGCATTCTACTTTCATAGCCTTAATTTCAGAAATTCAAGTGATTGAAATAGAGTTGATATGTAACTTCTAAGATGCATTAAAAAAGATACCTCTGTAAGGTATCTTTAATTACAATCTTTTAAAATACCCAGTTCTGTTTAATTTTCATCATTTATACTGGCATATTGTTAAAATCTTAGCTCAAGAACTTTAATATGAAACAAGTTTCTCTTAGATCCTTACTACAATTATTTTTACTGAACTGATTTCTAATGAAGAAGTTAAATGTTTTATTATTAAATTTTGTTTTCCTGCAAGGCTATTGTTTCACTGTATAAAAATAACACCAGCAAACGCAGTATATTACAAAATTAAGACAGTATTGTTCACCGTCTGACATTGTAATAACTAACAAAAACTTTTCTCCATTGCCAGTTATTTCCAATGGAAAGATCATTAAGTATTTTGACCCAAATCCAGAGATGGATGTAAGCAAGTTACAATATTATATAGGGCTTAAGATAATAATGTTATCACTGAATTACATGATTTCTATAACTAGATTTTACCACAAATCATTTCAGGAATTCTGAATATTGTAATTAATATTGTAATTCTGAATATTGTAAGCCTAGCCTAAAAAAATCAGTGTTGTGAAGAAGATACATATTGTGTTTTTCTGCAATCATTAGAAAATTAAGGGATATTTTTTTCCCAGTAGCGTTATTATAGTTTCTTTTTCCATTGGTATTGCTAAAAACCCAAAAACCTTCCCTTCACTTTCCTTCCCTGAATCTTGATTTTCCATTTTCACCATACTTTGGGGCTTTTAAAAATGTATTCCTTATCAAACTCAAATATCAATATTTTCAGAGGTTTATATGTCATGGCTAGTTGATCTGAGGATGTAATTTATGGTAGATTCAGGCCTTTGATTTAAAATACCGGCTAAGAAGCAACCATACAACACAAAATAGTATAAAAATTGTTTTTCTGGTAACTCCCATTTTCTCCCAAATTTTGACATATTTATTTGATTCTCCTCCTAGCTTTAAATAATTTGAGGGATCAAATTTGATGGTTTTATGACAGTTTTGGTGTTTGTGATTAATAATGAATTTTGTAAGAATCACCTTTGGAATTTTGAATACTCAAAAACCCACTTATAAATTCTTAGAGTTAATAAATAGGTATATGATCCTAAATGTACCTGGACCGCTCTTTGACAACTGGATGCCTTGTACATACATGTAACTTCTCTCTCTCTCTCCTTCTCCTCCAACCCCTACCCCAGAAGCGTGGAAGAACAGTGTAATCCTTTAAAGAATTAGAAGATTATATTCCACAGGGCACATTGCAAAGCATGGCTAATTTTAAAATCCTCTTTAGACATCTTTTGCATTTTTAAGGAGCTGTTGCATAATACACACATTCTCCGTTATTCCTCTCAAAGACATGCACACACGCATATGCACACATGCTTTCTCTTTCCTCCATTTTCCCTGACTGATATTTTCTGTTCCTCTCTGGTCACATCTCCTTCCCCATTTTTGTTCACCTTTCTAGGGTCCTTTTTTCTTACATATCTTTTCTCCCAGGTATCTTCTTCAATTTTTTTCTTAGATGCAGCAATTCGGCCTTTTGGGGCCTCTCCTGCCCCTATCACTAATCAGTACAGCAGGGGTTTTATATATAGCTACACATGCAAAGGGTTTGTGGAGCTGTATATGAGGGTTGCGAATGTGGATGTACCCCATTTAATGAAGTAGAGGAGGTAATGATGCCTTCCTGAAGAAAATGATCCTAACTGAATTAACACTGTAAACTCATAAGATAACCCCTATGGAGATATGTTCCCGTAATAATTCTCAACTGATACACAATTGAAGGTCTGTTCAGTGACATCTTTATTATCTCTGCATACTTTGTAATTGTCCTAATGGTGGGGGTGGCGGCTAGGCCTAAACCGTGACCCCAAATGCATCTTATCCAGAGTCTCTCAAGCTGCCTTTCTTTAACCATTTACATGTTGGTTTATACTTTGAAAAGCAGTCATACACTTTGGTAGTAATCAAAAGACCTTCAAAAGAAAATGGGCTACTCAAATCAGAAAATATTATAGAAGAGTAGATCCACACTTATGTGGTAAATTGATTTTTAACAAATGGTTTAGAAACAACTGTATGTCCATATTTTAAAAAAATAAACCTTAGTCTTTACCTTACTATAAACAAAGTTGACTTGAAATAAATCATAGACCTAAATGTAAAATCCATAAGGATTCTAAAAGAAGATAATATAAGAGAATATTTTTATGCACTGGAGATAGGCAAAAACTTACTAGACAGCACATAGAAAGCAATAACCATAAAGTAAAAAATTGATAAATTAGACTTCATGAAAATTAAAAACTTCTGATTGTCAAAATAGAAATTATAAACCATAAACTAGCAGAAATATTTTTAATAAATATATTTGACTATATTTGTTACCTATTGCTGAGTAACAAATCCAAAGCTTAGTGGCTTAAAACAATAATAACTGTTTCTTGTCACGCGTGCTTTCTGTGAATAAGGAATTTGGGAGCAGTTTGGCTAGATGGTCTGGCTCAGGCTTTTTCATGCAGTTGTGGTCAGATTTTGGCTAGAACCTTAGTCGTCTAGCCTGTTTGAGGGTGGAAGATTCATTTCTAAGGTATATACCCAAAAGAATTGAAAGCAGATAGACAAACAAATACTTGTATGTGAATGTGTGTAGTAGCACTAGGTGGAAACAAACAAATTGTGGTATATATACAATGGATATTATTTGGCAATAAAAAGGAATGAAGTACTGATGCTACAATGTGGATGAAAGAAAACATCAAGTTACTTGAAAGAAACCACACCATATTGTATGGTTAAAGTGGTGAATTTTATGATATATGAATTTTTGTCACAATCAAAAATAAACCTCCAAAGGAAAAAATAAAGAAAGGCAAAGAAAGCTGTTCTGGATTAATGGAGATTGAAGAGACGTGACAACTCAATGCCCTTTACAATTGTGGATTGCATCCTGGACTGGGGGGAAAATAGCAATAAAGGAAATTATTGGGACAGTTGACTAAATTTGAAAGTAAACTGTGGATTACATAATAGTATGTATCGGTATTAAGTATCTTGGTTTTATTAAATTTATACTGTGGTATGTAAGAGAAAATCTTTATAGGAAATATATACTGAAGTGTTTTAAGTGTAAAGGAGCATATGTCTTCAACTTTCAAAATAGTACAAAAGAAAATACATGTAATGATTAAAGAAAATAGGGTAATTTGCAAGCTATTGGTGAATATGAGTAAAACGTATACGAGAGTTCCTTATATGGACCTTTCCACTTTCTTAAGATGAAATTATATCAAAATGAAAAGTTACTAATAAAACTAGGTTTGCCTTTGTTATCTTCTGAGCAGCAGCATCGTCCAGGTAATTATTAGAAAAAATAGTGTTAGATGTGCTTCTTTGGCTTAGCTGCCTTATTTTACTCTGTCTTTAGACTTTTGTCTCTTTCTCAGCTTCTGGATCCCAACATACTATTTATTTTATTTGCTTATAGCATTCTCTCCATAAGATTATAACATCATTAATATGAAGTACTCAGCTTCTGTACACATTTATTATTCTGGCTAGTGATGGTATGCCCTTGATAACCAATTTTCATTTTGTGTATTTTTTCTTACTCACATGCTTTACTTCTGCAGTATCTTGGATGATGTAAAAAAATGTAACCATGTGTTTCTTTTATCTTGAGAAATTCAAATATTACCTTCCCAGTGAAAGGCTTTGCTGCTCTTGTTCTCATCCAGTAGTTTTTTTGGTCTGAAATTTGGGTTTAGTCTCTTGGTAGAAAATCAAGTGTGATATGAGATCTAACCTTAATTTGAACATATTGGACTAGGATGTTTTTGGCCCAAAGAAGTGATCTCTAAATACTGTCAAGCAGGACCATGCGTTCTGTCTACCACGAATGAGTCAGAGAAACCCTTTCCTAAGTAGAATCTGCCATCGAAACCTCATACTGCTTTGTTGATGTTCAACTATGGATTTTTACCTTTTCATGGTTACTGTTTCATATGAACAAACAAATATCCAGTAAAGCTTATTTTGAATTTTGAATGGATTTACTAAGAAGATAATGATAAGTCACTTGGTACCTGTGTTTTCAATTGGTTAACCAGTTTTCTTTCCTTTGTGGTATATAATGGGATCTTCACTAGACAGAGGTAACCTATTGGATAGTTGTGTACTGGATGCTGGTGTGGTGCTTGTTGGTTTAGTTTTCATGATACTCCTCCCAAGGTTATGTTTGCAGTGCTGCTTATTATTTTGCCCTTGCATGACATTATTACCTTGATTGCGCTTTGTTGGTATGGGTTCTTGAAACCTCCTGTTTCTTTTATTGGTACCCAGAATAATTCCCTGAATATCTTGGGTTGGCCCAGAACTTACAGAAATTAGTTTCAAGTCTAACTTTTTAATGGATCCTTTTCAGTTTTTGAAAATATCTTTAATGTCACCACTGAGTTTGTAATTTGGCTAGGAATTCAGAAAACAGGATGGGTTTGCTTAAACACCCAGGAAGAGACCACTTGCCAGATAGGCCATTACTGAAGCTGACAAGTAACTCTCTTTGTGAGCTTTACAGATTAAAGAAAAGGAATATATACTTAGAGTAAAAGCTAAGTTTTAGGAGAGTTTCATCAAATAGCCGAAATTTAGACCCTTCCACTAAGGTAACAGTAAATATAATTAAATTAAACTATGCCTAAAGCTTGGCGGGCATATCTGATTTACCATTATATTTTAGAGTTGCTGTTTACTCTGCAAACTGTTCTGCATTCCAGAACTAAGATTCTTGGGGGTCATAAGGAAAAATTAAAATTAGTATTTCAGAAATTAGTTTTCTGAGCATTTGCGTGGCTCTTGGAAATAGTTGCTCACCTCCTCATTTCTATTCACTAGTAGAATAGTTTTCTTGGGCAATTAGAACTGACTTCATTTTAATTTTTTCATTTGTTTCTTTTTTTCTACCTTATATACTTCTATATAAGAAAGTGGATTGTTTTTAAAACTAAGAAACAAACTAGACCTGAAGTGGGCCTATATGTTAAATGGCAGGAGTTCATAAAATTGAAATTATTTTCCAGTGTTCATATTAAGCCTGTGTTGAAACAAACAAAATCATCTTTTGTCTTATAATTTTAAAAACTGTAAAGGATCCATTAGTGGAATGACCATCAAAGAAATGATTATGATAAATACCATAAGACTGTTAGATAAATGATAATTCATCTTTAACTATTTATGTCCTTATTCTGTTATATCTTTTTTTTTACTTTTTGGTGGGACCCATACATTTAATAGAAAATTGCCCAGGAACGAGAAAAATTTGCCGATGAAGACAGTATATTTTACACCCTTGGAGAATGTGGACTCATATCCTTTTCGGACTACATTTTCCTTACAACTGTTCTTTCTAGTAAGTATAAACTTTTCATTCATTTATATGGGCCATACAGAACTATAAAGAGAGTTAAATTGATTAGAGGAGGAAACAAAATGTTCGTAGTTAGTTGATTGTAAGTTACATAAAATTTCATTATTTTGAATTCTCTGTAACTTGTGTATAGAACCACCTGAGAAAGAAGAAAACTAAAGTAACAAGGTAAAGTTTAAAAAAAAAAAAAGCAACTATGAAGTTACATCTACCTTTAACTGTTTGAAGCTCTGTATTCTGTCAAGATAAATTATGTATTGCCTGTTCCTGTATAGCCTTCTACTTCCCCAAGAAAACACATATTGATCTATCATTTCCTCCACTAAAGAAGAAGATTGGTTCAGTTGCTCTAATTGTGTTGAATATTCATTTTTAAATATTGGAGGATTACCATTTAAGACACAGAAGTCAAATTCGACTCATTTAGAGTACTGATGAATTTCTGATTTGTTTAAGCTAGACAATTTTGTTGATTAGTATGCTATTCTAAGTGTTTATCTTATTTCCCTTTAGTGTGATGTTTTTAACTATTGAGAAAAACAAAACAAAATGTATGTTTCTAGCTCTCTTTACACTCTATTAAAACCTACCTAAATTGAACCAAAGAGATCTGATTTGTATATTTGAAAGAGGTGATTCTCAATTTTTTTCCGTTTGGGACATCGCAAACAAAAATAACCATCTCTTTCTTTCCATCTCCAGGCTAGTCATCTGTAAAGATAAAACTATAAGACAGCTTTTAACAAATGACATATACATTTCCTGCCATGGCTGTTACTAGGAAAACGAAAAAATATAGACTAGTATGCCTTACAGCTGTCTTTGGGGTTCCAAAGTATCTGAATAAATTCATGTGATAGACCAGTTCTCTAGCAGTGTAAACATACATTGATTTGTTATGAAGATCCAAGATAGTAAACTAATGAATAGCATATGTATGATCTTAAATTGCATACTATTAGAGTTATTATTTTGGTAGGGCATGGGTTTTCTAAACAGACTTCAGTTCAAATCCTGGCCCCACCACTTCTTAGCTTTGTGATTAGGGGGCAAGTCAGTGAACTTGTTCTTCTGTTTTATCTGGAAAATGCAAAGGGCAATAATACCAAACCCAAATGACTTATTTGAGGATTAGGAGATCATGAATATAAATAATGCCTAGTTCAGTGCCTAGTCTGCAATAGGTATGCAATCTGGGTTTTTATTCTTGATATTCTGCTACAACATGTTATTTCATATCTGATTTTTAAAAATCTATAAGTCTTGTCATTTAAAAAACCCACCAGAATTGGTGGGGACTTTAAAAGCTTTTTTTGTGACTTTGGATAGAATGTACATTAAATAGGCATAATGTGGCAGAAAGAATACTACATTAAATGAGAGACCACCTTGGAGAGCTGCATTGATCTAGTATAATATGTACTGTGGAAATAATCCTACTAAATATTTGTTCAGTTGAAATGAAATTTTAACTTGTATCCACTGCTTAGTCCCATTACCTTCATTTCATATCTTTCTAAATGTCAGAAGGATCACGGAGCAGAACCTTCAGAATACCTGGCACATTTCGTAACTCCCCGAATTCAACCATTTAAAAGCAGGTTTTAAAAAAAAGGCACATTAAGCTTTGCATTCTGGAAACCCCTCCAAGTAGCTTTGCTGGTCCTGGCATGTTTACTTCTTGGTGCTTAGCGTTTAGCTTGGACGTGGTGAGTGATTTACAAAAGTGCTTAGTATTACAGTGTCATGTACTTGCTGTTTTTGTCAGGGATGAGAAAATATAAAGATATGATTTGAAGATTTTTCTCTTTATCACTAGTTTAAAGCATTTTGATTATTATATGCCTTCAGTGTTTCTCAACCTTAATATTATTGATGTTTTGGAAGGATAATTCATTTTTGTACGGCTGTCCTGTGCATTGTAGGGTGTTTAGCAACATTGCCAGCCTCTGCCCTCTCCCTGATGTGACAACCAAAAATGTCTTCAGGATTTGCCAAATGTCCCCCAGGGGTGGGGGTGGGGAGGGACCAGTAGTATAGTGTGTGGTACGTTGGTTCTTTTGTTTTGTTTTGTTTTGGTTTGGGTTTTTTGTATTATTATGTGCCTTGATGTAGTGCTCTTCATGTTTCTTTTCTTGGCATTCTTTGAACTTTGGGGATGTGTAGGTTTATAGTTTCCATCCAATTTGGAAAAATTTCAGCCATTATTTCTTTAAATACTCCTTTGCTTCTCTTTCCTCTCCTTTGGGCACTCCAACTACACATATATTTTCCTCACATCAACCCCATAATGTTTGTACTATTATTATCTTCATTGTACATATAAGGAAATTTAGACATACAGAGGGTTACGTATAAAGAAGTTGCCCTCAGTCCCACAGTAAATAGGTGATTCAGGAGTACCTGGGCTCCTGTTGCTTAATTTTACTCCTGTGGTCCCATTTTCAGCAGCGATAAGCCAGAATTTAGCATAGTGCCTCTTCTTTCTCTAAGGCTGGCCTGTGGAAAGGCTAGTCGTAAACTCTTCTGTAGATAATGGGCAGTTCAAGCATCCTTGCATTCTGAATGTTGCACACTGCATTGTCCACTTAATCTAACAAGCCATGAGGGGAAATGTGCCACAAAATTACACCAAGATCCGTTCTTTCCCGTATCCAAATTGTTACTAGGACGATAGGAAATGAGACACCCAGTGGATGAACTTCCTTGTGGGTACCAAGGGATCCTTACAGTCTAGATGCACTAAATAGTTCCCAAGTCATCCTACAAGAAGAGAGAATGCAATTGTTGAAACACCAAAAGCTTTGTTAAGGAATGGCTTGGGACTAGGGAAAGTGCATTAGTGTATTCATTAATCTGTTATTCTGGCGGAAACGGGGGCCGTCCTTGAGAGTTCCAACAGGAAACTTCCCAGAACAATGTGAATGGCAGTTCAGATAATGCGGGACTGTCATATTTCTGATTAGCTGTTTTTTCCCCAAAATTAATGGACTCAGTGGTGTTCAAGAAATTGCCATCATTTTGAGAATATGAACCCTATGCCCAAACAGATTGACATTTGGAGCTTCAAAGTACTTTTGAAATTATACTATGTTGTTTAAAATAAAATTTGACAATAGTATATAGTAAACCATACATTTCCTTCCTCGATTTATAATTACCTCTCCTCAAAATAAAATAAAGCTGCTTTTCTAAAACATGCTACACAATATAACATCTCCCATTAGAGGTAATTCTTCTTCAAACCTTTTAGAAGTTTGATTTTTAGCTAAACAAGTATTTCTTGGACACATACCCAGAATAACAACAAATTTGGCAACAATATCTTGTGCTTATAATAAGAAGTGACCTGAATTTCTCACTCTTCTCTTTATAGCTTCAAATATGGAGGCCATTTAACTTTTCTCTCTCTCTCTCTCTCTCTCTCTCTCTCTCTCTCTCTCTCTCTCTCTCTCTCTCACACACACACACACACACTTACACATACATACCATGTTTCCTTGAAAATAAGACTGGGTCTTATATTAAGTTTTGCTCCAAAAGACACATTAGGGTTTATGTTTAGGAGATGTCCCCCTGAAAAAATCATGCTAGGGCTTGTTTTCCAGTTAGGTCTTATTTTCGGGGAAACAGTACCTCATGAACCCCTTTCCTACTTTGTTGTTTTCTCCTTGGCATTTATCACTGTTTAACATTCTATATAATTGACTTTTAATCCTGTTCATTATTTCCTAGAATGTAAACTACATGGCAGAGATCACAGGTTTGTAATGATATTCACTACAAATTTATACTGATATTCACTGCAAACATATCTACTTTAGATAAAGCATTGCGGCACAATAAAAAAGCAGGAATATAAAACTTCTTTTTCAGTTTTCTCCAAAAGCAAATTTAGCAAACATAAGACTTGACTTTGCTGTTTATATCCTAAATTGAGAATATTCCATAGCTGTTGATATCTTCAAGGCTGCAGCCAGTACCAGTGGAGTGAAGGAAACATATTTTTAAATTAATGTATTTCCAAAAAAAGCTTAGTTTCTTATAATTCAGAATTCATATATTTGTATCCCCCTCTTATTTCTAATTCATAAATTCTATTGCTTTATATCCCATCTCTCTGATCAGGTTTGATGGATTAACTTGAAGAATTTTCAACATAAGACGTAGCATCTGTATTAAGTAGAATATTAAGTATTTACTATACAAGTACTCATTAATAAAATAAATTCAGATTCATTCGAGGCAAGGTAAAGAGACTCTTAACAATTACTATTATTAAATAACTTCCAAAGAGCCTCTGATCCTTAAAGTAGATTAATAGGATTTGAATGAGAATACGGAAGCAAAGTTATTAATGGCTTAATTCTCAGCAGTAACCAACTGCAACATTAGCTGACGGCCTTAAATCTTATAATGGAAGTCAGAGATTTTTCTCCATAACTAGGTGCAGAGAAGGGTCATCAAGATTTATCTAGAATGCTACATATTACTTATTGATTTTTATCATTCTTACTAATGCTAAGATTCACTAGATAATGATAAAATAACTTAGAATATGGATCTTGCCCATTGACAGTTAGGAAATATTCATTTTGTGCTTTGTCTTCATATGTGTCCTAGCTAAAATTTTTCACCCTGTGGGCTAATAACATGAAAATAATTCCAGATAGCTTAAGGAGGCAATAATAAAATAATTATAAAAGTTGAATATTAAGTATCTTTCTTACTGTTTACTGTTAATCTTTGAAGAGCCACCAGAAAAATCTAAAGCAAAAAATGCTATGTCACACTTAGTACCTAGGAACAGACCTAATGAAAGTCAGGCATAATTCAGTGTTTTCTCATTTTGATTCCCTCATTAAATTTTGAGGAATCAGAGGAGAAATTGAATTAAGTGGGTTTTCACTATAGCAGATGATTTACTGACAATTAAACCACATCCTCATTATGATTCATCTTTCTCACAAACCTTTTAAGAAATTAAAAGAGCATTCAAGTGAAAGTTTATAATATTTTCTTTCTCTTGGCATAATGAAGTCAAGAGCAGATCACAAAGTGTATATGACTTGGAGATTGTGGTACTAATCAGTGCCATCCCATCTAATGAAAATGTTATAGAAGTTATAGATGAAAATAAATTTCTCAGGTTGACTGAGCTATTGAAAAATATGGGCAAGACAGCATATTGAGATCTAGCAACAGATGTAAGGCAGCTATAAATCTTTTTTATTGAGACATCAGAATTGGGGGTGTTATAGAGAAAATTTGATTTGGCTCTTATCTATGTAATTTTTTTGTATCTAGGATTATCTGCCATTGCTAATTTACATTAAGCAGAATAAGACAAAGCAGATGAAAGGCTGATTTGATTCCATGTTATTTTAGCCTGTAAGAGGTGCTTAGAATTTCAGAAATATTTGCAGTCAGGTGCTACATAATGTTTCAGTCAATGATGGACTGCATATATGAGGTGTGATCAAACAATGCGGTGAATGTTTAAATAAAAACAAATGTATTACAGTAAAAGACACATTGTCATTAATCCCCCTCAAAATACTCCCCCTTGCAGGTTCGAACACCCTTATCCCATCATTCTCGCTGCTTTCTGAAGCAATTCTGAAAGTCCTCTTTTGAGAGTGTCTTTAGTTGCGCTGTTGTGGCTGCCTCAATGTCCTGAATTGATTCAAAACTTTTACCTTTCATGGTCATTTTGACTTTGGGGAAGAGCCAGAAATCTCATGGTGCCAGATCTGATGAATAAGTTGGATGAGGATGCACCGTAATGTTTTTATTTGACAGAAATTGCTGTACCAGAAGCGATGTGTGACACGGAGCCTTTCCATTGTGATCACAAAATATGGTGAATGCTGCTGCCAAATGCCATCCAATGGAAAGGCAGGGATCTTCAATATGGGAAGTGGTGCGTTGAACCTTAGTAACAATCTGTGACAAGTTTCAACTTGTTTGGTGCAGTCGAGTGTGAGCTACGGTTGAGAGAAGGTGTGTTTCAAAATGTGCTGTAAATCATGGATTACGAACAACTCATTAACATGAAATGGGCAAATGGTTTCATTCTTCATCACGACAACACTCCGTGTCACACATCACTTCTGGTATATGGCAATTTCTGTCAAATAAAAACATTGCAGTGTGTCCTCATCCACCTTATTCACCGGATCTGGCACCGTGCAACACTGGCACTTCCCCAAAGTCAAAGTGACCATGAAAGGTAAACATTTTGAATTGATTCAGGACATCGAGGCAGCCACGACAGAGCAACTAAAGATACTCACGAAAGAGGACTTCCAGAACTGCTTCAGCAAGTGGCAAGAATGATGGGATAAATGTGTTCAAAGTGAGGGGGAGTACTTTGAGGGTGATTAATGGCCATGTGTCTTTTACTGTAATAAATTTGTTTTTATTTAAACATTCACCATATTTTTTGATCACACCTCATAAAGCAGTGGTATACCATATAGCCTAGTTGTGTAATATACCATCTAGGTTTGCATAAGTGCACTCTATGATGTTCACACAATGATGAAATTGCCTAACAACACATTTCTCAGACTGTATCCCTATTGTTAAGCAGTGCTGACTATATTTGTATGCTGGAAGTCCAAAAGTGTCTCGTGTTGTTTATCAGTAACTTCTTTTTCTAGCATAACTTGTTCTTATGATTAATTGATTTTATTATAATGCAGCTTCTGTCAAAATATAAGATAATACTTTTAAATGTACCAAATATTTATGATGTTAAATTCATTTTGAGCCAGATATATTTAAGAAACTATACCATTTCAGTAGCCCCCGCTGTTACAGAAAGTTGAAGCATTTACATCTTTGTATAAACTATCACTCAAGAATTTTAATTGAGATGAGCAAGAAATAAGTGATGTTTGTGTTTAACTCTCTCAAATCTGCTTGTGACTATACGAGAAGTTTTAAATATTTTTTTTATCTGCAAAAGGAAGTTTATCCTTTGAGACAATTGCTTGAGGTTTGTTCTGAGGGTTCACCATGCCAAGGGGAGAATAGAGACTAAAGAAGCAAATTGTGGCTTCTAACAAAAATAAGACCTAAATGTATTTCCACTGTATCTTGAGGAAAATTTCATAATTTTATACCCATGAGGGAACAGTTCTCCTTATTAGCATTTTCATACTTGTGTTTTATTTGAATCGATCCATTTTCATGTTTTTGAAAATTCTAATAATTCTAATAAAATTCTGATGTTGACTTCAAGTGTTATGGAAATCTGGTTAGGGACACATGATTTCTGTAGTTCCACCCTTTCAATACCAATAGTCAAGGTGGGGCTATGTTCTAAAAAGAAAAGGTATTGAATGAGGTGGACGGGAATGTTTTCTGTATGCTGTATGGGCAGGTGTTGCCACCAAAATTATGTCTGCATATGCTTTGTCCTCTCCTGAGTGGCTTGTGTTGGCGTGTAGAACTTTCTGCCACTTTCAGTTCTCTATGATAGCTGAGATTCAGATGGGAGCTCAAGAGAGGAGGAGGGGCTCTGCCCTTGGTTCTGCTTCTCTCTTCCTTGGGCTCTCAAGTCAGAAGGCCTAACAGGGGAAGCATTTGGTAAGTCTCTTAAATGCTTCCCTCTTTCTTAGGCCTAATTTATCAACGGGAGAAAGGTGATGGAGTTGATGGAACAAGAAAAATAAAAGTTCAAAATAGGCTAAATTGTATACCTTCTAAAAGTACCCTAACCTATAAAACTATTTCTTTTTCTCCCTTCACTCTTCAAATTGCAATTATCTTTCTCCTAGCTTATCTCGGCCAGGATTTTACTTTTTTTAAATGAACATCAGAATTTTTTTTTTAATTTACATTAAATTGCAAATGAATTACGGTGCCTCGTAATAGCTCCAGAGATATTTGCATGAAGATGCTTGTTAATTCAGAAGAATCTCTAATTGATGGAAGTTTAGGAAGTGGATGTGGTATCATTCAATAATATCTTGAAGTAGGAACTTTGTCATATGATTTTGAATTCCCAAAGTACCTGACATTGTATCCTCCTACTAATGGTATTCATTCTGAAAGTATTTGAATGAAGGATATTTGGGATGTGGCTTCTCTGAGTCCCCTCTAGGTAGAAAGGAGACCTCGTCCATCTTCATACCCCTGATTACAGTGTCAAATGGGCCTCAGTTTAGCTTTCTGCCATAGTCTTGCCTTCATTTCCCTACAACAGATGATAGAAACTGTGCCAGATACCAGCCTCTTATAACTCTTCTAACTTCTGTCCTATCCTTCCCAGGCTCTGCCCTTTCCTGTTTTTGTTCTGTTGATGGTTGGGATAGATCTGTAGGAATTCAGTCCTCAATTATTGATGATGTTTAAAGATCTTTACCTATGGTCTATGAGCCCCATTTTTTCACATGGTTTGACTCTTAGAAGCTGGACTACCATCAAATATATCAGTCCAGACATATAGCTTATCTTTCCCTAAAACCCACAACGTAATATTGTTTGGTTTTGCTTAGGTTTCATTCCGTGTTGCTTACCTGTTCCTGGAACAGCTTTAGAAAGTGCTAATTTGTTGTGTTAGGGAATTTGAGGGTCCAAAAAGTAAATCAAGGCAAGAAATAGTGGTTTTCATGAACTGGTTTGCCTAATCACTACCCCTTCCCAGCACAGTGTCTGGCATATAATAAATATTCCATGTTTATTTGTAAATAAGCATTTTTCTGAATAGTTATTTTATATTAGTATACATACTAAAATTTTATATTGCTCCAGATACCTTAGTATCCTCCCTACTATTTAAAACTATTTTAAAATTGTATTCTCTGTGTGTATATACATGATCAAAGGTAGAAATTTATTATAATAGCTAAATTTTTCGATTTGGACACTAAACTTAAAACCCAAATAACTTTTGGGTGAATGCCAAACCTAGTCACATGTAAAGAGGGTCCTTCAGTTTAGTGTAGATTAACTAACAAATATCCAAGCTCTTTATTAAAGCAGCTTATTCTGAGTATCTATGCAGTAGGTTGTATCTAGGCATAAGCTGTCACTTTGGCTATTATTGAGCACATGGAATGGAATGAAACCACCCAGAAAGAAGTGAAAGTCAAGCAGGTGATGATTTTTTTAGATCTCTGAAGATAGACGTGGGGAGGTCTATCACACAGGTATATGTAATTTGGGCATAAAAATAGTAACGTGCATTTGAAGAAAATATAATCCTGAAGTAGAACGTGACCTTACTGCAAGGGTAAAGTGCTGGCATTCCTTTTAGAATCTCTCTCCAAGGAACTCTTGGGGAATCCAAGCTTTTTGACATCTCTGGCATTGAATACTCTTCCTGTAGCACAACTGTCAAATAAGAAGGTAAGGAAGAGCAATTTAAATGAAAGACTATTTCTGGAAGCTCTCTGAAGGTCATCAGTAACTGAGGCTGAGATACAACTCGAAGATAGGTTATATACTGTGAACTAAAAATATCAGCTGTTTTTTTTTTCTTTAGGTGTGAAATTTAAAGGTTTTTGTTTTTGTTTTTGTTTTGAGAATCAGGAATGAACTGTATTTTCTGGGGGGAAAAATGTAAATAAAAGAAAAGCAGTACTTAGAAGAAATAGTATAGAGCAGAAGCCTTGCTAAAGGAATTCAGAAAAGTTTCATTGTCTTCTTATGAAGTATTTAAACTTGGGTTTATGTAATGTTTTACATTTGTAAGGAAACTTTGCCAACTAACATTAAATAAATAAATCACACTGACATGCAATAAGAATAGGTTCTCTTTGTAGGCATTGTAGAGTCTATATATAATGATAATAAGCTCATAGTAAGTGTCTCACATAGTTTCTTTCATTGTCTTAGAATTTCCAAATGAAAACAAGACTAAATCACTCTGAATTTTAATTTTGCTCTAAGAATATATATTTAATTTCTAAGTGGTTTTTTTTTCTTATGATCAGAATTGTTAAAGTAGAAACATAAGTCTTCTAACCAGATCCTTCCAATAAGTGCTGTTAGGACAGCAACTTAACCCCTTAACTCCCCCCTCCTGTTTTAATGGTGTCCTGGCTACTCTGTGACTGACTATAGACCAGTAAATCACAGGATAGGGGTTTGTCTAGGAGCCATACAAAATATACGTATCATGGCTGTACCATGCATCTTGGACGAACATCCTAAGGTCTGCCCTAGAGTTAAACTAACTTAGTTAGTTAAACTTGAGCTTGGTCTACATGAAGTGAGGGGCGGCAGAATGGCTCAGTTGGTTAGAGCATAAGCTCTGAACAACAGGGTTGCCAGTTCAATTCCCGCATGGGCCAGTGAGCAGCACCCTCCACAACTAGACTGAAGACAATGAGCTTGACGCTGAGCTGCACCCTCCACAACTAGATTGAAAGACAACGACTTGGAGCTGATGGGCCCTGGAGAAAACACACTGTTCCCCAATATTCCCCAATAAAAATAAAAACTAAAAACAAGAGTGGTTTTGAAAAACAAACAAAAAAACTACATGAAGTCTTTCCTAAATTTAGATCATTCTCAAAGGTCTAAAGGACTTCAAGAGACTGGAATAACGATTAGAGTTGATTACCTCTTTTAAAGGGGCAATTAGTTGTTCCTTCTCTCATTTGACTACAAAATCTATAGTGTACCTAAAACCATTTGTGTATCAGAATTAACTATTGGAATGACACTTAAATTTAATTGCTTATATAGTATTGGTGAGAGCATAAATTATTGGCATACCTTTACCCTTTGGCCCAGCAATTCTATTTCTACAAGTTTAGGCTAATAAAATGATTGTATGTATAATGATTTTGATGGTCACAAAATAAATTGGAAAGAACTCAGATGGCTGAGCAAATTACAATAAATCTATGCAATGAAATTCAATACAGCACTTAATGTATATAATACAGAGATTTATTAGATAGAAAAATGTTCACAGTGTATTGATGAGTCAAAACATACATATTATTCCCTTTTGGAAAGAGAAAAACTCTGTGTGTGTGTGTGTGTGTGTGTGTGTGTGTTTAGAAAATAATCTTGATATTTGTATTTCTGATCTATCCACAAATCCTGTCAGCTCTGCCTTGAAATAATCCAGAATACCACCCTTTCTCACTCCACTCACTGATACTACGCTTGTCTAGGAAATTCTCATATCTCACTTGGATTATTTCAATACCTTCCTAATCGGTCACCCTTCTTTCACATTTGCTTCTCTACAATACATTCTCAATACAGCAGCCAGAATGATCGTGTTAAATTTAAATAAGATCATGTCATTCCTCTGTTCAGAATCCCCCAAAGACCTCTAATTTCTCTCAGAGTAAAAGCCAGTCTTTACAGTAGCCTACAAGGTTCTATGTTCTCCCCCCACCACCATCCCTTTTAAGGAAAATATAAATATCAGTGGGCACTGGAATTCTCTACACTTATTATTTTTTCTTTTAGCGACAGTGAAAATAAGGATAGCTATTCTAATTATTGCTAATTAACAATAATAGTTAAAGATGTTTGGATGGTAGGCATAGTTTATTATACTTTCTAATGGTTTTGAAACTTTTTTTTTACACCTTATGAAATTAATTATTTTTAGTCGTGTCTGTGTTGATTGGTCCTATAGAATTCCAGAGATCCATTTTACTGACACCTTCGTGTATAGAAATTAAAAAAAGATTTTAGATTCTTATGGTGAAAAACACAGAGACTTAGAGTACAGTTAAATGTACTTATATACCTAAAATACCACCATGGGCTTTGGATATCTAATGTTATCTAGGACCAAATTCGGTACTTTAATTCTAGAGATCCCTAGAAAGTTACATAATTAACTTCAGTCCTTCTGTGCCATTTCCCTGCCACAGAGTTGCTTTTAAGCTGGGTGAATATGAATCCATGAGAGAAAGGGTACTGGATGCCTCACGTTAAGAAAAGCAACGATGCGGGGCAGCCAGATGGCTTAGTTGGTTAGTGCGCGAACTTTTAACAACAAGGTTGCCAGTTCAATTCCGGCATGGCATGGTGGGCTGTGCCCCTGCAACTAAGATTGAAAGCAGCGACTGGACTTGGAGCTGAGCTGCGCTCTCCACAACTAGATTGAAGGACAATGACTGATGGGTCCTGGAAAAACACACTGTTCCCCAATATTCCCCAATTTAAAAAAAAAAAATTTTTTTTAAGAAAGAAAGAAAAGCAATGATGCAAGAGGGAAGAGGAATAATTAAGAAAATGCTGTGGGACATTTTGTTGATTATTTTCATTTCCCAGTTTATAAATATCTTACATATTTATTTTATAATTGAACATGTTAGTAGTAGTAGGTCTGAGTTTTTTGCTTTCTTGGAGGTTTTTGGAAGATGTTTATATAATCTTCAAATAATGATATTTTTTATCTTTTCTAACTTGTATGTTCTATTTTATTTCATTTATATTTTTGCTTTAGCAAGAACTTTCAGAATAGTGAGCATCCCCTTTTGTGTATTATGTTAAAATAAATGTCTGGCATTTTTCAGTTAAGTATATTGTGAATCTTGGTTTCAGATAAATATTATTTACCATGTTGAAGAAATTTCTATTTCTCAGGCCGGGGGGGGGGAAGAATAATAATAGGAAAGCTTTTTGAATTTTGTCAAATGCTGTTTCAACATCTAGCCTGATGATCAGGTGATTTTTTTCCTTTGACTTAGTTTTATTGTATTATAGTCATTAAAATGCTGTGTTTGCAAATTTCTTCTTTTACTTGTGATTGTTGTGTGTGTGTGTGTGTGTGTGTGTGTGTGTGTGTGCGTGCTGATATCTAATCAGTCTTTCAAATTCCCTTGAACCTTTAAAAAATATATGTAGTCTCTGTTTACCAGAAAGCAATGTTCAATATATATCTATTAAATTGAACTTGTGGTTTGTATTATATAAAGCCTCCATGGCCTTATTAAATTTTCTGCAGAATATGTCAAAGATTGAGACATTATAGTGATTTTTTAAAATTTCTCCTTTACATTTATCTGTTTTGTTACACATTTTGATGCTATATTGTCCTGTACATAAAGATATATATTAGACCCTCTTTAAGGATGGTGTTCATTAGTGATATGAAAATAGTGATTGTTCTTAATAATCCTTCTGCCTTTAGTTCATTTCTGTCTCACATTAACACTTCTGCTTTCTTTCTGTTTTAGTTTTCTTGTGTTTCCTTTTATCTTTCTACGTTGTTTTTTGATACATTTCTTATACATAACAGTTTTAGTCAGTCTGAGAGCATGTGTCTTTTAATAAAGGAGTTTAGGTCATTTAACTTTGTTGTGATTGATTGGCCTTACTTCTGTCACCATATATTATGTTCTCTATGTTTTCTTGGTATTTATTTTTCTTTTAAGCTTTTACTTTATTCATTGGGGTTTTTGCCCCAGTAATTTAAATACTATCCTATTAGTAGTAACCTTTGAATTAAATTAAATGTGCATACGTATATATCTGTGGGATTAAGGGGCAGCGTGGCTTTTATATCGAGGAGGAAGTCATTCATTTCTTTTGATGTCTTCTATTGGAAGATGAGAAATTTAGTGCTTCCTTTCATTTTCTTCTCTCTACTTAGTTTTTATAATTTTAATAATCTGGTAATTTTTATTCCAAGTCATTATTTTAAAATAATTTTATGTTCTGTATTTTCTCTTTCAAAGGGTATTTCTCATACTTCATTATTTTATAACCATTTTGGTATAATAGCTAAGACTGCATGCTCTAGTAGACTGCCTGGATTTGAATCCTGGCTCTGAGACCCTGAGCACACTCTACTGTAGTTACCTCTTTTTTAACAGGGGATGGATATTATACTACAATGGCACAGAGAGGTCAGGAGGATTAAATAATTCATATAAAGTGCCTGACACATAATGAACATTTAGTAAATGCCAGATGCCATGATATACTGTGATAATAACAATTATTTAAGCTTAACTCCGTTCTATTGATTTTATTCTCACTTCTTAACTGATCTCATCTTCCCTGTCTTTATTTCTTTATTTTGATTGATTTTTGTTGTTATTGCCTGAAGAATGTCCTCAACCAGAGGTTGACAAACTTTTTCTTAAAGGGCAAGATAAGTATTTTAGGCTTCCAGGCCATAAGGTCTCTTTCACAACTACCCAGCTCTGCCCTTGTAGCTCAAAAGCAGCCAGGACAGTATATAAACAAATGCCTAGCCAGAGCTCATAATTGACCAACGCTTGATCAAGACTTGCGTTACTGTTTTCTGTGGACTTTTATTAGAAAGTGTGTGTGATTATACAATTTCAAAATCCTTGCATGTCTGAGAATATCTTCTTTTGCTAATATAGGGAAATGCTGACTTCACTTCTGTGTAATCCTTAGATTACAATTGTTTTCCCTCAAGATTCTATAGAACTTGCTCTGTAGTGTTCAGGTGTTAGGCAGAATTATAACAACAACCTAGGACTTTCTTCTTTATAATAACTAATGTTTTTTCCTCCTGGGTAGTTGAGGATTCTCTTTCTTTACCTTTGGCATTGATTATTTCACCAGGGGAAATTTTTTTTTTCTATTTCGTATTAAAGGAGCAAAGCTAAGAAGAACTAAATTGATGCATTTATATATCATGAACTTGAGCAATTTGAGATTGCCTTATTGTGTCTTTTCCCCAGTAAGGAAATTTTCTAGATATTGTATTCCAAAAGTTAGCAGTGAAAATTTTTTATCGTTTTATCATTTCATATTGCACATAATGTGGGAAACTAGATACTTTTAAGTGGTAGAATATTCACTATTTCATATTATCTGGTTTGGCCTCCCCGTAGGACAGTTTAATGAGAGCATACAACTGCACAACCATGGAAAATATATTCAGGAAACAGTCTAATTAATTTAAACTTCTTTGAGCATATTAAATCACTAAATGGTAAGAAACTAAGGTTTGTAATACAGTCAAAATGTTACTACAGTATTTTAAATTGTAATTCTAGCACAACCAACTGAAAAAAATACTTGATTTTAATTTATTTAGCAGCACAATATCTTCTGCAACCAATTATAGTTCATGTGGATTTTTTTTATTTTCCATTCCAGATCTTGAATTTCAGGAATAATTATTTGCCAAGTTTCAGGGCAGATTCTCATAGTAACTCCTCTTGTCTCCATTGACTTCAGGTGATAAGATTAACAGTGGATATTTTGGTCAATAGATAATTCTACAGAACAAAGATGAGGGCTCACCTGACTGTGAGACTTCTGAGTTGAAGCAGAAACTATAATAGTTAAATTTTTGAGCTGCTGAGATTATTCACATTATGCCTTGTTTCACATAAATATGCCTTTCTACACAGCTGTGTATAAAAGTTAAATATAAAATACATAGCTTTATAAAAAGAAATATTTCTTGACTGTGCTTATCTTTTATCATTCTTTAAGTCTTTTATGTTTTTCAAATATTTGCAACCCTTTTTATTAGCTATAGTATCAGTATGGTACTTATGAAACTATTAGAAAATGTTGAAAAGGCTAACAGATTATCTAAGAGTACCTGTAAAATAGTTACTAACAGAAATGAAATCAGACTTACAAGGACATAGGTCAATGAAAAGAAAATTGATCTACTGTTGCTAAAGTGTATTTAAAATAATTCTTACATTTTCATTTTGTGTAGCACCCTCCTTCTGAAGCTAAATAATCGCAAGGAAATGGTATAGTACAACACATCATACCATTTCCTTGGAGGACATTTGGTCCTGTCCAAAACACCCATGGAGACATCTGTTTCATGAAAAAGGGGCCTTGATATTTGGTCCTGTCCACAGTGTCCACACTTAGAAAACTTCTCTGGTTTCAAAGAGCCCAAAATGTTTACTTGTACTTTTGGTTTACAGGGTTCATATATAAAATATACTCTCATGTTTTATTGGTTATGGTTGTACTGCCAACAATAACCCTTCTTGCCTCAGTAGCCTAGCTCCTAATGGCACATGGGGTGAGGTGGACAGGTCAACCTAGGCCACATGTCTCTGTGGAGGACCGGACCAAACTTTGTGTAAAGTGTAGAAAGATTTCTTCCAGACTATGCCTACCCATCATACTTGAAAGAATCCAGAAGAATTGAGGAAGGGGCACTTTTTTGAAATTTAATCTTGTAAGTTTTTCTCCCCCCTTCCCTAAGCCTAATGTTACGTAGAAAGCAAGATACTAAAGCTCTCATATAAGAATAATGCTACAACATTAGTCTGCAAAGAAGTAGTCCTATTGTTTCTAGAAAGGGTAACTCATTCCATAATTAACTATATTTAGGATACTGTATTTATAGGAGGCATTGAACATCAAAAGTACCCCAGAGGAGGCTGTTAGGATGTTGAAGTTCTGGAAGTAAGCTCTGAGAAACCTTAGTAGAGACATGGTAATGTGTTTTTATGGATTCAGAGAATCATCAAATAAGTGAGGAAGCAGATGTATTTTTTATTTCTCTGGAAAATGACACTGACAATCTGTAAGAGCTATACGAGATTACATTTGGGCTCTACATGAGAAAAAAAGCTCAATTAATATGGCCAACAATGATTAGACCTCAGAAGTGGTGACCTCCGTCTCAGAAATAATCAGAGGCATGTGGTCATCCTTACAAATTCAGTAGGCAGGTTCATCATGGGCTAGAGGTTTATTACATTCTAAAGTGTTTTTTCTGATTCAGAGTTCTGATATTGCATAGTAATTACCTCATTTGTCCTACAGCATCACTTTAAAACAGGAATGGTGCAGGTCGGAATTCTGTGGTAGGAGAATCAAACCAACAGAAAATAAGAAACTTGTTTAGAATCTAACTTACTCATTTTTTGTTTGTTTATTCCATCACTACTACCAAAAACAGTTTAAGGCATAATGACTCATTCAGTTTCATTTAAATGATCCAGGCACATGCCTTTACAGAACTCACAGGACTGTAAGAATAAAAGATTATGATAAAGCTAAAATTTTAAGCATTTTGTGTAATCTCTATAATCAGTGATGATAGGGAATGAAAATGCTGCTTTAATTCATGTGTGGCAACAAATTGACTGGCTCTTGCCAAATTTTTCCATATTTCTATTTATTTGGACTGTGTTCCTCTCGCTGTTGTGATGCCACCCCGCTGTCACTGCTTCCTTTCTCTTTTCTTTCAACTGCATTCTACCTATTTTCACTCTTCTCCTCAACCCTCAGTTCTCCTTGAACAAATTCCAAGCTCTTTGCAAACTAACCACCTTTATGCTAGTAACTCCCAGCTTTAGCCTCTCTCGTCAAAGCTTTAAATCCATATTTCTAACTATCTCCGGAATATTTTCATCTGAATATGCTGTTGATCCCTTGAATTCAGCGGGTCCTAGCTGAACTCATTTTACTTCTCAAAACCTTTTCCATCTATTTTTCTCTTGGTTATTGACATGCAAGCTACCCAGTAGCCTAAGCCAATCATATTGTCATCCATTTTTACCCTCAGCTCATCACAGCTAATTAATCATCAAGTTGTATAATTTCTGCCTTCTTAAGTTATTTCAAATTTGTTTCCTCTCTCCATTACACACTGCCATCACCTCAGTTCATATTTTTAACATTTATTAAGAGCTTCAGTGATCTTCTCTGAAGCTGGTTCTTGTTTTCCAACTCATCCTTCACGCTGGAGCCAGAAAGGTCCTTTATAAATGCCCGTTTGCTTGTGTCACTCCTCTACTTAAAACTTTCAGTGGCTTCACATTGTTTGTAGTTGTTACCATCTCAACTATCTATAAGGATTAAGCAAATAATTTATACGAGTGAAGTGGGTCAAGTGTGAGACAACAGGGAAGAATAGGAGAGTGTATTCCTAGCCAAAGAAATTCATAGTCAGAATTTTAAAAAACACTTGACAAACCTATCTGAGAATCCAATGTTGCTATGGATCTCCAATTAGTGCAGCCAAGTCTAAACCACTGAGCACAGCACACGCAATGTTTCTTTGATAGCAGTTTTGTCTATGAGATGCACAACTTGGAACTCTCAGCTATGGCAGAGACTGCAGTAACCAGTGAGTCATGTTTTGTTGATTTGTTTCTAGGTCAGAACATATCTGAATGAAGAGTATGTGTTTATTATTCTAACTACCACTGCCTTCATATTGGAGGCCGTG
Organism: Rhinolophus sinicus; assembly: GCF_036562045.2. Lineage (NCBI taxonomy): Eukaryota > Metazoa > Chordata > Mammalia > Chiroptera > Rhinolophidae > Rhinolophus > Rhinolophus sinicus. Next base: position 49,708,626 of record NC_133757.1, on the reverse strand, counting down.
GAGCATAAAGTTTATGGACTTTGGAGTCAGTGCTGACCAGTTCTGTGTTAGCTGTGTGATTTTAAGCTAGTCACTTAATGGCGTTGAGCCCCAGTTTCTTCCTCTGTTTAAAAAAATAAAGAAATAAAAGATTTCAAGATTGAGAGTACAATATCAGATAATCAACAGCTTTAAATTATCTACCTCAGTGCTTAGCACATAGTAACTCTTCAGTAAAAGATAGCCTCCAGACAGGTAAGAAAAATTTAAGAGGCAGCAGTAAATATACAAAAATCTAATTCCCTCTGCTGCATCTTTCTCAGCAATTGTACTTGTGGCCTCAAGAACAAACCTGTTGGAGGCCATTATCAAGTGAAGCAGGCAATCAGAAGCAGACAGGCACATAATTTCCCCATGCAACTAAAAACCAGGAGCTCACCAGCCTAGCTGGCTAGCTAGCTGAAATGTAATGTAAGCCTAGAAGGTCAATTCACTGTTGCCAAATTCATGAGCAAGATGGGAATGTGGACTTTCTACAACTATGCATCATGTACTAAGCCCCCTTTTTTTGTCTACATATAATCTTTCAAATTTCTTTTAGAAAAAATTATATTAACTGAAAATTTAATGCAATTGTATTAGGTTATTGTATTTTGGTTAATTCTCTATAGCCATATATATTTGAAGCACCAAAGGAAGGAAATAAACTACTTTGTTTCCTTTACCAGAACGTTTAGCATGGTAAGGAAGGGGGGCTGTTACATTTATATTTTATTCTAATGCACAAGTATGTTAATTATGTTTTGATTGATCTAGGAATAAGAAAGTCTTAAAGTGCTTTCATCATTCACTTAAGGGAAAGAAAATATACCATCTTCTCAAACTTTGCATTTTTCATCTTGTTTTTTAAACTTCAGCTTAATGTTAACATTTAAGTATACTTGACTCAGTATACACGCCATCCATCTCACATGGTTGAAACAGGGTGCTGAGCAGCTAGCAGTATGCTTTCTGCCCTACCACAGAGCTTCAGTGATAACGAGTAAACTAATATAGATAACCTGTTGGCAGAATGACATCCACTGAACTCCTGATTGTACTTAAAATGGAGAGACTAGAAAGAACAAAGTAGAAAGCTGGCTTGTTTTTTAGAAAGCAAGACAAACACTGGCTTGAATGGAGACAACATTTTTGTATTCAAAATGAGGAAAGGGGTGAAAGGAAGTGGGAGAGAGTATCAGTATGTGTAGTATATCTTCTTAGAGTTTCAACTTCTCTGCAGCAGTATTATCTCACCCCAGACAGACTTTCATGCCCAGGTAAATAATACTATATTTAAGTAACAGCAATAACATTAGTATTATACAGCTAAGAGGATGGTGTCTAAGAAATCAAAGCTGATGTATTTAAGAGTGTTGAAACGTGAACATAAGACAAGTGCTATCTTTTCTGGCCATGGGAAAATTCTCTTACTTTCAAGGAGTATTGCTAAAAGGTTGGTCTAGATAAATATGGTAGTATTCTGTGACTTGATATTACATTTTAACATTTAACTGTTTTTCTTAAAGGACTGATATTTTTATTTTTGGTCAATGCCATCTAAATATTTTTCTTTTTCTCCCCTCTCTCCCTTCCTTCTTCCCGTCTATCCTTCCTTTCTTCTTTGTACTTGCAGCTCCTCAAAGAAATTTTGAAATTGCCTTCAAGATGTTTGACTTGAATGGAGATGGCGAAGTAGACATGGAGGAGTTTGAACAGGCAAGTTGCCCTGGAGAGTTCCTTTAAATACATTAATATTTGACCCATTTTATATGCCTTGGAGTTACTTTCGCCTTGGTCAGTATACTCAGATGCTATCCAATTTTTGAAGTACCTAATGTGTCATTTTTCAAAATTATTCTTTTTACAGTAGGGCTTTTATTTGTTTTTCAATCTAAACGTAAGGAATTATTTGAACATAGGATTAATGTCAATATTTCTGTGATTTCCCAATGTAAATTAGACTGTAATGCTGAGAGGATAAGTTATGGATATTCAATCACATGTTCAGTCAACATTTATTAAACAGCTCCTTTGTGCCAGGCAGTTCCAGACTACTAGGATGAATGACATGTTCTGAAAGGATTTCTATAGAAAGAAAAATGGTACCACGCCTTTGACTGTAGCAGCTTTCAGCAAAGATACATACAGTTTCTTCGGAATCCTAGGAAGAGGTTACATTTCCAAAATAAAACTTCTGTCATTGGGGGACCATGGTACCTCCCCAAATACAATTATTATGATTATCAGGAGTGGTTTCAAAACAGAAAAGAAAATCTATGTAAGAAGACATTTTTGTGTTCAAAATGAGGGAAGGGGTGAAAAGGAAGTGAGAGAGAGTATTGGGTACAGTATATCTTTAAAACAAGAAATGCACAAAGATAAATATTTCAAAATACCTAGAGACATTTATTCAAATTTGTACCCTGTGTCCATTATACATTCTAAAATATACGCAGTCAATTTAGGATTAGTATTATACAACTTCACATAAAATGTAGAAACTTTGCAACCATATACTTCCATTTACCCCTTCTCCATTCTTTCTGCTATAGTTGTCCTATGTATTACATCTGCATATGGTAGTCTTCCCTTATCCACAGGGGGAGCATTCCAAGACCAGTGGATACCTGATACCTTGGGTAGTGTGAACTCTAGATATAGTGTTGTTTCCTAAACATACATATACTGTGTGGTTTCTCTTTGGCAATTCCAAATTGTCAGCATCACTACCCTTGTGCTTTGGAGCCACTATTAAGTAAACTAAGGGTAACTTGAACACAAGCACTGCCATACTGTGGCAGATAATCTGATAACCAAGATGCTACTCAGTGGGGAGTGTGTATAATGGGGAGATGCTCGACAAAGAGATGCCTGACATCCCAAGTGGGACGGAACAGGCCGGCAAGAGACTTCATCACACTATCCAGATCGGACCACAGTTCAAAACTTAACAATTTTTTGATTTCTGGAATTTTTCATTTAACATTTCTAGCCCATGACTGACTGCGGATAACTGAAACCACAGAAAGCAAAACCACAGATAAGGAGGGACTGCTGCTGTATAATATAAACCCCATAACACACTATAATTTGTGCTTTGGTAATCATGCTCTTTTTAAGAAAATAAGAGAAAAAATAATCTGTTGTTTACTCACATTTACCATTTCTGAAGCCTTTTATTCCTTCCTTAAAATCCTAGTTTCCATCTGTTATCATTGCCCTTCAGTTGGAAAAACTTTCTTTAGCATTTCTTGTAGTGCACATCTGTTGGTGATGAATTAATTTATGTCATCATTATTTTTGGAAGGAAATTCTAGATGCAGAGTTCTAGATATAGATGTAAAATTCTGTTATTGTTCCACTACTTCTGATTTCTTTTGTTGAATAGTCACTGGTTATTTGAATCATTGTTCCCTTCTATGTAATATACTGTTTTTCTCTCTCTGCTTTCCAGATTTTCTCTTTATCTTTGAGTTCTAGAAATTTGATTATGATGTGTTTCAGTGTGGTTTTCTATGTATTTATCCTTCTTGGTATTTGATGAGTTATTTGTATCTATAAATCTATGGTTTTTATCAAAGTTGAGAAGTTTATGGCCATTATTTCTTAAAATTTCTTTTTCTTTGGCCCCATTCTCTCTCACTTCTCTTTCTAGGACTCCAGTATCACAAATGTTAGCCCACTGCCTCACAAATCTCTGAAGCTCTGTTTATTACTTTTTTCAATCTTTTCTCTCTCCTTTTCAGACTGTATAATTTCTATTGATTTATCTTCACTTCACTGACTCTTCAGTCATAGCATCTCTGCTGTTAAACAATCCATTAAATTTCAGATGTTGCATTTTTCAGTTTTAGAACTTTTCATTTTTCATGTTTTCTTTCTCATCTGAAATCCATCTTTTCCGTATTTTATATACTTGAATGCTATTATCATAGCCACTTTAAAATCCTTGTCTGCTAATTTCTAACATCTGGGTACTGTAGAGATTGATCTCCATTGATTGCCTTTTCTCTTGAGAATGAGCCAAATTTTCCCGTTTCTTCATATGTCGAGTAATTATGGATTATAGTTTGGATATCACAAATGACCTGTCATAGACTCTAAATTTGGTTATATTCATCTAAAGAATAGTTGTGTTTCAGCAGGCTTTTAGCTCAACTGGATTTGGCTGGAGTTTATGTGTGGAATTTGGGGCTCCTCTCTTTGGATTTCTCCTTTCCAGGACATCCCCCTCACTTTCCAGTGGCTGCAGTTGCCCCAAATTCTGTCCTCTGGTTTTTCAAGCCAGAAAAAAATGAGGGCACCAATCCTTCTGGTGCAGACTGGGGACTTCCTTCAGGCTGAAGCTGTATAAAGTGGGAAACCCACCCAGGGCTGTTCCCATCTTCCGAGTCTCAACTCCGCTCCAATAATCTGCCTGTGATCACTCTCTAGTGCCTTCAGTTGGGTGTTGGGTGTATTTTGTCCCTGGTACATAATTGTCATCTCAGGGAGGATTGGCCTGAAAGGAGCTATTCATCCATTACCAGAAGCAGATTAAGGACTATTTAGTATTAAATGCTAAGAGAGGGCTTTAGACAGACCTAAGAATCAGGAAGGAAAGAAAAGTGGGAGACGGGGAGAAAGAAGGAAGAGAAATAAAATATAAAAAGAAAAAATGTGGTGTTGAAATAGGCTCAGAAATTACTTAGGTGCCTCTCAGGAGCAAAACTGCTGTAACTTCCCTACTCCTGTTATAAAGATGAAACTCTAGAATTTAGTTTAGGTCACATATGTCTTATTTTTGGCATCACTGCTGACATGCTGAATGACTCGGATGCTGAATGACTCGGATGCTGAATGACTCGGGGCAGTCATGTCACCATTCTGTTCACTTGTCAGAGAAGGGAATGTTAATTTCATCCCTTGATAACTGGCCTTGTTTACCTGTACAACTTATAATATTGATCACAGGGAGCTTTATGTAAAAACTCGAGAAGATAATCAAAAAGTAATTATAAGGCAGCTCATGATTGAACGACTCTCAGAAGTTTCTCTACTCCATCTTTCTACATTTTACTTTCTTGGGAAATGTAATAATTTATTAAGTTGAAAGTACACTCGGCTTTCAAACATTCGTACTTCGCTCTGATTACCCAGGTAAACAGGTATTTCCTTGACAGTGTATTTGTCAAGCTTAAAAGTTAAGCAGGTCCAATATGACGATGTTTTACATTTCATCATCATGTATCTTCAAAATTCATGTTGCGTCAGCAAACTAATAGTGAATATTATTCTTTTATTCATCTTTTTCTAAAATTACTTGGATCATGCTTAAACACAAATTACTAAAAAGGATTTATCAATTGTAAATAGTAAGTTTTCTCTGACCTCTCTATCACACAAATCTTTTTTATTTTAACCCATTTTTTAGTAAATCATAAAACTAGAACTAGTTTTATGTAGTAAATCATTAAACATAGAACTAACCTAGCAAAAAATATTAACTGTTTGGGCTACATTCACCCAATCCATGACACAAATTTTTTAGTATGAAAGTATGAGAAGTGATCAGTTTTGAAACAGAAGAAAAGGAATGAGATTTTATTTCAGAGATCATGTTTTATATTTCTCTTAATTTTCTCCACAACATATAACATATAATAAGCATTCATTGATATGGTTTGATTGATTATCATTTACACCCTTAACAAGTTATCTAAATAAAAATATTTTAAGAAAATATTTCCCAACTGAGAAATTCTAAGAAAATTACTTTTCTCTGTCTCTCTCTTTCTCTTCTCTCTCTCTCTCACTCTCCTCCCTCGCTCTCTCTCGCTCTGTCACTCTCTCCCCCCTCCCCCTCTTTCTCTCCCTCCCTCTCACTGCCTCTTTCTCTCACACATAACCTAGTGATACATACTTTTTAAAAAAATTTTTTAATGAAAGAACACTTACAGTTAATAATAGTTTACATGTAAGTAAACTATTTCTGGACTGTGCTATTATTAATCATTAATGAATGTGCTATAGCATTAGTTAATTTTCCCTAAAAACACTTTTTTCCCAGTCGTTTATACACACACTCTCAGCATTACACTTTTGAAGCTAACATAATACAGTTTCCACAACAGGAAAGATATAAGCTGTAATATGTATAATCATGGGCAAAATTGGAATCATGGCAGGTCCTGACACTAATCCTCAATAGTGGTTCACTGCTATTGGAAAATTCTTCAATTCTCCCACTTAGATAAAATTAATTGTGTATTGCCTTCAAATAGAAGAAGCATTTTTCTGATTATCCTGTATTTCAACTTAAAGTCTAAAAAACTTCAACTTAAATAATTTAAAAATCCATTATATACCTGGCTTCCTCCTCCTCCTCCTCCTCCTCCTCCTCCTCCTCCTCCTCCTCCTCCTCCTCCTCCTTCTTCTTCTTCTCTTTTAATTTCAGGTGTACAAAACAACATAATGATGAGACATTTACACCCCTCACAAAGTGATAAGCCCCTCCCAGTCTACTACCTCTCTGACATCATGTATAGCTATTATTATACCATTGACTATATTCTCTATGCTGTACTTCACATCCCGGGACCATATACATATATATATATATATTTAATTACACTTGACATTCAATATTCTTCTACATCAGCTTCAGCACAGGCGTACAGCACAGTGGTGAGTCATCTATATAATCTATGAAGTGATCCCCCTGATAAGCCCAGTACCCACCTGGCACCTATATAATCTGTACAACATTATTGATTATATTCTCCATACTGTATTTCACATCCCTGTGCCTATTTTATGACTACCAATTTGTACTTTCTAATCACTTCACCTTCTCTCCTATCCCCCAATCTCCTCCCCCATCTAGCAAACATCAGTTTTTTTCTCGTTTATTCTGTTCTTTATATTCCACATATAAGTGAGATCATATGGTATTTGTCTTTCTCAATCTGACTTATTTCATTTAGCATAATGTTCTCTACGTCCATCCATTTTGTTGTAAATGATAAGCTTTTGTTCTTTTTTATGGCAGAGTAATGCTCCATTGTATAAATGTACCATAATTTATTTATCCAATCGCCTATTGATGGGCATTTTGGTTGTTCCCATATCTTGGCTATTGTGAGTAGCGCTGCAATAAACATAAGGGTGCATATATTTTTTTCGAATTAGTGTTTTGGATTTCTTTGGATAAACACCCAGGAGTAGAATTGCTGGGTCATGAGGTAGCTCTGCTTTTAATTTTTTTGAGAAATCTTCAAACCATTTTCCATAGTGGCTGAACCAATTTGCCGTCCCACCAACAGTGCAAGGAGGTTCCCTTTTCTCCACATCCTCGCGAACACTTGTTGTTTGTTGATTTATTGATGACATTCTGACAGAAGTGAGGTGGTATCTCATTGTGGTTTTTATTTGCATTTTTCTGATGATCAGTGATGTTGAGCATCTTTTTAGATGTCCACTGTCCATCTGTATGTCCTCTGCCCATTTTTTAATTGGGTTGTTTGTTGTATACCTGGCTTTCAAGTCTCCGTGTGCATGAGAAACAAATGTCAAGCAATCTTATTTACACGATAAAACATAAGCTAAGGAAAATCATAATCAAAAGCATTTATGATACTAACCTAGATTTAGAAGGAGGCTCAAAAATAATGTATTCTGTGAACTTTTCCAATGAGAAAAGTAAGGCTCCAAGAGGTTAAATGACTTGCATAAATCTTGCTTTCACTACAGAGCAGCACAATCAGACCCCATGTTTCCTGATGCCCCATCTAGTGTCTTTCCATTATATTGTTCCACCTTTATCAAGTTAGAGACTTTTAAATCTTTTTTATGGTCATAGATAATAAATAAATAAAGGACATTTAACTAAGGTAAATTTGTTGTTGCAAATCTTAATTTTCTAAGTATTTCATTTTTCTAATTTGCCAATTTAAGCATCACCCACAAGGTTATATGTATTGTTTGCTTATATAAGATACTTTTATTATTTATTCTTACATATCCCAATTTTAATTATTCTGAACAGCTGTTTTTGGATTTGTTTGTTTTTTAGCTTGTAAAGAGGTAGAAAAGACTGCAGGAACTAGTGAAAACAAAGTTATAACAATGACAGTCTTGCCTCAAAAAGTTCTCTATATAGTTGCTATCCGACAAGTTATCATTTCTCAGAAAGTTCATTTTAAACTTCTCAAAGATTGAAGTAATTCCCCTTGTTTTCTTCGAGAATTATTTCATGCCACTTTTGTATTTCGTGTATCATTCTAATAAATATGTTCCCTTTCTTAGCCGTTAAATATTTGCCTATAGCTATGCCGCCTCTCTTCACAGTTAGAGAGTCAGCAGTGAGATGTGTGAAATTTTTATAAAGTCTCCTGTGATATGGAAGGTATTACTGTGAGGTTGATGATATTTGAGGTTTGGGAGAGAGGTTCTGAGCCTCTAAACCAACACATACTCTTTTCTGGGGAAAGATTTTGAAGAGTATCCCAATTTTAAAGGTGTCAGGTATCTGTGTTAGTGTCCTGGTTCTGCTACTTGATAGCTACTTGACCTTGAACAAGTTATTTAACTCTATGTGCCTCACATTCCTCATCTGTAAAATGAGTATCATCATGAGACTTATCTCCTAGGGTTGCTGTGAGCATTAAAAGAAAGAATTGTAGTGCAGTGTAGGCAAATCATAAACAGTCAATAGTTATTGTTCTAACTTCTCTCTATTCTTTCCACTTTTGTAATGTTTTTCTGGATGCGGGTTTGCTTCTGTCTTAGGTTCAGAGCATCATTCGCTCCCAAACGAGTATGGGTATGCGTCACAGAGATCGTCCTACTACTGGTAACACCCTCAAGTCTGGCTTGTGTTCAGCCCTCACAACCTACTTCTTTGGCGCCGATCTCAAGGGGAAGCTGACAATCAAAAATTTCCTCGAATTTCAGCGTAAACTTCAGCATGACGTTCTGAAGCTAGAGGTAGGTATTCCTTGGACTTCAGGGGACCAGGGCACCCACTGTCCATCACATGTGCACATAGAGCCACTGGGGTGGGAGGGCATGCATTGTTGAAATTCTTTCAGTCTATCTCCACCTGTCACAGCTGATTGCTTTGAAACCTTATCAGTCTCTACAATCTGATACCAGGTAGGAAATAATATGTTCTGTGAAAAATGTCTTGGAGTAAGATAATTCTGGACCTGAAAGCAAAAATGTCTGAATTGAAAATCGTGGTTGTCTTTGGGTACCCAGCTTGAGGAAAATGAAATGCAGGGGGTCAGAGCAGTTCTCAGCCTGAGCATGTATCCCCAGGTTTGTGTTTATTGTGTAGAAGGCACCAGGAGGTAGAGGTGAGGGGAATCCCACTTAACTCAATTGAGACAGTTTGAAAAATCACAACTGAATTCCCATTATTAATAAGAACACTGTTGTATGTCAACTATAATTAAAAAAGAAACAAAGAACATTCTTAATTGTTTATGCTCTGTAAGAGAAGCAGAAATATGAATAGTACTAAAAATCAGATCAGATTTTGAAATGTACTTGCTTTTTGGAAATGGTATAACTGATATTCAAAAAAAACAAATGGATCTCTACAATTCAGCCTCTTTGAGGAGGCTCTTGTAGCTCCTATAATAAGTGATATATGTCTAAATAATACAGATTTTTACATGTACATGAGAATACCCATAGGAAAATGGAAAACCCAAAGAAGTGGCTAGGCCTGAGAGTTTACATTACAAGGTTGAGAGGCAACTTACCTTTATGAAGTTTGCGTTCTTATCACCAGAGAAGGGGAGTCAAAGTCAAGAGAAATGTATATAAACAGAACTTGTTAAAACAATTCTTATCTCCCTTTAGTCTCCCCGTTTATTTTAGTTACTTTTCCACAATTGCCTCTCTTTGTTTCTTTCCTACTTGTAGAGGGAGGACATCTTTCATATGGCAGTTTTATTTTCTGCTTTCAGGAGGCCAACAATTTTTGTGTAAGCGCTGATATGTACTAGGATTCTGCACATGTGCCTTGGCCCCTGGTACGCGTACCTGGACTGTCTTCTTGGGACACATTATAACATAATCTGGGAATGTAAATTATTTAACTTATTAATCATATAACTGCAAATTAACACAGTATAGATACAGAAAATGTAGTTAGAGAATAAAGCACAAGCGAGAACGGTACTTTTAACAAACTTGAAGCAACAGTACAGGGCCATCCAGAGTGTGGAGCAGGTGTCAGCTCCACCGTCCAGCCTAATACCCATTCCTGGGCACACAAGTGGGAGTCTTAAGAGACTGAGCATGGGACTTTGTCTTTCATCCTGAGATGCTAACGTGCTGAAAGCCCACTAACGTGTAGATTGCCAATGAGGTAGAATAATATAAAGCAGATTAAGGATTTTATATGTGTGTACCTACACATAGTCTACACCCAAATGCAAAAGAAAAGAGATCTAATAGGCAGTCATATCTAAGATACTTATGGTAGAAAGCCCTCTTGTATTTGACATTGACTTAGGGTCATCTGTAGGCTCTGGGCCAAGACATACCAAGACAGTTCCTGTTTGCCAATCAGCAGTTACTCATGTAAGAGAACCAGTGGACTCTTGTGAAAAAAACAGCCTATCATGCAGTAAATATTCCATAAATGTTGACTAATCCCAAATTCATTCTTTCCATATAATAGCACAAGTCCAGTGAATAACACCCATATTTAAAGTTTTATGAATCAGTACGTTATCTTTCCCAACTGGACTTATAATTATTTGAGGTGTGAATAGCAGATTTGAGAAGGTGTAAATAGCGGGAAGAGTATAGGCTTTGGTGCTCTCATAATGAAACCTTGGGTAAAATTTTGTTTCTCCCACTTAATGGCTATGTGACATTTGATGAGTTATTTATTCTCTCAGAGCCTAACTCCTCCTTGGTAAAGCAGGGAGGTGTCTAAGTGAGATGATGTTTCTTTTTTTTTAAAGATTTTACTGGGGACGGGGAACAGGACTTTATTGGGGAACAGTGTGTACTTCCAGGCCTTTTTTTTTTTTTTTCCAAGTCAAGTTGTTGTCCTTTCAATCTTAGTTGTGGAGGGTGCTGTTCAGCTTCAAGTTGTGTTGTCCTTTCGGTCTTAGTTGTGGAGGGTGCAGCTCAGCTCCAGGTCCAGTTGCCCTTGCTAGTTGCAGGGGGTGCAGCCCCCCATCCCTTGCGGGAGTCGAACCAGCAACCTTGTGGTTGAGAGGACACGCTCCAACCAACTGAGCCATCTGGGAGCTCAGCGGCAGCTCAGCTCAAGGTGCCGTGTTCAATCTTAGTTACAGGGGGCGGAGCCCACCATCCCTTGCAACCTTGTGGTTGAGAGCCCACTGGCCCATGTGGGAATCGAACCGGCAGCCTTTGGAGTTAGGAGCATGGAGCTCTAACCGCCTGAGCCACTGGGCCACCCCAGAGATGTTGTTTCTTATGGGCTGAATTGTGTTCCCCCAGAATTCTTAATCTTGAAGCCCTAACCCCCAATACCTCAGAATGTGACTATACTTGGACATAGGGCCTTTAAAAAGGTGGTTAAATTAGAATGAGGCCTTAGGGTGGGCCCTAATCCAATATTACTGGTGTCCTTATGAGAAGAGGAAATTAGGACCCACAACGAGGTACCAGGGATGTGCATGCAAGAGGGGCAGCCATGTGAGGAGACAGCAAGAGGGCAGCCAACTGCAAGCCGAGAAGAGAGGCCTCAGAGGAAACCAGCCCTGCCGGCACCTTGATCTTGGACTTCTAGCCTCCAGAACAGAGAGAAAATAAGTTTCTATTGTTCAAGTCCCCCATTTGGTGGTATTTTGTTATGGCAGCCCTAGCACACTAATACAGCGGTGAGTACCTAACACTACCTGGCATGTACTATGTCTTTAATAAGCATTCTTTCCCCTTGTCTTATATACACTCTGCCACTTAGTATGGCTGTTGGCATATAGTATGCACTTCAACAGGTCTTCTCAGATGAATGACCAAAAGGCTTTTTACTTTCATTTTGAAATGGCTTTTTCATAAAACATCTGGGAAATAGAGCAATTTTTGTTTTTATGAAATACTTTTAATTTTACTTTTCAAAGTTTGGGTAATTTCTCCTCTCATTAAGTATGAAATATAATGTCATCATCACAGCCAAGAAGAAAATAGAAATGATTAATAGTAACTTTCATATGAATTTTATAATTCTATCATTCTCTCATTGGTTTTACTTCTTTACTTATGTACTTTAAAATTTCAGATCAAGGAGATTTATTGTTCCATATAGTTATTTCTATCTTTTTCTCACCACAGCCTTGAGAGTGAAGATAACGCTATTTATCTGTCAGATTTAATTTTCAGAGGGGTCAGGAAAGAGGGAAAAGTCCATGAACTATGAGCTAGGCAATTTATGTATATTACATGCTTTCTTTGTTTTTATTCTCGCCAACCCTGTTGGTTTTAGTGGTGTTGTACCCATGTCTCAGATATAGAAATGGGAAGATAAAAGTCACAGAGCTATTAAATGGTAGAGCCAGGATTTCAACTCAGTCCTTCAGAATGAATTATTTCCTGTACTTTATCTGATTGTTATCACTTTTTGTCTGAGATGAGGTTTCTGTGTGTGACTTATTTGGAGCGCTAAAGAAAAATTAAATGTTCTGAATTTTAAAAACAGAAAAAGACCAAATTTGAATATCTGTAGTCTACCTTCTTCAGCACCATCTTTTCCTAGTTCCTTTGCCCCTCAAGTTGTGTTATGACTAAGAAGAAATATACTGTTCTTTTTTTTTAAATTTAATTTTATTATCAGTTTCAGGTGTACAAAACAACATAATGATTAGATATTTATACCCCTCATAAAGTGATAACCCCAACAAGTCTGCAACCCATCTGACATCGTATATAGCTGTTACTATACCACTATGTTGCCTATGCTGTACTTTACATCCCATGACGAGAGAGAGAGAGAAAGAGAGAGAGAGATAAAATTACAGTTGACATTCAGTATTTTTTTATATTAGTTTTAGGTATTAGTCCAGTGGTTAGGCATTTATATAATCTATGATGTGAAATATACTATTCTTTTGTGTTTATAAGATACTACCTAAACTAGCCATTTACTTTCTTTTCATAAAAATCATTAGCTTGTTAGATTTTTTTTTAATGTTTTCATGCTCTTGATTCTGGTCAGATTTGTTTTATTTTACTCTTATTTCTCTTTATTTGGGAACTCAGAAACATGGGTTTGAAGGAATGACTTAAAAATACACAGTTGTTGTTTTTTTAAAAATACCTCTTCAAGTTATTAAAAAATTCCATTTAAGGCTACCAAGAACTATTAAGTCGAGTTCCTTGGAGACAGGTGCCAAGTCTAATTCCAGTTAATATGTTCATTGATTTCTTGAAGACTACCACAAATAAGATGTCAGTCAAAAATGAAAGGTAATAGAGAACTCTTTGAAAGATTATGATTAATTTTAACTTTGGGGGAGGGGGAAATGTCATAAAAATGTCATCATGTCAAAGAAAAGCAAAAAATAATTTATACAAGAAGGAAGAAGCCAACTCTAGAATATACAACAAGGAAACTGAAATAGTATCATCTAACAGAATTCCAGTCTGTAGCATGATCTTTTTTACAAGTTTTGGGATTCATATGTTTATTGCACAATCAATCAGATTATTACATTTTAAAAGGCATAACTATTAATTAACTGAAGGCAAATTAGATACAGTTCAAAGAATCACAGTGACTATCTTACACTACCTGTCTTCAAGAAAAAAAATATTGAAGTTAATTAGATTTGTTCAATCAGGAAGAAAGGTAAAAGGGAAACATAAAGGACTATGCTAATTATTCTCATCTGTCACTAAAAGTAGAGCAAAGAAAAAAGAGGGTTAATTTAAGTTAAATATTAAGGATTTTTTTTTAAATTAAAACTAGAACTACATGAGAACTTAAAGAGAAAATTTAAGTTCTTAGAACTCAAGAACTTAAAGTACATGAGAACTACATGAGAAAATTAAAACTAGAACTAAAAGTGCCTGTGGAAATTCCAGAATCACCTACCCTTTACTTCATTAAGCTGACATCTTTATACTCATCTCTTTAAAGTGCTAAAGTAGAATGAAATCCCTCCCTTACTGAGGGCCATATTAAGAAACCACCTCAGCTCTTTTTCTGGCCAAAAGATTGTGGGAAAGAAACCAGAAGACAAGAAGGCTTTCAACTTTATAGAACTTGGACACTCTTGGCAAAACAGATTTCTTTTTATTTTAATAGCCACTTTGGGTTTGTTTGTTTGTTTGTTTGTTTGTTTGTTTTGTTTTGTTTTCTGGGAAACTGACTCATTATTTAAACTCAAAGGTGAAAGTTGACTTTTGATTTAATTAAATCTCAGAAACAAAAGTAAATATGTTCAATGGAATTGCCTTACACTTTATTCTTCCCCTTTTGCCTCTACAGAGCAGAATGTTGATAGTGATAAATCGATAGTTTCTTATTCCATCCTGAGATGTTGTCAGCTTGAATTTTCCAAAAATCATTAAAAGCATTATTAAAAAATATTCCTCTCTTTTAGGTATTTATAACTTTAAGGAGCCAAGTATGTATTTAAAGGTTAAAGAAAAACCTTTTAAGATAACAATCCTCACTATAGAAAAACTGTTAACTTCAATGTTTGGTTACAATAATACAATTCTTTTATGAATTTATTTTTCTAAAAAATTTATAGTCATTTAGTCAACATGAACTATTTTATCTTTGCCAAACTCTGACAAGGAAAGGCCATAGCAAGCATTATTTCCCAAATATTAAAAAAAAAAAAAAAAAGGAAAGTAAAAGGAATCTATTACTTTCACCATATAAAATATTTTTTCTTGCTTTTTTCAAGTTCTTTATTTTGATCCCTTTATTCATTTCTTAAATCCAGATATCCAGATATTGGGTTTATCCTATAAAAATTAACAAATTGGATCAGTAAAATGATTCATCCAATCTAGTAGTCTTTCTTTGCCTGGGATACCAAGGGATGTTTTAGGAAATAATCATTACTTTTAAAAATAGAAATACATAAAAATAATGCAATAAAAATTTAATTTTCTTCAACAATTCTTGTAAGTCAGTCACCCATGACTTGATGTCAGTAGTTTTTACAGCTAATTATATTTTCTCTCTGTACCACTCATCATGAGGTATGTCCAATATCTTACCCTGATGAGATCAGTTTTAGTAGCTCTCAGGGTGAGTTAGCTTAACAGGGAAATGTGTAAAATCCAAAGACAAAGTCTGCTTTAATTTCTTGCAATTAGAGGTACACCCTCTAGCTCAAATTTGCTATTATTTGTGGCTTAGAGGTTCTCTGGCTGTAGAATCAGACTGAAAATACCATATACAGTACAATGTCCATGGTGATATAAAGCTCCTTTGATGTTGCAAATGCAACCTTGATAATTATTCTGTAAAAAGTATACAATACAAAACAGTGCTTTTTTGTTTCATATCTTTGGAAGAATGAAGGAAAAAGTTCTCAGAGTGATCTTTGTTGCTTAAAATATTGATCTAAACATGGTTTTTTAAAGGGCATCAATTGGCACTTCTGAATCTGACCTTCCAGATTGATCATTAAAGAGCAGAAGACTGTTAGACATTGATATTTTTCTTTGATTTGCAGATAGCACTGCAATTCCAAAGTCAATGATATGTTAGTGATACCTTTGAAATATTTGGCCATCTCCAGGATTTTCCTATCATCAAATATCTAACTTTACATTCTAAGTTAATTTTAAACTGGCCACAAGAAAAAGGAGCTCATGAATAAACCATGAAGATTTTATCTTTCTCCAGTGGAATTTTTTTCTCAGTCTATCATTCAAATAGTCTTATCAACCATTCTTAAGTCGAATACAGGTACTTCTTAACTTATGAATGAGCTGTGTATCAATGTACCAGAAGTTCATAGAGCAATTATTTAGAACTCAGAATGCAGCGATAATTTTAGTTGAACACACAACAGACTATTTAACTTAGAATATAGTTGAATGCAATACAGTAAAATGGAAAAGTATTATGAAAGAAGATGATTGCAGATTATAGTTTAGTGTAGAATCGGTACATACTCTGCTAGCTGCAGTAGTCTGGGTGTAGACCTCTAGTAGTATCAGTGTTTTTACAAATGTTTGAATACATATTACATACCATGTTTCCTTGAAAATAAGACCTAGCCAGATCATCAGCTCTAATGCGTCTTTTGAAGCAAAAATTAATATAAGACCTGGTCTAATATAATATAATATAATGTAATATAATACCGGGTCTTATATTAATTTTTGCTCCAAAAGACGCATTAGAGCTGATGGTCCGGCTAGGTCTTATTTTCGGGAAAGACGGTAATAAAAATAGTAGCCAACATTTATTGAGAGTTTACCATGAGCCAGGCACTATTCTAAGTGCTTTATGTACATTACTTCATTTACTCTTCACAATACTAAAGATTGGTATTATAATTATCCACATTTAACAAATGAGGACACTGAGGCACAAAGAGGTTGAGTAACTTGCCCATGGTCTGACACATAATAAAGGAAGAGCTGAGATTTGATTCTAGGCAGGCGGGCTCTAGATTCTGCTCTTCACTATTAACTCATACTAGCTTTCCAGGAGTTATGCTAAATGCTCGAGATACAAAGATGAATAAAACATTGTCCCCGCTTCCAAGAAGCTTGTGAAAGTGAGATGAATGAACCAGAAATTCTTGTACAGTGTTGTAAGTACATTACTAGAGGTATTCATCTGGTGCAAAGGTAGTATTAAGGGAACATGTAAATCAGTCTGTGAAGTAGAGGGCAAGAGACTGTTCAGGGAAGTTTTCCCAGAAAGCAATATTTGAGTCAGCTCTAACTGATATTCACTATATCTAAAGAATGTTAATTTTCATTTGTTCTTTTTTTTATTTTTTATAAAATACTATTTTTATCGTTCTTTATTCTGGCTGTAGGATAGATGAGAAGAGGCAAGGGAGCACTGAGTAACACTGGGACGGCAGCCAGAAGAAGGTGACAAAGAAAATGACCTTTTTTATCAGGCTTAAGTTAGTGTATCTCCTAGCTGATGTTATGTCGATAAAGGGACCCTGTGCCCTCAAGCTTGGGCCTGTGGAGATCATTAAGAAATTGATGAGAAAGGCAGGATAAGAGAAGAGAAACTTTCTCCAGAATTCTGTAAGAGCTAGCTGGGCCTACAGGCAGATCAAATTTGGCCTCTAAATCAGACTTAGAATAAAGAAGGTTGTACTGAGTAAGGTCTAGGGTGTCTGAGTAGATCTTTATATTTTTATTCCTCTTACAGCCACCTTTGCTGCAGATATCTTTCTGAATTATGGTCTTTGGAATTCACAGACATTTTAAAATAAAGAATGGGGACTTTAAAGGATGACAACTGTGCTAATGAGTGGAAAGAAGCTTGTTTGTCCTATTCTTTTTTCCCTTCTTTTAACTAATTTGGCATCAGCTAACTCTAGTAGATCTAATTTTTTTTTCTTTCATAGAGAAAAAGGAGACACTTTAAAAATAGCATTAGCCTCTAGCCTGCCATACAGCTTTAGGACTCTAGGGAGTCTGGACAATGTCTTAGGAACCAGACCTAACTTTGCACTAATTTGTGAATAAATAATGCATTACAGCATGTTGAATTCAGACTCTGGGCAGATGCTACTTTAGAGAGTCATACATTATATCGAGTTATTAGCCTCTGAATTCAGTTAACAGCACATTAACGATTTTTTGTCAAGTCTCTTTCATTTCTCGTTATTTGTCTTATTATAACAGAATGTCTTTTCTCCCTCCCCACCCACATTCCCCTTATTTGTTTTGTATCAATCTACCAAAACATTAGCATGAATGTTTTTTCTTATTAAAGCTACTTGGACAAATGAAGTATAAACTACTTCAATGAATTTTTTAGCATTAAAAAAAGTTTCAAATAAAGTAATGCCAAAAAATCTTTTGGGGGATGCCCTTTTCTTTATCAGTCTTTCGTTGAGATCTAGTAGCCTATCTACCTAGCAAAAACATAAACAAAAACCAAAAATATAAAACTTAATCTTTTTTTTTTTTACTAATAAAATTATTGAACGTTTAGGTATGTGCCAAACATTGTGTTAGGTACTGGATATACAAAAGCCTGTATACAGACCTGTATACAGACCCTGGCTCCTGAATTTAAGGAGTTATAATCATTCTGGGAAGTTAGACAGTTATTACAGTACAGGAAGAAAAGTACAATGATGGAGGTATGCACAGATAGGTACACAATAAATATTTGTCAAAAGAATAATGTACAGTACTGTTTGGATTTTTAAAAAATCGATCTGACTTTGAATTTTACCTCTTTGACCTTGGGAGCCTTCATTTCTTCGTATGTACAATTGAGATAATATCCGCCCCACAGAGATGTAAGGAGGCCGTCCTGAGATAACAGAGTGCCCAGCGCAATGCCTGGCACCTGTGGTGCACCTTCAGAGGGTTTGTTTATGTATTCCTTCATAGGCCGTCCATGTATGATTTTGGTTCCCCGCTCCTTCCCAGGGACTGCTGGCGCCTCCTGTACCCCTTTCATTCTCAGAAGAGGAAGTGAGGGAAGAATCACTGGCCTGCGTGTCCTGACATCTCTGTCCAGTGGCCCATTTTGATATTTTTTGCAGCTTTGTAGCCGTTAATGTTTGAAAAGATTCCAGAATATTGCCAGCCTCACAGTCATGTGGGTTAGCTTTTTAATCCCAACTCAGTGATTTCTAGTATATTCAGCTAGAAAAATAAGTGAGGTGTATTGAATTCATTGTGCTGGAAGATATCACTCAGTGACAAATTTGATAATATTTTTCAAATTTCCGTTTAGATACATTTATGGAGCATGATGCCAGAAATTAAAGAACTGCAATGGTTTCCTTGAATACAGGATTGGCCACTTTCTCTTTCTTGGACAACATATACAGAACCATTCATACAAAGTCATTGCTGTCATCAAGGCTAAGATTATTAACATACTATTATTTTCCTTCCAATATGGAAATAGTTTTCATGGATTTTCTGCAGTATTAAGGTTGACAGAGTGCAAACCGAGAAATTCTGAAAGCGTCTCATTTGCTATAGTGGAATTCCCTTACCCCTGTGGTGGTTTTTATTGTTGTGATGGTAATTGTTTCTCTCTCTCTCTCTCTCTCTCTCTCTCTCTCTCTCTCTCTCTCTCTCAAAATGACACTTGGGATAAATCGATGTGAGCCGTGTTAATTTAACAGTTGCTCTTGTCCAAGTTAATGTGGCTGATACTCTGACAGCAGTTCTGCTGTTGGTGCTGCTACCACAGCTGCTGTAGATTCCTGCCCAGGCTCTAGTGGTTCTTCAAAGTAGGAGGATGGTTTATAACCCCATCCCTCCAAAACTGGAGCATTACAACTCTGTATTAGTTAGCCTTTGTTGCATAAGAAATTACACCAAAACTTAGCAGCTTAAAATAACAAACATTTCTTGTCTCACTCAGTTTCTAAGGGACAGGAATCCAGGAGCAGCTTAGCTGGGCGGTTCTGGCTGTCCCTGATGCGGTTGTAGTCACGAGTCAGCCAGTCATGAGTTAACCGCCTGACCAAGCTGCAAGATCCTCTTCTAAGCTCACTTGCATGGCTGCGGGCAGGAGGCTTTCATTCCTCACTCTGTAGACCTCTTCACAGGACTCTCAGGACATGGCAGTTGGTTTCCTGCACAGCCAGGGATCCAAGAGAGAAAGTGCGACTAAGGTGGAAGGCAGCCACACTCTCTTTTATAACCTAATCTCAAAAGTGGCAGACCATCACTTCCGCCATGTTCTTCTGGTCACACAAACCGATCCTGGCCTATTGCAGGAGGAGACTACCCAGGCATGTGAATATTAGGAGACTGGAAACACTGGGTGCCATCAGTATACAGTTACCACATGTATACACTCACCACCTTCACCAGGGCATAAGAATGACCTTTGGACAGCTATGTCAAGAACAGTTCCAGTGACGTGTTATCCCCAGTAATGCTGTCTCACGGACCTAGCACCATCTCTCCCTTTCCCAGAAATTGACCTACTATCGAGGCCATCCCCCCAGTTTATCTCTCTGCCCTGTGGTGATTTTATTTCAGATAAAATCATTGCCTCATTGCCTTTCTGTACCACCTGGCACTGCATAGTCACCACTTCCTCCCTCACATGTTTCATTAGCTTTGAATCTAGTGAACAGAGAGCTGCAGCATCATTCCCTTCCTTCCCAGAAGACAGCTGCTTCCTAGTAGTATCAGGCACTGTATGTCAGTAGTTTCTCTCTGCTTTACCAGACCCTTAGCTGCCTGTTCTTGTGATTTAAACTATGCGCTTGGCTCGCTATATTCCTATCCCAAGCTTTCCATCTCCAGAGAAATGTGCCCTATTATGCAGCTTTTGAACTGATGAGGAAGGCTTCTCTATATCTCTAGGATTCATTTTATTTTTTTCAAGAGGTAGAGCTTAGTTCCTTTTGTGCTACATAACCCAGTTTATTGCTCCTATTAGTAGCAAAAGTATTGGGCATTTTAAACGAACATCATTTTACAGCCAAAACAGTGTGGTATGTTTTTGTTTCCATGCTTGTAATTTGTTCCCTCAATTTAAGGAAATGGTTAAGATCACTTTGAAATTTAGTATCCATTATGAAAAGACATTGTAGGGTTTTTTTGTATGATATTTTGTAATCAACTAGGGAAATTCCCACTATGATAGTGTATGAAAAACCTAACAGATTACTTTTTACTCAAGATTTAAGGATTTTACTGTCATGATACATAGAATATGAGACATATAAAAATATTGAATAATGTGTCACTTAACGATACCTTCTGGGTGTTTGAAAATTTTGATTTCTTTGGTCTGAACTTTGAACTTTTAAGCAGAAAGTAGCTACTGTTTGGTTACATAATTTCCAATTACTCACTTAGGTGTAAACTCTTATCTTACTTATCTGTGATATTAAATAAATGGGAACAAATTCTGCTGTCCACCAGGAATTCCCGGCGGCTTAAATTTAACTAGAGTTTCCGGAGAACTAACATTTCTTGTTAAGTAAATGTGTATCAGGTTGAATTTGATTGAGACTAGTTTTTAAATTTCCATCTAAAATAATGCCAGGATTTTTCTAGTGTTTAGGAAATTGTGTTGGTTGGTTTACTGGTTTTTTGTCTTATTCTGGCTTCAAAGAGCCCATGAGAGTGTTTCCTCTTCTCCAACAGGAAAGGTTAATTAAAACTCTCCTGGTATAATACCTCCATAGCTTGTCTTAAAGAATATTGCGGTATATTCTTGTGCTAACTGTGGATTTGAATTAAGTTTTATAGTTTACTTTTAATATATATCTTAATGCTCTGACAAAGTTATGATAGCTGGGGGAACAATCTCTTTGGTTTTCTTCACTTAGGAGTATGAATAACCTCAAATGCGATGTCAGTGTGGTTTTGCTTTCAATTTCTGCCAAAGAAAAATAATGGATTGTGGAGCTGGTTGATCCACTGAGTGTACTTAGTCCATTTATTTGAACATGCAGTCATTAGCTCACCAAAGCTACTCAGATTTTTAAAATACTTCGTCAACTGTGCCCAGGAGCCTACTCTGCCTAGTAAACATAATTAATTTCAAACTGGCATAATGGGGCACAGCCTCCAGTCCCTTCTACACCGCTTTATAGAGGTCATCCAAAAAGACTCACCTTCCCACTCAGGTTTTTCAATAGTCACATCCATCCGCCAGTGGGCTCAATGGGGCAGATTGTCAGAGCAGAGTAAAAGTTACATGATTTTAGTAAATGAATACTGCTAGGCTATAATTAGTATGTGTCAAACCCTAATTACCAGGTATCTTCAAATATTTGAAATACCTGCCTCTATCTGCCAGTATTTGCGAGTAAATATGTGACAGAAGTATGTGCAATTTTCCTCATTATGTTTACCTTGGTGGCATAATTTTAGCACATTCAATTAGTTGGCTGTGATCAAAAAATACTGATTAACTTCCTCTTTGCCTTCATGCTGAGCACAATGATAATCTGACCTCGTATTTATGTAGCGGTCACCCCGGGTATTGCCAAGACATGGACAGCATGTACCCTCCCAGATAATCTGAGGCTTACTGTTGCCTCCCAGCCAGAGGGGAAGAGGTGGGTATTTGAATTGTAGTAAAGGAGTAGAATTGAAAATGAACAACTAGTATGAGCATCTTCGTCTTCTATGTGACATCTAGCTCTTCAAATCAAATCCTCTTGAAAGTAGGGGGTCTCTGCTGTCCTTGGGATGGGACTACAGGAGATTATGGGAACAGCCTCCCTAATAGCAGCCACTGCCCGTTACCTTGGATTGGTCATTCACATTGATGGATCAGCTGTTGCAAGTTTAATAAGAAATGAAAATATTAAAAGCAAGTTAAAGATTTAAGAAAGTATAATCTCAAACATAAAAACATTCTGCTAGCACCAGCAACAGAAAGACCTGCCAGGCAGAAATGAGGAATTACCTGACTTTCTTTCAGTAAAGGCTTCAGCTTAGCAGTGAGAAAACCCGGCAACCACAGGCTTACCAAGTAGCTAGTCATATTCAAAGAAATGTGTGTGAAGCAGAAAAGAACCCACGAGGCACAGATACCTTCATCACACCCATCCCCACAACCATCGTCAGTACCTCACCCCATCTGAGCACTTCTGTCCTTCACCACCACCATTCTGGTCTAAACTGGTTATCTTTTGCCTGGACTACTTCAGTTCCTTCCTGACTAGTCTTACTATAGCCATTCTTGCCTTCCTCGTTTTTCGTAGAATAAATACTTAAACCCATACCCATGGGCTCTGTATAATTTGACCTCTGCCTTCTCCTCCTCCATGTTCGTCTCACACCAGTCACTCTTCCACCTGAGGGCTGTCGATTTGTCTGGAACACTCTCTTCCTCCTTTCCCTTCCCCTAGGTAACTCCTTCTTAACCCCAGAGCTTCACCATCTCCCCACCCCAAATTAGACACATTTTAATGTTACAGACTTCCAAAGCACCCTGTACTTTTTCTTCAGATTGCTTAATTATGTAGCCTATGATTGTTAAATAACTGCCTCGAAACATTCCCTGAAAACTTCTGGGAGAGAGTGTTAGACTCATCCTTCGTGCCTGGCACAGCACCTGGCACAAACCAGATGCTCAGGAAATAGTGTTGAAGTAGTAAATATTTCATCAGAGGTAGACAAAAGCCTGATAAGGCACATGCACATGCCCACACCCTCTCTGTCTCTCTTAGTGGCATGATTATGGGTTAATGTGTTAGGCATTTCTTTTGGGATATCTATTCAACTTCCAACAATTCCCTCTCCTGCAGGATTTGTCCCACTCTCTCACACACAGGTGTGGGCTCCTGGAAGCCATGTTTGTAGTTAGTGCCTCTTCCCTACTTTCCCTCCTATAACCTTCTTCTTCCCTTCCTTTAGCTAACTGGACTAGGAGCAGACACCCAACCCAGGTTGGACAAATCAGAATTTCTCCATAGAAAATTTGAAATTTGGACTAGGAACAGTTGGTCTCTTCTGGTAGTGAAACTATGACATGTAAACTCCAGAGCTCCAGGGTAGCATGTCCGCCCGCTGTGTAGACCCCTGAAGCGCAGAGGAAGAAAGGCGAACAGGAGACAAGCAGCTGCACAGAAATGAGAGTCCTGGCTTTTTCCCATCCATGAACTAACTACCTTTGTCTCCTGAGGTTCCTAAATTTCTTTTTTGCTGAAGCCAGCTTCAGTTGGTTTCCATTATGTGCAACCAAAAAGAAGCCCTAAGAAAATCTAAAACTAATGACCTCAAAACATGCCCACACTTTATAGAAAAAGACCCTGTGGTTCACTGAGGCCATACAGAAAATGAACAAACTTCAAATGACTTTCAGGTGCCTCATAGAGTATTAGAGTTAGTTTAGATTAGTCTAAATAATTGCCAAGTTGAAGAACCCATATGCTTAAGCATGAAACATTCCTAGTTTAGCTCTTTTTAAGAACTAAGAAGCTATCACATAATTGAAAAGTATCTTCTATGTCTCTTAAGTTGCTTTAAACAAAATGAAAACCTAACATTTAAGAAAAACAATTTTAATTAGCTCGGTGACTTTAAAAAAAAACCTTCAGTGCTAAGGGATTTAACACATAACCTCGCTCGATGGTTTCTCTTTGGTACTCTAGAACACCTAATTGGTTAGACCGGGGACAGCCGAACTTATTGTTAACCTGACTCCAGTAGAAATAAAAAGCCCGTTCTCTTTCTATTTTTCACCATTGTCATCGTAAAAGAACTTAGTGACTTTCCTCTATTTTCCTGTTCTCAGAGGGAAAACATATTTTCTTTCTCTTTCTATGAAAGAAGAATGATACTGATGTGGTCTTGCCCATTAGATAACTTTGCCTTTCACCTGCCTGTATCTGGGCTCATCATTTCTTCCCACTTTCTATCTTAAAGCTTTAGTGAGCTGTGTATTTCTAAACTTCAGTCTCCCAGTCTTTTCTGCACTTATCTTATGCTTGTCAGTCACCTTAACCTGAATTCTATGTTCTGTATATTGTGTTTCACTCTCTCACTCTCCATTTTCTGTTCTAAAAAATTGGCAGTTTCCAACATATTTTTTAGTGTATTGAAAAATACTAACCAGTTCCATTGTACCTAATTAGCACGAGCTCATTGCCTGTGCAGTGGCTTTCTGATTGGTCAGAAATATAATGGGTGATAAGATTAAGCCAATCAAAAAGGGGTCAGTCATTTCAAGTGAGATAAACTGAGATTTGAGGTCTGGAGACCAAAGAATAGAATATGTTACTGATTTTACAGATAGTACCCTCAAACTATGATTTTTAGTGTTTTATTAAATAAGGTAGAAATTTGAGAATATGGAGCTTAATATTTAGCTCAGCTCATTTGGGTAAAAACAGATATAACCTTAATTGTTTTATTGTTCTAATAAATTAGACCTGTGTTTCTCCCAGTTAAACTAGCCTCCGTGTAGCTTAGAGAATTGTTATGATAAATCTATCATGAACACAGCTTTTTTTCTAACTGAGCTACAGTTTACTTTTTCATATCCTGCAAGTATGAGCATTGTTCCTGTAGAAAATGTCAAGCAATAAAATTTTGAATGATGCTGCCTTCTCCTGAGTATAAACTAGCAGTGTGACTTATAATTATCTAACTGCATTTTCTTTTTTCAGATTTATTAGGCATAGGTATACTTATATGATCTTACAGTCAGCCTCTAGTCATGGGCTTGTTAAGTCATTCATTTGTAGAAACAATATTATGCAATTTTGTCAAGGCTGTAATCATGTCAGGAATATACATCTATGTCGAGTAATTTTAAAATCCATCAGACTATTGTGGTCTTGATTTTGCCCCATTAATTCTTCAACTATCAGGTTCCTCTTTGAATAGAGGCAATAGCTATTACATCTGTGTCAAATAAAATATGAGACTCAAATAAGGGTCTGAATCGGTAGCATTTTGCACATTATCCCTTAGCGCATTTGATTGTGTCCCATAGGTAGTAACTGCAGAGCTTATCATTTATTCTTACAGTTCCTATTTCCATAAATTTTTCTTAAGTCCAGTTGTCACACAGAAATTCAACTTTCTATGCCCCAAACATAGTTCACCCTTGCCTCTTTTCCTTCTATTCATATAAACATGCAGAGTGTTCGTGTGCAGAATAGAAAGTAAGAGAATTACTTAATTGTAGTTTTTCTTTCCTTTCTCAATTTTTTTTCTCTGTAGAGGACAGAAAATTTGTTTCTCTTTAAACAAAGCTGAAGATAACAGAAGCAAATATGACCCCAAAATTATTATTATTTGTAGCTAATGTTTGTTGTTAATAATAATACTATTATTTGTAGCAGCTAACATTAAGCTCTTAGTATGTGCTAGGCTTTGTACTATCATATTTCATTGCATCTAAAACACAAACATTGGTAAGATACACCATTATTTTATGTACCACTAAGAAAGGGGAAAATGCTGTCAAGTAAACTATGACCAAAAAATGCTTTCTTTACTCTAAAAATACTTAGTTAACACCTATTCAAATACTCCTATAGTAGCTTAGGTTTTTATTATATGTCATTCTTGAACACAGATAAAAGGAAATTATAAGCAAAATAAAATTGATCTAAAATTTTTTCACATTCTGGGTTCCATTCTTCTGAATATTTTTGACTCAGAACCATGAATGTCTGGTTTTCCAGACAGTACTGTCCTTTGGCCCATCCAGAACACTGGTAATGTGGCATTCCTTAAAGGAGTAAGTACTCCACTGTTACCTGGGATTTCCTTCCACGCCACTGACAACCATTCTGCAAGCTTTGGTGTATTTGTATAGGCAGTGACAACTACATCACAACTGTTGCCTCACCAATAACAACTGTAAGAAGCATATTAATTCCAGAGGATTAAAATATAAAAAATATAAGTAAGTAAACACAGCTTAGAAAAGATTGACCAGAGTGATCGTTTCACATGTATTACGTAACTTAGCTTTCACAATGATCTCAAGAGGAAAGTACTGTTACTGTGCCCATTTTACCAGTGAGAGAACCAAGGCTTGGAAACGTTACATAGGTTGCCCAGGAGTTCCTTGTTGGTAAGTGACCAAGAAAAACCAAACCCAAGTGAATTTGACTACAAATCCTATATTCTTACCACTGTAATATACTGGCTTCATTTATATTCCCCAAGTAATCAAGGGCTCCAGATGGATGCAGGAAGAACATTCTAATCCTTCCGGAGAGCCAGCACAGAGAGTATGTAGTGCTGCATAAAGTATTTCTCAAGGGCTAGAATGTCAGGGAGTAAAGACTAAATGAAAAACCTTCTACCAATATCTTCCGATGAGTATAGATCTACAATTCAGACTTCTAATTTATATGCGTGGGTCTCTCTGTTTTTATCAAAGTATTTTCATTTTCCTAATGGGCTAAACTGTGACTATCATGACTTTTTGACATCTACCCTGGCTTGAATTTTATTAAAATGTTTGACATGGTAGTTTTTTAATAGGAAGTGACAGAAGAGGGGGGACTTCATGGATGGGTTCTCGTGCTTTTCACTTGAATGCTGCTAGTCTCACCTCATTTATCATTCCAGCACAGTTTCAGATTCAGTACAAATTGTATTGGCCTACTAAGTCTGCAATTGCCAATCTTGCCTGCATTTTCCTGTGTGCTTGTTGATTTACCTATGTGTTTTATTGTTTCTTTTAGTTTATTAGATGTGAGCTGAATATTATTGAGAAATTATATATATAATTGGACACAGGTAAAAGAGCAAATGGAACTTCATAGCAGAGCTCACAACTAATCATATCCTTGAAACTCTAGGGGCCACATTAGCATTTTTTTCCCCCTGGGAATAATTACCAATTCGAAAGAAGAGGCACATTCTCTTCTTAGGTATTCAAGAGTGTAGGCTACATAAGACACACATATGAAATGTGTCTTATGCTCCTACCAGATGATAAATATGGAATTGGTAAGTGAATCTTATAAATGAGGCAGAGATTTAATCAATCAACCAAAATTATTTATTGAGCATTTGCTGTGTGGCCCAGCTCTGGGTGTGACACTAAAGTAATATAAGGCATAGACTTTTCCTTCAAAAAGTGTACGGACATACCTCAGAGAAATTGGGGCTCAGTTCCTGACCACCGCAATAGAGTCTCACAATAAAGCAAGTCGTAATCTTTTTGCTGATCTTGTCTTCAATTTGTAAAAAACACATCTATGAAGCGCAGTAAGGTGGGGAGCAATGAAACGAGGTACGCCTTTGTAATGTTGTAAGAGAGATACAGACACTTCCAAAAACTAAAAGATAATATGCTAAGCATACTCTTCTCTGAGGACTACACCTTACCTACTGTAAGAGCTCAGAAGATTCAGGAAAGTTGCATGTGTTTGGGAATAATTAGTAGGGCCTATGCAGAGAAGTTAAGTTCAAAGAAGGTAGATACAAAGGGGGACAATATCCCAGGCAGGAAAACTGACATTTAAAAAAACTCGAATGCTTAGCATAAAACAAGTCTTCCCCTAGAGTCCTGAGGTATTCCAAGTCCTGTCACAGCTGATGGAAGTTTCCTTTGGAATACAGAATGTCTAAAATTGATTGGATTCCACTACTGTAGAAAGGCTGTATGTTTCTATTTCAGTGCTAGGGAAAACGTGAGGCACTTGATCAGCACAGCTGGGGGAGAGGTTATATTGCATATTTTCGTGAGTCGCTGGTTAATTTGCATTATACTGGGCCCACTAAAGCTGTACACCCTCCTTGCCTCTATTAGATAGGTTTTGATGTTCTGATCATTTGCCAGTGATTACTGTCTACTGACTTAGGAAGTTTTTCCCCATTATGGGAATGGGAGAAATTATCCATATTCTTGTATGAAAACAGTAACAGAAGACATTTTTGTCTCTCTCCCCCAAGATTGCTTTTAAAAGGTGCTTGCAATTTCTTCACTTTTTCTTTTTGGATCATGTAGTTTTTAACCTTTATTCTGTTGATATGATATGTCACATTAATTGATTTTCAGATGTTAAACGACCCTTTCATTTATGGGATAAATTCCATTTGGTCATGGTGTTTAATTCTTTTTCTATGTTGCTGGATTTTGTTGAGACTTATTTTCCTTTGTGTAGTGAGTCACTGTGATGAGGAAGCAGTCAACTATGAATCCTCCAAGCCCAAAGTAAATTGTACATCTTAATTATCATCCTTATTTTTTAACAGCTTTTCACACTGGCTGCTGCCTTCCCCCGTTTGCCACACCTTTAGGTAAAATAAGTACATCAAGCGTGCATCGTGTTCGTTAGATGTCCAGTAATGAATAAGCTAAGTCTCCAGCTCTCTTCCCAGTGCTCCCATGCTGTCAGCAATGCTAAGGACAAAAGCAATATGGCAATATGTATGTTGTGTTTTCCCCTAGACTAAGGTAGATCCCAGAGAGCTAGCTACAGAAATGATGAAGACAGAGGAAAGCAAAATGACACTCAGGTGAGAGGAAGCAGCACTTTGCTTTCCTACTGTGATTAGCCCTTGGTTCTTATCTCCTAAGAACTTTTATATTTTTTTCTAATAGTCTTTCGTTTTCAAAACTCTTGTGATCTCATATGAAAAGAAGAATCTCCTTGAACTCTGAATAATGCTGGGCCTCAAATCTCAAAGGAATATATAGTGCAAGACTAACGCTATGGTTTTTTCATATTGCTGTAATTCAGAATAACATGCTTATTGAAGCAGAAATTAGATATGATAATATCTACTGCTTGCTGAAAGAGTTATCTTAAAGGACAAAAATAGCTGAAAATAGACTAACCCTATATTGCAATTCCATGTGGAAACATTAACTTCATAGATCGATTGGAATATTAAATAGCAGTTAATTTTGCCAAAGTTTAAGACTTGTTCATATTGATTAAGGTCTTATCTTAAGGAAGAATAACCACACAAATTTTGTGTAATTCAAAATGCTCTGTGAGTTAATGTATGGGAAGCACTTAGAACAGGATCTGGCACATAATAAATGCTGTATAATAATGTTTGCTATTAGGAATGATAGAGTATGGGTTAATTCTTCTCTTACAACCTAAGGAATTTTTCCAAGTAAGTATAATAGCCCTTTTTAGGCCTTCTTTGAACTGAACTCTTTTTTTTTTTTCCTGCTTTCTTCCTCGCTCCATAGTCAATTATGTACCTCTAACAAAAAAAGGAAGTTGACTGGACTGAATTGACTTGAGATTGTTCTCTCAATAAAAGGAATATCTGGCTAAATTAAGCTTAAGTGTCCCCATTTTAGTTTAAATTCCCAAACATTCAAACTAGTTTAAAAAGTTAGCAGATTGGAGGACTTCTTAAAACAAATTTAGCTGATGATCTGTTGTTTTGTTCTGAGGATTTAATCACTTTCATTGATTGGTACTGAGGAATACGTTTTAATATTTTATGTTTCCTTTTTTAAAAATGAAGAAAAGCTGTAAGTCAGTCCTTAGCCTCTTATCTAACAAGGAAAGAGTTGCTAGATATAAACCAGTGAAACAATTTGCAAAGAAAAAGATACATGCATTTCACTACAATAAAAATTAAAAACTTCAATACCTAAAACAAACTTAAAAGATGGATAAACTGGGCAAAAAAATTTTTACACTGTATTAAAAAAGGGCAAATATTTTTAATCTTATAATTGAGATAAATATCAGCATTTCTATTAAAAAATAGGCAAAGAACATAAACCAAAAATTCAGAGGAAGAAATAGAAATAACCAGTACACATATTAGAAAAAATGGTCAGCCTCACTAGTAATTAAGGAAATATTCATTAAAATGAGTTAGCATTTTTCCTCTAGCAAAGATATTTTTTATAATCATACTTAACGTTGTCAAGGGTCCTGAGAAATATGGGTATTCTCACATATTACTGGGATTGTAAATTGATACACCTTTCTGGAAATTAATTTGGTAATCTACATCAAGAGCATTGAAGCGTTTATACCTAACATTGTTACACGTGCTAGATTGGCTAAAAACAAAAAGTCTAACAATGCCACGTGCTGGCAAAGATGTGAATCAACGAGATCTCTTATACATAGCTGATAAAAGTATTAGTGTGATTCTTTTGGAAAATAATTGGATATTATCTATAGAAGCCAGCAGTTCCACTTCTAGATATATACCCTAGACTTGGAATTCTTGTTCCTGTTTCACCAGGACACTGATACAAAAATGTTCATAACAGGATTGTTCATAATGGCAAAAAGCTAACAATAACTCAGCTGTTCATTTATGGGAGAACGGATAAATAAATCGTGGTATTTTCAAACAACAGAAATCTATAACACTAAAAATTAAAGAAACTTGCTTGACTGTGTCGACGTGGCTGAATCTTACAAATAGAATGTTGATTGAAAAAAGCAAATTGCAGAATACATCCAGTTTATGATACCATTTTATGAAGTTCAAAAACAAGCAGAAATAATATATTGCTTAGGGACACAGACGTGTTTTAAACTAATAAATAAGTAAATAGGCAATAGAAAAAGAAATCCAGATGGTGGTTACCTCTCAGGGAATGCAGGGGGATGAGCTTCAACTGTTGTGCTAATGCTTCCTCTCCCATGTTAAGTGGTAGGTTCATGGTACTGTTTTGTTATGCTTCATAACTTGCCTAATATATATACGTGTGTGTGTGTATGTGTATATATATATATATATATATATATATATATATATATATATATATATATAATTTAATAATATTTAATAGTGCAACTTTTAAAGAACTTACAGATTTTTATTTCACAATTTTATTTTTAAAGATCGGTCCAAAATTAATGATGAAAGGTAAGTACAGAAAATGTTTAGTCCAGTGGTAGTATTTATTATAACCAAAAATTGTAACCTTAGATGTCCAGCACCATTATTTTATATCCTGCCTTGTTCAAGAAAGGATTTAAGAAAGCCTTAAAAAATGCATCCAATGAGGGGAAAAAGCAAATTAAAACTTACTGAAAAATGAGAGAAAGTTAAAAGAAGGAAGAAGGTAAGAGAAAGCCAGGAGTAAGATTATTTTGAAAACTATAAATCCAAAAACTCTCCTGTTCTTGTTAGAGGTAGGCCACAAACTTAACTGGAAACTTCCAGTAACCAGCTTAAAAAGGGAAACATGATTCATGGTACCTTTGAGATAAGAACAATTCAACTGTTTTCATTGAGACCAAAGAGAAATTTCTCCCCAGATTCCTTGTGTGGGCAAATTATTTAACTTCTCTCTGCCTGAGTTTCCTGGCCTATAAAATAGAATAACAATAGTACCTGTTATAAAGCATTGTGAGGATTACATAAGGTAAATTCCTAGGAGAGCACCTGGCAGGTAGTAGGCACTCAAATATGTTACTGATTGGCCATAATGAATGACATTCTCAAGAGTATCCTTACAGAAATCAGTATCGTGGAAGTAGATATTACTAAGGAAGAAATGGAAAGGTAATTCCTACCTTGGGTAGGAAATCT